>NC_135501.1:170820987-171146344 GCF_052857255.1 Amblyomma americanum
CATTATCATCAGGTGACATTTGTTCGAATTAATGTGACTTATTTGTGGGCTGCTACACGGCGAAAAGTAATGCCTTTTGTAAATGATGTAGATTGCGAAGGAGAGAAAGTGCACAAACAAAAATTTCGATGCCAGCTTCAATACTTTGCCGAATGTATTTTATTGCGATTGAAAACCCATTTCAAAATCTTAATCCCCATTCAAATATCGTGTTGATCACTGCGATCCTCTACCAGTCCAAGCCAAACCAAAGTTCAGCCAGCAGCGCACGGCAAATGGCGGACGTCGCGTTGTTAAAAGGACTCACGGCAGCCAGAAGCGATTGCTGCGATTGTATGCTTCAACAGACGGCTGGCTCATGGGTGGCTACGCTCATTGGTATCGCTATAGCATTGATAAGGTGCAGGTAGTAAACTTTAGCATTGGTAAGGTCGAGGCTACAGAAAAGCATAGCTGCTCGTCCAACCGGGTTGGCTGGTAGCGAGAGTCACAGTTTTATTCTTTCTAATGCTATTTGGCATTCTTATAAAAATAAATGTTCTACCACACCATTATACTTACACAGAAATATTGTAACGCTTGTGGCACTTTTGTAATTTATTTTCGGTGCATATTCACACCGAGTCTCTGGTGTCGATGTAACAAGTCGATGGACACTGCTGGCGAATGAATTCTGTATAAACTCATTCGATACCTGACATCGTTTTTCATGTGATGTCACTATATTTTCTCGTGTGGAAGAAAACTCTCTTTTTGAAATAATGTCATTCGATGAGAATGTCATTACATTTGCCGTGTGGAAAAGTTATTTCTCATCTCTCTTCTTGTAGAGCTACGTAACTAATAGCGGCTCATATTTTAGCAGCAGAGCTGAGTGTGAACCAAAAAATACCTGCGGAATGAGAACGCGACCAAGCAAGGAGCCAGCGCGTTTAAAATTTGATATACCAAGATGTTTGAATGCTTGTTAGAGGGGACATCCTGATTTACAAGATCTTGAGAGCCTGCAGGAAGTCTCGGAAGACTTCAGGGGCAATAGTCGAGTACGGCTGGAATTTTCACGCTTGCCAGAAAGAAGGAAGCATGCAGAAAATTATTACGAAAGTTGTCCACACAAACATTATGAAAGAATTTCATGTCAATCACAACTGGAAACGAGGATGGTGTTCCTTTCAATCTCTTCACGGCTTTGGGATCACATAGTTTATATTGGAGCAGGATGGCGGTGCGTCAGCAGATCTTCACGCACATCAAGTTAGAGAGTATATTTATGAAGTATTATGTAAGTTATGTTGATGTTCCGACACCTGACAGCCCCTCTTGCATTGAAAGCGTAAAGACAAATAAAGAATTTTAATCTTTCTGTCATTCACAGTTTCGCTGGCAGTTCTTGTGTACAGTCGGAGATAAAAGTCTCTGGACCACGTGTTCCTCAAACGAAGCTCATAGTTCTGCTATTAGCCGGCGGTTGGAGACGACTCTTGTGGAGATGAAAGAACCAATTATTGACTTTCACCTCCACAATTGCGGTCTCCAGCTGCAGGCTGTACATACTGTATGACATTGTTCGCAATAAAAGCAAAAGCTTTTTGTGTTGTGGTTAGTGTATTCATCTGCAGTTTCGCAAGTTTGTGGTTCGAATCATATTGAAGGCGTTTTTTCCAACTGCTTGAGTTTTACTTTTTTCTATTCTATGGCAGTTAGTTCACAATTCAATTATTTTTATTTTCAGCCCCTCTGTAGTCTTGTCCCAAGAACTAATAAATGACACACATATAATAGATATCGAAGAAACACATATATTTGAGACTTGTATGAAATATATTCATGAATATTTCCGGTAAGGTTATTACAAGACATACTGGTTGTAAAATAACAGTTTGCCGTGCACCATTTTGTTTTGCAAAAAAAAATTGTTTTACAGTCGTAGTTATATATTACGGCTAACGTCAGCCAAGAAAATTCAAATACGTCATCTTTCCGGCATTTCTATGGCGGACAAGCTGCCCTTTTACTAGCTTTACTTCCAGGTAATATTTTGTAACTCTATGGTGAATACAGTGTACGAGCTTTATTATCCTACAACTGAGCACCGCTCAATTTCTAATATGTGACAGTAGTTACTTCTTCATTGACCTACTGGAAACAAAAAAAGGGTGGTTGTAAAGGTTTAAATTCCTACGCAATGCTAGCTAGCTATGAAGCCTGTAGCGATTTTCTTCTCCGCCTTGAAATATTTGCCAATAGGTAACTGCCATCATCCCCAGATCACAATAAAATCCGTGTATTACCGCATTAGTCTACTAGCGCCGAGGTAGGCCTCTCCTCACTGCACAAAAATCCATCTCCTTTTTTCTGCCTAGAAACGAAAATCAAAATAAAAAGGAAAATAACTCTTTTATGTACTCACTTATCTCGGGGGACACCTGAACCACGCCAAACGTGAAAGGATCAAAGAGGTTGTGAAAGAAGAATGAGGCACCGTAGTGGAGGGGTCCGGAATAATTTTGACCACCTGGGGATCTTTAACGTGCACTGACATCGCGCAGCACACGGGCGCCTTTGCGTTCCGCCTACATCGAAACTTAGAAGCTGCTGCCAGGTTTGAACCCGGGTACCCCGGCTCAGTACACGAACCCGTTAACCACTGAGCCACCATGGCGAGTTTTTCTGCCTAGCCCTGGCTGCAGGTTCTGAACACTGTTTCGCTCCTCTATGCGAACACGGACGAACTAATAATACCTACATGCCGTGGTGTAATGTACACACCTGGAGGAGAACAGACTTTACCTCATCGGTCTTTCGCAAAAGTTGCCATCTCTGAGCACAAAAAGTTCGAATATGAGTTGCTTAAGTGCTGGCTTGGAGCCACTCGTAGAGAAACGTCTCGACATTCGCAATTCGTGCGCTTGTCACACAAGTTATTTTGCTCTTTCCCCTTCAATCGAATTGCAGCAACAGCACTGACGACGGCGCCTCTATTTTGGCAACATCGGCTTCTTAACGCGATTTCGTTAAAACTGTTAGCTTCTCACAACAAATAATAATAATTAGTTTTTGTGGAAAGGAGATGTTGCAGTATCTGTCTCACATATCCGCGGACACCTGAACCGCGCCGTAAAGGAAGGGATAAAGGAGGGAGTGAAAGAAGAAAGAAAGAAAGAAAGAAAGAAAGAGGTGCCGTAGTGGAGGGCTCCGGAATAATTTCGACCACCTGGGGATCTTTAACGTGCACTGACATCAGAAAGCACACAGGCGCCTTAGTGTTTTGCCTCCATAAAAGCGCAGCCACCGTGGTCGGGTCCCAACTTGGGAACTCCGGATCAGTAGCCGAGCACGCTAACCACTGAGCCATCGAGGCGGGTAATAAAAAAAAAGTTTTTGCCTCCACCACCACCACCTTGTACTCACAGCGTCACTGAGGTGTCCACTGACCCTGTTAGCCAGTTCGACTTGCTGCTCAGTAGCTGCAGCCGGCCACACACCGCTGAAAGACGGGCAGTGCGGCTAGAAGTGCCTTCGCACTAAAAACCATGTGTAGAAGCGGCAGTTAGCTTGAAAATTCCTGGCCTGCTTTTGCTTGGCTATTATAGGAAGGAAAATATATGCAGTGAATTTCTGCACCATCGGCCCACTAAATGGTGTTCTCTAAGGTGCAGTGTTTTGAGAGGCCGCAGTCTTTTAAATCATAAGCGGTGGGTATGTTTGCAATGCTCAAGTTATAGCCAGTGGGTTAGAGTATTTAGAGAGAATAATGCGTCACAAACGACGAAATTTTGAAGAAAATCGCTACTAAAACGTTTGGTTTGTTTATGTATGACGTCGTAAGAGCGCAACTGCACGTTCAATATCGCGAGAATGCAAATAGAAAAAAAAAAGTATAATGATAATGATCACACATGCATATGAAGTCGCTTCGGCTCTTGCGCACCCACGTCGCCCAATTCGAGGCAGACACTACGCAGAGCTCCCAACAACTTTTGTTCTGATGCGATCGGAAACTTCACTATTTCTCCAAATTTGCGTCTAATTTAAAATTTGCACCAGGTCAGGTCATTAAAATAACGACAAAATGAGCTGGATGACAGATCGCGGCGTAATAACTTAATATTCTACGGCATTCCAGATGCCGATGAAAATTGGCAGGACACTGAAGAAAAACTGACTTCTATTCTTACCGACTGCCTTTCCGACTCCCTTTCTCCCCATGCTATTGAACGCGCGCACTGTTTAGATACCTTCAGTACTGTCAAATGTCGTCCGGTCATTGCGAAATTTGTGAATTTTAAACCGAAAGAATTGATCCTCTCCAAGCGCAACAGCCTAAAAGAAAGCAAGGTCACACTTACTGAAGATTATTCAGTCGCAATACGCCTCACACGTAAAAAGCTTCCCGATTTTGCGAAAATTGGTTGGTTTGTTATTGGGGAAAGGCAATGGCGCCGTATCTCTCTCATGTATCGTTGGACCCCTGAACCGCGCCTTAAGGGGTGGGGATAAAGGAGGGAGTGAAAGAAGAAAGGAAGAAAGAGGTGCGGTAGTGGAGGGCTCCGGAATAATTTCGACCACCTGGGGATCTTTAACGTGCTCTGACATCGCACAGCACACGGGCGCTTTAGCGTTTGTGCTTTGCGATGTCAGTGCACGTTAAAGATCCCCAGGTGGTCGAAAAGCCAACCTGATTCTCCCACCCATAAGATGCGCTACCAACAAGTTACTTATGAACAAGAAATGTTTTTACATGTACGACTCAAACACAAACAACGTAATTAGCATTGATACACGCAGAGCACGTGCCAGTTCAGCCTCTGCCGCTAGCTCGGATCGCACATCCTAGGCATGCGAGAGGGGTAGGGGTAAGGCATTCACAGCGTCAGTATCGGTTCTTTTTACTAACATCGGAAGCGTTCCTAACAAGTATAGCTCTCTATCACCAGCTATCGACACTTGTTCCGCTAAAATCATTGCGTTAACAGAAACTTGGCTCACTGCGCTTGTTCGCGACACTGTTCTTTTTCGATGCTCATCGCTTTTCGTTCTTTCGCTGTGATCGGGGCACGCAGAGAGGCGGCGGAGTGCTTCTCGCTATTTCAAACAATATTCCGTCATCATGTATATGTGACATTCCTTGTGTGCTACGAGGTACATTCCTTGTGTGTGCATCGAGTTGGGGCTTAAGGCCGCCCCTCTTTTCCAGCTGCATACCTTTGCAGAAAGCAGGACGCCGGCACACGCGGAAACCGCTCCCCAGTATAAGCGAGAGCCCCGAGTACATACCGGGAACGAAAATTGTCGCTTGACGCACGCACCCCCCACCCCCTTACGACGTGGGCTATCGCCGGGAAGGCACCCACAGCTTCCCGCGGTGCCTCGTGAACAAAAGCGCATTCCCAGAAGGGCCGTGAAGGACGCCTGTCAGACAGACAGGCAGTACTCGCCAAGAATGTGGAAAGACAGGCGCAGGTGAACGGGGGCGCATTCCCAGGATGGCCGTGACGGACACCTGTCATGGCGGACAGGCAAGACTCGCCAAGAATGTGGGAAAACAGGGGCGACCCTTAATCTGGTTTCCCGGAGCGACAGACGAACCCCTTCATGATTATTAGCTGTGTCCCGCCGTCGGTAGCGCGGCAGCATCGAAGGCGCTTTCGCCCCCTCCTCTGTTGCTGACGAACGACGCGGACCGATGGTGGGTGGCGGTATGCATGCCTGAGGCAAGGATTAGCTCCGAAGGGAGAGCCTGTGGATACTCTCACTTGAGAGAAAGTGGTGACGTTTTTGTTGTTAATTTAGTTTGTATTGTTAACAAGAATCTGGGTTCGAGGCTAAGCCCAACCCAAGGGATTGTCCCCATCTCGCATGTTATTTTTCATTGGAGAATTGATGCTTTGGGCGGGCCACTGAAAATGACCGCCCTTAGTCCTTTGTTAATCAAGTGCTTAAATGCGCATGTAAACGGATGCAGTGAAGTCCAGTCTGAGCTGGGGCTCCATGCTTAGCATGTAATGTGATGCTACTTAGGCACTAACCTGCCCGGACGATGAGTAAAGTAGTGCAAAGTTTGTTCTTTTGTAAATTCAGTTCTGCTTTTTCCAGTTTAACTCTCTGTATATGTATGTTGTAAAATTATGCTCTGCTGTCATCATCTACAAGCTCGCCTCCTGTTCATCTTCCAAGCCGAACGACACTAGAGGAAGGGTTTGTGAACCATCCTCGAAGAAACGGACGACAATTGAAATTCTACTGCATACACGCTCAGGACGACATCGTTGGTGAAGAGGGCCTTCAGCGCCGAAGCCCGACGGCGTGCAGCTTCTGCCAGCAACCGCTCGAGCCCAACTCCGGAGCCACTCCATCGCCCCCATGAAGTCGTCGGCACGTAAGCTCGGACGCCCCAGCCTCTGATGTATAATCTTAATCATGTGTAATTATTGAATATACCTGTTTGTTTAAACTGAGCCATACGGTGTCTCTTTGCCTCTCCGTCCCGTGTGGACCTGCGCATTATGGGGGTCATCACACTGGTGTCAGAAGTGGGGTCTCAAAAGCAAATGTCCTCTGAATGCTGCGACATTCATGACTTCAAAATTGTAATCAAAAGGGAATCACGGGACTGATTGTGGGACTTTTACCCCCATTTGAGAGGCTTGAGGCACCGGAGGGCTTGAAAAAAAAATGTCTTTATCTGAGGGAGCTCCCACTCCACAGCCGTCGCTCGGAGCAAGCATGCTGGCATTAGGAAGCGTCATTCCGACGTTTACGGGAGATAAGACAGGGGTTCCAATCTGCGATTTCTTTTCCATGCTAGAAGAGATTGGGAAAATGGGGGAATGGTCCGATGCTCAAATGCTGGGAATGGCGAGGTGTAAGATGGCAGGAGCTGCTCATGATTTTGCATGGCGAGACGAAAAAGTAAAATCCACAAAATCATTTGCGGAATTTAAGAAGCTCGCGTTTGAGCATTTTGACACTGAACCACGTCATGTGCGAGTACAGAGGTTCCGTGACGCCGGACAGATGGTAGGGGAGGACGTGCGAACGTTTGCGTCGCGGCTTCAGCGCTTAGCGCGCGATACGTTAAGCAGGGAGGAGGAAGGAGACCAGCTTAAGAAGAAATACGCGGAGGATATACTTAAAGAGGAAATGACCGCTTTGTTCGTGGCTGGTCTGCAAGACCCCGTGCGCCGGTTCGTGCTCTCGCGCAAGCCGAGCAATTTCGACCAAGCCGTGGAGGCCGCATTGGATGAGGAACGAAATTAGGCGTTAACGACAGCCGCAGCGAGAGTGCGCGTCATAGAGAGAGCGGTGCTCAACCCTGAGGTTGCTCTCTTGACAGAGCGATTAGATCGCTTAGAACAGCTGCTATCTCAGCAGGTAGAACGCCAGGTTGAAGCGCGCGCTCAACAGCGCTCATTCGCATGAAATCGGAGACCGCCACAAAGCTACAGGCGCGGTATGCGAAATTTTGAAGAAATCGTATGCTTCGCTTGCCAGGGTCGCGGACACATCGCCAGGTTCTGCCAAAACGTGCGCCGTGGGGAGCCACAAAGAGAAGCAGGCGAGACACGCCCTAAGCAAGCCTACAGCGGGGCTCCAGATACCGAGACAAAAAACTAGTTAGTCCTCCCCAGCCTGAGGAGCGTGGGGAGGGAGCAGTAGATGATGAGGTGGTGGTAGTTTGTGTGGCCGACGAGGCATGCCCTGTTGTGCGTTGCAAGTTAAATGGTTGTTGTATGGAATTGTTGATAGATACGGGGTCAAAGGTGACATTGCTTAAGGAGAGCAGTTTTAACACGCTTCGAAGGAAGGGGGACCGCGAGGTGTTGGAAGCGTCTGGTGGTATGGCAACCAAATTTGTAGGCATAACGGGGGATCCTCTTGGCATAAGTGGACTCTACCGGTTACACTTCTCTCTCGGCGGAATTGCATTGGAGCACCCCTGCTACGTATGCCCGGACACGGTGTCTCTGCCAAACGGAGTGTCAGGTATATTAGGGCAGGATTTTTTGAGAAAAGGGAAGGTAGTAGTCTCATTCTCTGAGGAAGAGGTTAATGCGGGCGGCTCAAAAGTTCCGTTTTTGAACAGGAGAGGGGCTGAGATTCGCATTACCGATATTGACACCCGTCAAACAGTGGGATCATTGGAGAAGGTATATTCGCGGGTTGCCGTCCGGCTGGTCGAGGAGGCGGTCGTCCTTCCTTGGTCGGAGCACATTTTGTACGCGTTTGTGCCTTCAGATGTAGAGAGCGGCGCCGTGGGAGTGCTTGAGCCGGTCGACTCTCTCAGCAATGGCCTGAAGGCAGCCGCGTGCCTCGTGACAGTTAATGACGCCCACAGAGTGCCCCTACGGGTGGTTAACTGTAGCCAGCAGCCACTGAGCCTTCCCAAGAACAAAACATTGGCTTTCTTCACCTCTGCGATAGAGCAACGTGAGCCCACCGATACGGTACTCGCAACTGTAGAGCATGCTAGTCCTTCGGCTGCTCCAAAGGTGTCGTTCGATCTTTTTCACGTAAAATCCAGGGAGAGGGAGGCTCTGGCTGGTTTGCTGAACGACTACTCGGAGGTATTCGCCGCGTCCAACCTGGATTTGGGCTGCTGTGGCGTTATAAAGCACAGGATAGAAACCGGCACTTCATCGCCCGTTTACCAGCGTGCGTACAGGATTCCTTACTCCCAACGTGAGGAGATGGAGCGGCAGGTGCAGGACCTGATTGATCGCGGCATTGTCGAACACTCAAAGTCACCCTGGGGAGCACCAGCACTATTGGTGGAAAAGCCAGATGGCTCGTATCGATTGGTAGTGGACTACCGCAAACTAAATGCCGTAACTCGCATCGATCCATACCCCATCCCCAATATACAGGAGACGCTTTCTCAGCTGGGCTCTGCCAGGTACTTCACGGTAGTGGACATGGCGGCGGGATTCTGGCACATAGCAATGGATCCGGCAGATGCCGAGAAAACGGCATTCAACACGCCCTCAGGGCACTATGAATGGAAAAGAATGCCGATGGGTCTGGCCAACAGCCCTGCTGTCTGGCAGAGAACCGCTGATGTTATCCTGGCAGGTCTTCTGGGGAGGCTGTGCTTCGTGTATATGGATGACATTATCATATACAGTGACAGTTTTGAGAACCATTTGCGCGATATTGAGCAGGTTTTGGTGCGACTAAGAGGAGCGGGTCTCAAGCTGAAGCCCTCAAAGTGCCAATTCCTCAAAAACGAGGTGAAATACCTCGGGCACGTTGTTTCAGCTGACGGCGTGCGACCGGACCCTGAGAAACTAAGGTGTGTCTCGGATTTTCCATCCCCGACTAGCGTCCGCCAGGTCCGGCAGTTTCTCGGCCTGATCGGTTACTACCGAAGGCACATAGAGGAGTTCGCTAAGCTCGCTAAGCCGCTCACCGCCTTAACAGCCAAAAATGTCGCCTTTCGCTGGGACGAAAACGCGGAGGATGCTTTTGGGGCCCTGAAAAGGAGGCTAATGAGTGCACCGCTGTTGCGCCACCCGGATTTTAATTTGCCCTTCGTTATGGCCACAGATGCGTCAAAGTTCGCAGTTGGTGCCGTGCTATCTCAAATTATCGAGGGCAAAGAACATCCCATTGCTTTTGCTAGCCGACAGCTGAGCCCCACAGAGCAAAAGTACGGAGCTACGGAAAGGGAGTGCCTCGCCGTTGTCTGGGCAGTAAAGCACTTCAGATGCAACCTTTACGGCCGCAAATTCAAGCTAGTCACAGACTGCCATCCTCTGAAATGGGTGATGAGTGTCAGGGACCCTAGCTCGCGACTCGCTAGATGGAATCTACACCTGCAGGAATACTGCTTGGAAGTTGAGCACAAGTCAGGAAAGACACATCTGAATGCCGATGCACTCAGCCGCACAGCTGCCGTGGCAGCTATAGATGAGTTTGTCCCCGTAGTCGACCCCGCCGAATTACGCACAGAGCAGTGCAAAGATCCTGACCTGAAGCGAATAATCGAAAGCTTAGAGGGCGCACCGTCTCACCCCGAACAGCTAGGTTATTTCATTGGCAAAGACGCACCCTGTGTCGGCGCACGAGGCCAACCAGGAAAGGGAGACCAGAGAAAACCGCTTGGGAGAGAGTCGTCATACCTCGGTCGTGGACAGAAAGGGTTCTTCGCGCGTTTCACGATGCGCCATGCGCCGGTCATTTTGGCGTAGCGAAGACACGCAGGCGTGTGGAGCGTTTGTACTTTTGGAGTGGCATGCGACAGGATGTTAGAGACTACTGTGCGAAGTGTCATTCCTGTCTCGAAAGAAAAACACCCAAGGGACGAAGAGCAGCTCCAATTCAGCCGTTCCCTGAGGTTTCGGCTCCCTTCGAGCGGACAGGTATGGACATAATGGGCCCATTGCCCACGACCACTTCCGGAAACAAGTACATTTTAGTATTTGTCGACCACCTTTCAAAATACGCGGAAGCGGTAGCACTCCCAGATCAGAAGGCAGACACGGTTGCAAGAGCATTTGTCGAACAGATCGTGCTCCGACATGGACCCCCGAGGCAACTCTTGACAGATCGGGGAACGAACTTCGTGTCGCAGCTAATGAGGAGAGTTTGCGAGCTGCTTAAGATCGCTAAGAAGCAGACAACACCGTACCATCCGGCTTGCAACGGCGCGGTGGAGCGACTGAACCAAACCGTGGCCGGGTTCCTGTCGCATTTTGTTTCGCGCGACCAGCGGGACTGGGACTTGTGGCTCCCGTATGCAATGTTTGCCTACAATTCCGCAGCACACGAGAGCACGGGCGAATCGCCATTCTTTCTTCTCTACGGCCGAGACCCGGACCAGCCTAGTTAAGTGCCAGAGGGCCCCCGTCGTGTCCCATACGCTTCACTGGACGACTATAAGGTTGAGCTAGAATCGCGCTTGCAAGTGGCGAGGGACATCGCAAAGGAGGCCTTAAAGAAAGCGGCGAAGCGAAGGAAGGAGGTGCACGATCGCAGTGCTAGAAACGCGCCGTTTAATGTCGGGGACAGCGTGTACATTGAAAACTGCAAAAGGCAGATTGGGCTAGCTCGTAAGTTCCAGACGAAGTGGAGAGGACCGTGTGAGGTTGTCGAGAAGCTTTCTCCGGTAAACTTCAGAGTCCGAGACGTGAACCGGCGTTTGATAAGGATACACGCAAATCGCCTCAAGTCGGCACCGGTTCAGTATTCACGAAATGAGGAAAGGGAAAGCGCGGATTTTGATGGGGACAGAAGTGAAGCGGAGCGCGCAGATAGTTCGCAAGAAACGCCCTCTCCTGCATTTGTTCAGCAGGCGCCAGAGGTGACGGCCAGAATGCCACCGGATTTACTTCATGCATTGCTAGAAGATGAAGCGCGCGAGGTTGCCGCGCAGATAACGCCAGGAGAGGCTCCTGCCACGAGCCCTCGCGAGTCCCAAAGCAGACAAAGGGTCACAGACTTACTTAGTATGACTCATGAAGGCCGATATCCGCTGCGAAATCGGAAAGCTAAGTCGGACTAATGGTGTAAACAGAGCGGAGTTGTGAACTGGTCAGAATTGTGTAATGCCGCAGCTCATAACACTGCTATATGCGTATGTGTTAAGTTATCGGAGTTAGTAGTTAAACCTTTCTGTCATTAAGTAACACCTTCACAGGAGAGCATGCGGAGCGCATGCAGAACCTGCCCTACTTCCTTTCATTATCTATATTTTTGTCTGTGCCGTGATTGTGCTAGAAGTGGGAGCTCCTTTGTAACTGTGGTAAATTTATTTCGTCCAGTTTGGACTAAAAAGGAGAGGCTTGGGTGCTGAGTTTCATGTTTATCTGTAAAAGAAGATCAGTGCTGCCCCTGGAGACGCCAGTTATGACAGCGGAGGCATATGGTGTTGTGCAGTGGTGTTGAGTGCAGCGAAAAGTGTTTTGTCGGACGCACTGTGCGAGGCGATTCAGAAAGACAAGGGGAGCTGCAGGGACTCAAATGTTCGGAGAACATTCTTCTGGAGGGTGAGCGAGTGTGACATTCCTTGTGTGCTACGAGGTACATTCCTTGTGTGTGCATCGAGTTGGGGCTTAAGGCCGCCCCTCTTTTCCAGCTGCATACCTTTGCAGAAAGCAGGACGCCGGCACACGCGGAAACCGCTCCCCAGTATAAGCGAGAGCCCCGAGTACATACCGGGAACGAAAATTGTCGCTTGACGCACGGACCCCCCACCCCCTTACGACGTGGGCTATCGCCGGGAAGGCACCCACAGCTTCCCGCGGTGCCTCGTGAACAAAAGCGCATTCCCAGAAGGGCCGTGACGGACGCCTGTCAGACAGACAGGCAGTACTCGCCAAGAATGTGGAAAGACAGGCGCAGGTGAACGGGGGCGCATTCCCAGGATGGCCGTGACGGACACCTGTCATGGCGGACAGGCAAGACTCGCCAAGAATGTGGGAAAACAGGGGCGACCCTTAATCTGGTTTCCCGGAGCGACAGACGAACCCCTTCATGATTATTAGCTGTGTCCCGCCGTCGGTAGCGCGGCAGCATCGAGGGCGCTTTCGCCCCCTCCTCTGTTGCTGACGAACGACGCGGACCGATGGTGGGTGGCGGTATGCATGCCTGAGGCAAGGATTAGCTCCGAAGGGAGAGCCTGTGGATACTCTCACTTGAGAGAGAGTGGTGACGTTTTTGTTGTTTATTTAGTTTGTATTGTTAACAAGAATCTGGGTTCGAGGCTAAGCCCAACCCAAGGGATTGTCCCCATCTCGCATGTTATTTTTCATTGGAGAATTGATGCTTTGGGCGGGCCACTGAAAATGACCGCCCTTAGTCCTTTGTTAATCAAGTGCTTAAATGCGCATGTAAACGGATGCAGTGAAGTCCAGTCTGAGCTGGGGCTCCATGCTTAGCATGTAATGTGATGCTACTTAGGCACTAACCTGCCCGGTCGATGAGTAAAGTAGTGCAAAGTTTGTTCTTTTGTAAATTCAGTTCTGCTTTTTCCAGTTTAACTCTCTGTATATGTATGTTGTAAAATTATGCTCTGCTGTCATCATCTACAAGCTCGCCTCCTGTTCATCTTCCAAGCCGAACGACACTAGAGGAAGGGTTTGTGAACCATCCTCGAAGAAACGGACGACTATTGAAATTCTACTGCATACACGCTCAGGACGACATCGTTGGTGAAGAGGGCCTTCAGCGCCGAAGCCCGACGGCGTGCAGCTTCTGCCAGCAACCGCTCGAGCCCAACTCCGGAGCCACTCCATCGCCCCCATGAAGTCGTCGGCACGTAAGCTCGGACGCCCCAGCCTCTGATGTATAATCTTAATCATGTGTAATTATTGAATATACCTGTTTGTTTAAACTGAGCCATACGGTGTCTCTTTGCATCTCCGTCCCGTGTGGACCTGCGCATTATGGGGGTCATCACATATACATATCCAGACGAATCTAGAAATAGTATGGGCTGCGCTCACTCTTAATCACCTGAGGGTAGTAATTCGAGCATGCTACCGTCCGCCTTCCTCGTCGCCTACATTAAGTAACGAACTTTACGATGCTATTAATATCGTCGCAACACGCTTTCCTTCATCCCCACTATTCTTATTCGGCGATTTCAATTTTTCTAACATAACATGGAATACCGACTCCCTTTAATGTCCCCGTTCTCTTCTCAAGATCGCGAACTTTTAGATGTGTGCTCAGCATTCTCGCTAGTGCAATTGTGCACACAAGCTCCTAGAACAACTGACAGCGCTTCGAATACACTAGATTTAATCTTGATAAATCGATCTAACATAGCCTCACCTATTACATACCTGCCGGGCATCAGCGACCACTTGCTAATGAAATTTGACATTAACCTAGCTCCTCCGAAATCTAATCTAAAGAAAAAAATTATACGGGACTACAACAAAGCAAATTTTCAGGTGATATATAATGAGCTGTCTTTTTTTATCGATGTTTTCCTTGATAGCTTTGATAACCGTAGTGTTGAAACTAATTCGAGCATGTTCACAGCTAAAGTCTCCCAACTCATTGAAAAATGCATTCCTCAGCGCACTGTTACCACCCACTCAAACACTCCCTGGTACAATAATCACATTAAGCGCTTATCTAACAAAAAGAAACTCCTCTATCGCATCGCAAAGCTCTGCTCAACTAGTGAGCGTTGGGCTTCGTATACGGCAGCTTCCAACACGTATGTCCAGGCGCTCAAAGACGCTAAAAAGCACTTCACCTCGCATGTTCTGCCCTCTATGTTAACGACCAATGTGAAAAAATTCTGGCAGGGTCATTAATTCTTTCACCAATGATAGCATCGCTTTATCCGACCCATCAGGCAACCCCATACCTTCCGATATTTGTGCCACGATTTTGAGCCCGCATTCACTGACAACTTTACAGCCATGTCTGATGTACATATGCCACCAACTCACCACTTCAACTATGTATCTATGCCACCTATAGCTGTTGCTGCTCCTGGTGTCGATAAGCTTATTGATGCACTCAATGTTCATTCCGCTCCAGGTTACGACTGCATTAACCCAAAGTTCTTAAAAGCACTTCAGCTTATTCTTCCATTATACTAACCAAACTTTTCCAGCAATCACTTGACCAATCAACGCTACCTACCGTGTGGAAAATCGGAATGTTGTTCCAGTCTACAAATCCGGTAGCAAAGCTTCCGCTAATAATTATCGTCTCATATCCCTTACCAGTACTTGTTGCAAAATGCTTGAACATATAATATTCACCAACCTTGTTAACTTCCTCGAATCTGACTCCATTTTTACGTTTCGCAACACGGTTTTCGAAAATCTTACTCTTGCGAAACACAGTTATTATCGTTTACACATGCATTGCATCATATTCTAGACCTATCAACACTAGCTGACTGTATATTTCTAGACTTTTCAAAGGCTTTTGACTAGGTATGTCAGAAACTTTTACTTCACAAACTGAAACAACTGAATATTGACTGTAACTTATTGAAATGGATTGAATGTTTTCTATTTAATCGCTCACAATTTCTTTTTGCTAACGGTTTCAACTCCAGTTTTACCGAGGTGTCCTCCGGGGTTCCACAAGATTCGGTTCTTGAGCCCCTACTGTTTCTAATTTACAATAATAATCTTCCCTCTCATGTTAACTCTCATATTCACCTATTCGCTGATGATTGCGTCATTTTTAGAGAAAAAATCAACGCTAACGACATTACATTACTTCAGTCAGACCTCGACACAATAGAGAACTGGTGCAAAGATTGGTTTATGCAGCTAAATATTAACAAATGCAAAGTCATGCGTGTATCTAGAAAAACTTCCGCCCCGCCTCACTACTACATTGATAACATCTCATTGGAATAAGTCTCGTCATATAAATACGGAGGCGTTCACATTTCTTCGAATCTTAATTGGTCTCTTCATACCGAGAACATAATTAAAAATGCTAATCGCATGCTGGCCTACTTACGTCGTAACTTTTTTAATGTCCCTTCGAATTTGGAAGTATTGCTTTATAAAACACAAATACGATCTAAACTTGAGTATGCAACATCTGTATGGGACCCTGCCCATGGCAACTTAATTAATGATCTTGAGATGGTTCAAAATAACTCTGTACGTTTCATCCTTGCTAACTACAACCGCACAGCGAGTATAACTGCTATGAAATCTAATCTATGCCTCCCTACACTGACATCGTGTAGAAAAGTGTTTCGTCTCGCCCTGTTCCACAAGCTGTTTCATCATCCTGCTTTACGTGATCACCTCATCCCCCAGCCAATTTATGTATCCCGCCGTGTTGATCATAATCTCGAAGTTGGAATTGTGTCATGCAACACGAAATGCTTCTCGCAGTCATACCTGCCGCGAACCCCACATGACTGGAACCACCTTCTCGCAGAAGTTGCTGGCATTGTAAATTATGAGCAGTTCCGCGTAGCAATAGCTAACATTGTATATTCAGATGCTTTTTAAACTTTCTTGTAACCAACTGTATTTTCTCACTGTTTTTGTATATTTACCACTCCTCCTCTGTAATTCCACTGGCCCTGAGGGGTAATGTAAACAAACAAACAAACAAATAAATAAATAAATAAATAAATAAATCTGTGCACTGGACTAAAATATCAAATCATTCTTCTGTAATTAACCTCGGTAGATGATGAGTTTACACATAATAACAGCGCAGTTTAAACTAATCTAGTTTAGCGGACCTTCTGTGCCTACAAATAGAAATAATCGTTGCTATCGGACGCAGACAAAACGCGAATGTCACGCAAACCATGCGGCAAGAACGATAATTTGAATTCCTGACAACTTAAAAGGAACCATAGGCTTATGTGGTCAAGGCTTTAACCATTTAGGAGTGAGTTTATAAAGGTTGTCTCTGTTTTTAGATCGCACCAAGCATGCAATGACCTACTGAGAAACACTTGAACAAGGGAAGCAAAAAAATCCCGTGCAATTTACCATTAGGTCCAAATTTAGAAAACATCATATACAAAAAATCTTGTGTTTTGCAGTCAAGAATATTTTATTCAGCGATGAAGTGGTTTGACATGACATTAAATAATTGAGGTTGTGTTAGCTGAAACGTTTTGTTGTGATCTAGATTATGTCTTCAAATATGGTTTTGGCAAATATTGTCGGGTGATTTTCTTTTCTCGTTAGCGAATTTATTCCAAATATTTGCATTTTAATAAATGCACAAAATCGTCTGCACTCGAATGTCAACAACGAAACACCGGAGTGTATTCCACACAACAACAACCCCAGAACGGCGGTGCGCTTCAGAAAGCAAATAAGGACAACTCAAGATCACTTTCACTTCCTCAATGAGGCCGGTGTTTAGATCAGCGCAGAACAAAAATCATAAGTTTTGTCAATATTGTGTACGAAAAGAATCGCATCATTCATTTTTATCTTTTCGCTTAAAGACATATCTTTTCAAGGTCATTTTTTCAAATAATTGGTTGACAAAATTAGGAAGTCATGACTAATGCTCATGACTTCAGGCTTGCGGTTTTCATGTTGCTCAGTTTAAGAACAAAACCGCCTCTCCCGTTTATGAGAGAGTGTGCGACCGCTGCACGATGTCAGATAACAGAATAAAATAACAGTGTATTTTATGTATTTAACATTTTGGTTCGGCTCAAAATTTAGCACCAGATTTTTTCCTTCGTAAGCAGTGATAATCAGCTGTTTTCTTCATGTCAATAAAAGTGTTTTTTCTTAACAATCCTATAATTTCCTGCAATAAACAAAAGATTTTTGTGCACACCATCATAAAATAGCCTATTTTCTCGAGGCAACAAGAGTGCTAAAAGTTATTAATAGGCAATCAATGCGACTGATGCAAAAGGAAATGTGTTAATACATGGGCTCGGATTTATTTAACGCTTTGTGTTCACACAACAACGAAAGCTCTTTATTACACAGCTGTGGTGGTTTAGATCTCCCGCAGTTCCGTGTGACTTGCGTCATGCTCGTCAGATAGCACTTCCCGCTGTGCCGTGTGACTTGCTTCATTATCGTCAGATGGCGCCATTCTGTGGGTTGTTTCTTCTAGATTGTAAGGTGGCGCTACCTTTCACCTTTATTTTTTTTTCGTGCGGGGGCGGGGGGGGGGGGGTCAGATGTTTTTTTCCTGACTGCCTGCGTCCTGTGGCGTCTAAAAGCGGTGCTACATAGCCGGTGACGAGTTTGAACTTAGGCTCGCACTGGCCAGTGCCCCGTGCTCTTGCGTCTGGATAGGATAGGATAGGATAACTTTATTGAGCTCTAGCGCAAGTGCTTTTATGCGGTTCAGATGAGTCCATCTTCGCATCGGTCGGTTGCCCCTATTCCAGGGCTCCGCTGGATGCTGCCGTCAGCTGACATCGCCGTATCAGACCGATCTGGTCATCGTCGCAGTAGCTTGAAACATACCCTCCCATTGCTCCGCACTTGGGCTTGTTATAATTGGAACGACATCGACTTTTTGACATGTCCATGTTATGCGGTACAGTGTAGGTTTTTCATGGCACCACCGACACTTGTTTTCGTAAAGTGTGGGGTGGATTTTAGTTGGTGTGTTTAGGTTTGGATATGACCCCGTTTGTAGTTGTCTACAAGTGATAGCCACTTCTTTAAGGATTTGGGCCATGGTGGGTACCGCATCTTGCTACCTTTGTAGTTGTTTAGCATATGGCCGAGTATTCCTGAGGTACTGGCAGGGACTCCTCAGGGTCGTTGACAATGGATGCTGGGTAGTTAGTATATCCTCGATCTATCCTGTCGGTCTCTTGTTTTCCTGCCACCCCCGTCTGCCCCGGTACCCAGATGATTCTATGTTTGATCGGTTCTGCGTCTGTCTGTTGTGTCTTGCAGTCTACAGAGCGGAGTATGCGGAGCGCACTGTGAGCGACTCTGCCGCAATGGTAGTTGCGGCAGGCTGCTTGTGAGTCGGTAAGAATTGTCAGTGATCGCCCAATCCGATAGCCCTCCATTGCCGCTAGAGCGACGGCCGCCTCTTCCGCATCGGCTATCGTGCAGTCTTGCAATGAGGCGCTGGTAATCTCAAGTAATTCCGAGTCTACTACAGTTGCCACGGCGTTGTTGGTGTCTTGTTCCCTTTGCGTCTGGACTACCACGCGCTAAGGAAAGTAAATGAACGCGATATTTAAAGCACAGCGCGAGTGGCTGGAAAATAACATGTGTGGTGAAATCCTGCGATGATTGCTGGCTGCTTAAGCAGCGACAAGGGAAGCTTATCTGTTCGCGCCACTGCTGGTAAAAATCGTGCTCGTGGCTACAAACATGTTTTTGTCACTTCCAGATATGGGGCGTCACACAGGAAAAAGGAAAGAATGTGCGAAAATTAGTGTTCTAATGGAAAGCAAAAAAAAAAGAAGCGGCTGAGTGCGGTGACACCTTATTGGTGAAAGTGATCGGGGGGAGCGAAGCGCCCTTAAATGTGCGAAGAGAAGGAGCTTATTGAGACTCATCATCAAGCCACGAAAACACTCAAAGAGATCTCGCCCACTGCCCAGAACAAAAAAAAAACATTTTCGGCATGCGAGGAATCATGTGAAGGAGCCACTAAATTTTTCGATACAACAGCCTTTCTGCCTTGATCTACGGATGCACTGAAAAGTTGATATGCCTCTCTAACAATGTATTTAATACTACAGAACATTTAAAAGGGCAGGTGGCCTTGAAATTAATCTTTTAGCTCATTGTGGTTGATATGGCTACTTATCCTTACATTTAAAGAAGAATATGCAATGTCCTAAATATGATGGTACCTAGGCTCCAATTAGATCTGCAGGCAATGTTCTTGTCACATGTTCTCTGGTAAAATTATCGTAGCCATTAATCGTACCAAACTTGCCAAGCAACTACGCGGGGCCCGCTTGTCTGAGCGGTACACACAAACCTGCTATATACACGAAAGCAAGAAACCGGAAAATCATAATAGGCCTGCTTTACATGCCTGGTGTTGGGCAGTCAGAGTAGAAAAAGAAATAGGGAAAACTTAAAGTGCCAGCGTGCTGGATTCTTTTTGATAATAAATCGTCAGCCGAAGAACGATGAAAGCTGGCAAGGGAATCTGAGGTTGTGTAAATTTAGAAGACCTGCGGTTAGTGTTTTGAAAACGTTTGGCTGATAGACTGCGGCGGCCAGCAGTTACTTTGGTACAAATTAAGGTAGCACGTGGCAGAAATTCTTCAAGCGCGGGCTAATCGTTTAAAAAATGACGTTTCGGCCCCGGCTTACGGGGGCCTTGTTCACCTTGTTACGTGGCGGAAGTTCTTCAAGCGCTGACCAATCGTTTAAAAAATGACGTTTAGGCCCCGGCTTACGGTGGCCTTGTTCACCGGGGCCGAAACTTCATTTTTCAAACGACTGGTCGGCGCTTGAACAATTTCCGCCATGAACAAGCCCGACCAGACGGGTTTCCGTCAAAGCATGGATTTCATCGCACTTCGTGAGGTGTATGGCCAACCGATCATCACTGAGATTCAAGGTGAGCAAGGCCCCCGTAAGCCGGGGCCGAAACGTCATTTTTTAAACGATTGGTGGGCGCTTGAAGAATTTCCGCCATGAACATGCCCGACCAGACGGGTTTCCTTCAAAGCCCGGATTTCATCGCACTTCGTGAGGCTTATGGCCAACTCATCATCACTGAGATTCAAGCTGAGCAAGGCCCCCGTAAGCTGGGGCCAAAACGTCATTTTTTAAAAGATTGGTGGGCGCTTGAAGAATTTCCGTCATGAACATACACGACCAGACGGATTTCCGTCATACCCTGGATTGCATAAAGCTAGTACCCACGACACTCCAACGGTGCGTGGCGTTCTATAGAGCTGAGGTGTCAGTGAAGAACATAAGCGCCAAATTTTCGCTGTATGCAGATTAAGTTACTCGAAGATGCAAAAAAGAAAAGCACCTGCTTAGGGAACAAACAGCTAACGTCCTAAAACCGTCCGCCTTGCCACGGTGCAGACTACCGCACATATTTACTCATTACTCGAGAAAACAGCTCTGGACTGCAATGTCCTGCCCGTGGACGCTGCGCAGCACTCTGATCAGCTTCACTTAAAGGCTGCATCTAATCTCCTTTCACTTGAACGCTGAGCCCATGCATCATGTACTGCCCCTTCTTTGGCCGTTTGAGGTGTAAGTAATGAAATGAACATAAATAAATAAATAGTTGGCCCATCTCTCGCTGGGTTTGGCGCAAGTGTTGTGATGTTTTATGATTTCCATACTTTCACTCGGTGACTGTTCCTTTGGGAGAGATTAATGATAGCCTCTGCGCAGATAAATTTTGCTCCTATTGAGGAAACCGTCACTAAATTCGACTGATTTTCCGGCGAGTATATGTAGCGTCCTCTGCAACTTGCTGAATAGTAATGCGCTGAGAATATGTACGTCAAGTTGATATCGATAACATATCCTGGCAAAATAGATTAGCAATGGCATTTTACGGATAAGCTAGCCCATCATCAGCGATTTAGTCATCCGCATTGTAATCATCGGCCCCCCATGGACCCTCCGCTCACAGACACACAAAATCTTTGCACGATGAAGTTTCATAAAACGCTGATCAGTCTTGGCACTGTGCAGTATGAATATTAAGAAATTGGCAGATAGGAAATCACCATTTGAACGAAATGCAATGTATTTATTGCTGCCCTGCACCCTAACTACAAAGATGGCTCTTTCTCCCAAACCACAAGTCGAGAATTATCATTCCGTTGAGTTGTCATTTTCCTGGTGTCCTTGGTCTTTATTCCGTCATTTAAATCATCTGTACTCCTCTGCAGAGAGAATATTAGGTGTAAATATGCCAAAATATGCCATCACTGGCGGTTCCATACCTTTCGTTTCTCAGAGTACAGCAGTTCGTCATGGATCACCCCTGTTTTTCTCAGTTTGTCTTTTTTTCATACGTGGTGCAATCACGTGTCATGATTTTCTGATCTTGTGTTTCGTGAGGCACTCATCTTGCTTTGTCTTAAGTGCACGGCTGCACTTGCCTTAGAGATCACTGGCTGTAAACGACCTTTATTTTGCTGTAGAAGTTAATGCGGCTCCACACAGGCATGCATTTTAATGCTATTTTCACAAATGCGATTTCAACCTGCCCCCACCTGCAATCAAAATCAATGGGAGTTGTTTTAGTGGCACGTTTATATATAGGAAGATTTTTTGCTCAGGTTATGATGCGTATAGAAACAAATTTAGCTAACTCATTTACGATACTCCTGAATATATATAAATGTTTGCACGCTTGATGAAACAGGAAAATGCTGGCACTCTAAATTTATTTAGGTACAGTGTTCGGGAAATCTAGATGCCTAAGAAATGCTTGATACTAAAAAAGACATCGCTGCAGCTCCGCTGGGAGTGAATACAGTTTTGGAGCTTAACAATTTTCCGTTGGATTCAAGGTAAGTGATCTCAGGAAATACTACTATTGCTGGCACCGAAAAAGATTTCACTACCATTACGCACACGCCAAACGCACGTACATGCAACACATACAAACGTCTCGCGAGCATTCCACGTGTAATGACCATATTTAGCAACAACTGTTCTCTTGGAAAGCAAATAGTGAACAAAAAGATAGTGACTGTGTAGGCCCGACTGCAGTTGTCTCGAAAAATCCTTTTGATACGAAAAACTGTTCAGGCTCTCGCATTTTTCGGGCACACGGTATACTTTCTGTGACCACTTGCCTTCACTTGTTTTCTCGCGGCTGGAACCATCTCATGCGTAATTTTTTTTTGTATCCAAACTGTCTATTTTTTTGTACCTCGTACTGGAGGCGCTTTAGATTTGTCAGGCTTACCCTCTGCTTCCTACTTTGTCTTAGTCGCTTTAAATGAATTTCTGGGTGTTCTTATTCGACATTATGCCAGGTGTTCTAGTCCCTTCGTGGTCGGCACTTTCTTTGCGTTAGGATTTTCTTCATACAATTCCTGCCTTCGTTTCTTCACTATGCTTATCCAGTACTTTTGCTTGTATGCTTCTGGCTATCGATTTTATTCGTTCGTTGTTTAAATGTATGTTCTTCAGCCGCACTAACTTGGTCCATTTCTTACCAGGCGCGCCCGATTTTATTGTTGTTGTTGTTGTTGCTGCATAACTCTACCTTTTCTTTTCCTTCCCTTACCATTTCTACAGTATGCAGTACTAGGGCAGGGGCACCTTATCGCCGGTCGTACTTCCCGCATTTGCTCTCATTAAACTTTATTTTGATTATTTTGTAATTAGTCTGTTCCTTCGAAGTTCTCATTTAAGCGAGCATGCTTCCTCACAAAAGTTACTAGTGAACTTTCTTGTCCAATTACCTGAAATGCTCTCTCTAATTTGTGGTATACCTTGAATTTGTTCGTGCACTCAGGCTTTTCGCATAAAAGTACATCAGATAATAAGTATTGGCCAAAACAAAAGGAGAAATTCTCTTTCCAGACCACTTGGTTTATACTGCCCAGTTTTGTCACAAAATGACACTTCTTCCTTTACAAAAGAGGCATATAAATACTGTCAGACAAATATTTAAAACACTCATAAAGTGACAGCTGTTTTGAGATTTTTCAAAAGAAAAACATTGCGTACCAACCGCTTTATTCGTTGATGTCACGAGGGACGGCGAGTGGTGAGTTTCAGAAAAGCAGAAAAATACCACATATTTACTGCATTGCTCGTTTTCAGTCACTGATATTCAGCCTAAATGCCCGTGCCACAATAATCATGCGCTTCCTGTTCCCAGCACATGCACTTGGGAGATCATAACAAGGGAATATCACGCTTGTCTCGTGCTATTCCGGCTAGTTTTCAGATACATGTCTATTGTTCCGTGGAATCTGACTTGAAACTGCGGCTTCCCCAAGGCCTACCACCAAGTGAAGCAACCTTGCTGTTCCGCCTGTGACTCGGTGTCGCACTTACGAACTAGTAATATTTTGTTATTAATAACACTGCTGGTCCTGCATGGTTCATCTCCGGGGGCAACGGCATAACAGCACACATTCTTTGAGTATGCCTTGAGTAGAGTACCGAAAGTCAGAGTAAGCCATGCGGTGGAGCGTCTTGGTGCGTGCCCACTGACGGAAATAAATATTCCCGGACATACTTATTTTCGTGCTAAATAAAGTTTCGTAAAATTATTTTGTGCTAAATAGACCCGACATATCCGCATTCTTTTCTCAGAGAATTTCAGTGTCATTCCGAACGCGTAAAGCTATTTCACTCTATATCAACCAATTGAACGTAGTGGAAGTCTAAAAAATATTAAATGTTATCTCCACTCACGATGATTTCCTGGATGGCAGCGCCGGATTGCATTCTGCCGTGCTAGAATAATAAGAGAAAAGAGTGTTTTTCCTTTACTCACCTTGGCTGAAAAGTATTTGCTTTATGAACTAAAGACATAGGGTAAATTATCGTGTCACGTATGATGTCTGCATTTTTTATTCACAAGTACTGTGTGCCGTTTCATTAAATTCGAACGCATTGTTAGAGCCGGTGCAGCGAAACTATTCCGTTTTGCCAAATTTCAAGGCTACCCTTACTACCACCCAAGAACTATAGCTGCACTGCTCTGAAACTGGCAGCGAGATGGGTTATGCTGGCCACAAATATACCCATCTATTGCATTGATGCGCATGAAAACGTAGAAAAACCACCTCCTCGAGAAAGAGAACTAGGATACCACAGATCTAGGAAAGCAAGAAAAAAATTTCAAGTTTGCACTTGTCTGCTTAAGAGCGGAAATGCGAAAGCCTTGCCCTTTCCTCTCTTTTCGCCTCCACTTTTTCTTAATTTTAATTTTTTTCTTTCTTTAATTTTTAATTATTTTCTTTTATATTTATTTAATGTTATTTATATCTTATTTTCGATTTTTATATTTGTTTTATAGTTAAATATAATTATTAAGCATTATTAATTCTTAACTAATCTTTTCCCATATCAAGATCTACTCACGCTCTACCAAATATAATCAAACTTTTGCACTTATATCACCACAGAACGACATACTCGTGCGGACAACATTTGCGGACACGTTTTGCTTACGCGACGCAACCGTATAATTCTTTCGTATTAAAATATGTATCGACTGGCCGCCTGCTAAATGCAGTTCGGAACTCTGTGCGCTGCACAGAGAGGCGAAAGTCAGACTCAAAGCCATGTGTTGTCGGAAAGACTCAAAGCCATGTTGGCCCGTGACCACTGAAGGAGATGAAGATTACAGGACATTGGCTGCTGCCATTGTCGGCGTTCAAGGCCTCCCTAGCTCTGCTCCTTTTCTAGAGAGCGTCGGGCGTGCAAGATAGGCTCTTACTTTAGGGTCCTTTTTCCCATACTGACATCCATTTCCTGTTGCTTCCGTATATCCTTCACCTTTGCATCTCTTCTTCCATTTCCCCTAGTGGAAGTAGGAAATTGATTTTTTCTGCCAGTCAACCTGCCTGCGTTTCCTTATCTTACTCTTTCCTGCAAGTTTCTCTAGTCGACGAAGCTCAATTCGTATTGCTTTTGTGTTATATAGTCCTGTACTCCATCTTAGGCAGGAGTGAATTCTCACTGCGATATTTTAACCCTTTCCGGTCATCTGTTGGGCATCGCCCGACAATGAAAACCTACCGGTCCTTTCGGATGTCGGGCATGACCCAAAAAAAGTTTGAAAATTGGTTGCTAGGGAAAGGAAATGGCGCAGTACCTGCCTCAAATATCGGCGGACAGCTGAACCGGGCCGTAAGGGAAGGGATAAAGGGAGGAAGAGGTGCCGTGTGGAGGGCTCCGGAATAAGTTCGATCACCTGGGTATCTTTAACGTGCACTGACATCGCACAGCACACGGGCGCCTAAGCGTTTCGCCTCCATCGAAGCGCAGCCGCCACGGTAGCGTTCGAATCGGGAACTCCGGATAAGTAGCCGAGCGCGCTAACCACTCCGCCACCGCGGCTGGCCCGACAAAAGATTTGCATACTGTTTCTGTAGGTAAAATCGCGCGCCATCTGCTAGGATTTGTTATATGCTGAAAATTGGCTATTTGGCTTTCCTCAGTGAATGGCAGCACAATACTACTGGAAAACATTTTTTGATCACGTAGTTTTCAGGTTCTCAATTGCCGCCAAAAACTCGAGGCATGAGTTACATTTCGGCAGACGTGTTTTGCGGAAAGCTATCTAATGACTGTGTAGAAAGCGAAGATGACTTCGTCGAATGGGCCTAAATTTCCGCGTAGAGGAGAATCGAGATACTTCCAAAGTTATTTCTGGTTTGCTTGAAATTCTCGCATAGGAAGTTGTCTGCGCCGGGCCTGGGTGCATTACATTTTTTACGACTCTCACGGCGCTGTATTTGCGTGAGTGTGTGAACAACAAACCACCCACATATTGAGTGTTGTCAATTATCTGACCTCGAAATATTCTTGTAGCCACCAGGGCCCCATACACGTCTACGTGTTTTTAAATGCCTGCGCGATATCATGGGAGAAATGTATCGGTGTTTGTATAATTTGGCTCATTGGCTTTCTATACAGCGATGGTACAGTGATGAGTGCCGTCGAGTATTCGTATTGCGGGACAACATGCGCTCCAAGAGCACACGAGAGTATTATGTATATCGGGCAGCAACCTTAAAGTAGTGTCATTGGAGGAAGCAAATCAAGGCTGAAATTGATCAGACGTTGCAGGTTGATAATAAGTCATACAATGCTTTATAACGAACGGTGTCACGCAACTAGGGATTATAGAGGCTGTAAGAAAAAAAAATGTCCGACATCGTTGCGTTTCGAACTACCCTATTTACAACTTCTTGAATCAGGCCCAGAAACAAATTTCTCTTTTTATTTTATGTGTTATTTTCTGTGACATCAGCAAAACATTAGGTAATATGAACGACACTTTTGTGCAACTGCGCCTCAGGAAACCGCCAAATGAGCCAGAAGATACTTCAGTGAGTTTTGCTGCAAAATGTAATTTTATAAAACGTTACATTGAAGACGCCGACAACAACAAAGAAAATAACACACAAAAGACGTTTTCGCTTTCAAAAGACGTCTTCAATATCACGTTTGATGATTCATTTCGGCAAGACGAGTTTTCGTTTAACTGTTAATTTCATTTCAATGTAATTTTATCATCCCGCAAGTTATACCTTATAATTTTTGTAACATACTTCGCCGCTCAGTTAGACCCGATATATTCACATTTTTCTTTCAGAGAACATCCGTTGTATTCTGAACGGGCAAAGTTGTTTCAATCTTTTTAAAAAAATCACTTGAAAACATTCAGCCACATACAGCTTTTAGTGCAGACTCAAAAAGCATTCAGTATTATCTCCACTCACCAAGCGGTCGTCGAGGACGGTGCCAGCCTAGGTCCGCCCGGGCTGGAAATGTAAATGAGAGGGAGCTTTTATTTACTGGCCTTTGATGAAAAGTAGTGGCTTCATGAAGGAGAGATAGTGTGTAAACCACAGTGTGCCGTACGCTGTCTGCACTATTTATTCACAAATACTCTGTGCCATTTCAATAAAAGCGAACGCACTGGCAGAGCCGATGCAGTGAGATTGTTGTGTTTTGCAATATCGTAAGCCTACCTTGACCACCACTCGAGAATCATAGCTCTGTGGAGTGGGCTACACTACTCCTCACCTGCATTACTCGAAAACATGCGGCGCGATATTGGGCTATGCTGACCACGAACGAAGCCATGAAGAAGAAGACGAAGACCTAGTGGGTGGCTACGTGTCTGCTTCTAGGTCTGTGTTTTCGCTTTTCGCTGTCTTCTCGCGTGTGGCGTGGGTCGGACAGTGCCCTCCGTGAGACCGAATGCTGACGACGCCCCTGCGGAGAAATTCCTGGCAAGGTGGGCGCATTCTCAAGAGAGAAAAGCCAACCGGAACCCTCATGGGCAAGCTAGGCTTAGCTCGGCGCTGCAGGGCGAGGCCGCGCTACGCGTCTGCATGGATTCTGCGTTGTCGACGACAGCTACGCGGATGCCCGCTGTGTTGCCACCTGACGCAGCCTCCACGTCCACGCAATCGTCAGCGCCTCTGGGCCTCCAGCCTGCGCCGTCTACCGATGCTACGACTTTGGCATGTGACATGAACTGCTCCACCGCCTCCGTGCCCGTGGCACTCCCTCAAGAAACTGTGCCCGTCGCGCCAGTTCAGTATTCCCACCAAGGGCCGTCACCAGCGCCTGAGCATCCTCCACAGATGCCTCCCGTGAGTCAAGGCTCTCTTCCGCCTGCTGCGAACTCATTCCGCGTTACCATCAAGCCTACAGTGCGCTTTGATATGACTGCCATCCCTGCCCGGAATGTTCAAGCCACAATTGACCACGCTCTTGGCTCTTCGAACTACTGCGGGTTTGTCGTCCATCGCCCATCGAACACCATCACGGTAAACTTGTCATCCTTGATGGACGCCCAGAAACTTTGCGCAGTTACTCGGATCCCCCTGGATGACAACAAGCATGTCCCGGTGCAAATATATTTTGCATCTGGTCCTGACACACTCCGCTGCATGCTTTATCATGTCGACAGCATGAGCCCTCCTGAGGAGGTGCGCGCAAATATTCGCTGCTCAACTCACGTTGTACTGCAAGCACGGCCTATGGGTCGCCGGGGCTCATACCTGCTCCTCCTGCAAGGCCCGTTGATTCTCCCGAAGTACCTTACCTACTACGGTGCGATCGTCAAACCACAGCCCTTCCGACCTCGTCGTATTTTTTATCACTGCCACAAAGAAGGACTATGCAAAATACCTGCCCTAATCCAGCAGCTGTGACCGACATGAATGAACAAACAGTACTTTGTGCCCTGTGCAAATCGCCGGACCATGACATTCGCTCTCCCGCTTGTCCAAAGAAGAAGCAAGCGAAGATGTTTCACAAGTCGCCTCCAGAAATGGATGTTCCTACAAGTAATCGCTTTGCAGCTCTCGCATGTGACGACAACGCCTTCCCTGAACTTCCTTTATCTGAGCCCGCTGCTCACAATACGTCTCCTCACCAGCGTACATATGCACAAGCGGCTCATTTTCCCGGATAAAATGGTACGCCAAAACGTACAGTGCATCCATCACATGTGGATGCCACAGATGAAGACACAGCTTTAGACAATACAATCGCGGAGGCTCGCTGCCGACTAGACGAACTCACCCAGCGCCGGGAACAGCGTCGTTCTCAATCCTCTCGAAGAATTCTAATAACTCGGGAGCAATCATTAGAGGAATCACCTAGGGTAAGCACTGGCCCACAATCAGGTGCCGACCACCTGTTAGCCGTGACTACCCCAAAAGTGGATAAGATATTAGCTCTGATGAAGCAGGGGACATCCCTCATCGTGGAAGCTCTTCGGCCTCGTCATGAATAGCGCATCATCATCGGTGGTGGTGCAGTGGAACTGTCGAGGATTCGCTAATAAGGCCTCTGAAGTGGACATCCGCCTTCGCGACGGAAAGCTGAGGGCATGGGCGTTTCTACTGCAAGAGCATAATGCACTCCCACGCCTTTCAGGTTTCTGTGCATACCATTCACCCACTATCCCTGATCGCCTTTGCACCGCCTCCTCCCTCAGCCCAGGTAAATCTGCAATTTATATTCACAGTTCAGTTCCGCACACACCGCTCGACCTTTCATGGTGGTGCAACACACGTCAAGAGGTTGTCGCGCTTCTCATAAAACCTGCACGCACACCCCTTGTCCTAGTCTCTTTTTATAGTCGTCCTGGCTCCGCATCTCCTAATCTGGGATGTGTTCGTTTTCTACGTTCTACCAACTCAGGTATCCCTATTCTACTTGGTGGTGACTACAACGGCGCACACACTGCGTGGGATTACCCATCGGATTCCTCAAGGGGTGCACACATCCATGGGAGCTTTTCGGATCATTCCTTTCAACTTTTAAACCACCCGAATACTTCTACCCGCGAAGAGGTGGCCTGTATTCACCTGATTTGACTTGGTGCTTAGGCCCCGGTAACCCTCGTAGGGCTGTTGATTCTGATACTTGGGGTAGCGATCACAGCCCTATTTTTATCTCCCTCACGCCTACGCGTCTACGGAAAATACGCCGCACTGTACGAATAACGTCATGGGACTCTGTACGCGCAGACAATCATTTATCTACATTCAACCCCTTTTCAGCACTGTCTACACTCCCTGCTTTTCTCGCTACTCACACTATTACCACTACTGTAAATGAAGACGACCCAAATCCGGACATACATCTCTTGAATCTGTGGGCTCTTTATCGCCAGGCGGATCTTTACGCTACTCGTCACCCCGATGACCCATCGGCTCTTCCTACTCTTCACCGCGCAACCGCACGGGCGCGGCGCTATGCAAAGCGGCTAGGCAGGCAACGCTGGGCTGCATGGTGTGCCCGCCTGTCCTCTACGCAGGGCAATCGACATCTTTGGAGAGTGTTTCACGCCATGGAGCGCCCTTCTCAGGTCGCAGAATACACAGAGAGCATTCGCCTCGCGCTAAATGTGGATGAGGATACATTTGCACAACAGGCGGCCCGTCAATTTTTTCCAAACCATGACTGCACCGCTACGTCTCCACCTGACTTTTCGGTTACAGAGCCCTCCGATGGGATTACTTCTGACCTAACCATGGCAGAGCTGCTGGCCTCCATTGAACGTTTAAAAACTACTACTACTCCCGGGCACGCCGGCATACCTAACTCCTTATTCCGTAACTTGGAAGGGAGGGCTTTGCAAACCCCACTTGATACTTTTAACGAAGTGTGGCATTCTGGCGTCATGCCGGGAGACTGGAAGCATTCTATTGTGATTCCAATACCCAAGTCAGGTCAGCCTCCAGTATCTCTCACAGCCCTTCGCCCAAATTCCCTTACGCCTACCATCTGAAAGCTTTATGAAAATTTTCTAGCCGCACGCTTGTCGTGGTGGCTGGAATCCCTTGATTGTTACCCAGATTCCCAAATTGGTTTCCACCCACAAATTGGAACGGAGGACGGCCTTGCTACTTTGGCTGCTGACGTGCTTGACCACTCTCCGCAGTCACCTTATACGAACCGTAATCGTTACAGACATAACAAAGGCATATGATAACATCCTTCACTCTGCCATTCTTGCCTCCCTTCAAACTCTTGGTTTCCCTCACCGTTTCCTCCTCTCCATTCACGCCTTTTTAGCAAATCGAACCTTCAGCGTGCGTGTCCACGGAAAGCCCTTTGGTAATTTCGCTTCCAATAGAGGAGTGCCGCAGGGCTCCGTTCTCGCCCCCACATTATTTAATGTGGCTTTAATTCCTCTTGTTCGAGCCCTAGAGTCCATTCCTTCTATCCGCGTGCTTGCGTATGCCGATGATAAAACCTTGTGGTGCTGTCATCCAGATGCGTCTATTCATCAGTCGGTCCTTCAACACGCGCTGGATGTATTGACATCTCGCCTCCCACCTCTGGGTCTAACACTCTCTCCTACTAAATCATGTTTCATTCGAATTGGAAATAAAGCCGGCTTACGGAAAGCTCCCCCTTTAAATTTTACAGTACATAATTCTCTGATTCCACAGGTAGAAAGTGTTCGTATTCTTGGTCTTCTCCTCCATACTTCTGGGACTGGCACCCCTTGGCTGGCAGCCACCCGTAAATCGGCTCACGCTACTCCAGGTCTGATTCGTCGCATAGCTATGTGCTCTGGTGGCGCACGTGCTCATACGGCCTGCCAGCTTGTGCGCTCTATCCTTCAGCCACGGATAGTATATCAGGCACAATTTCAACGTCTCACCCGCAGACAGTGGTACTCCCTTGAAGCTATCAATCGTGAGGCTATGCGCGTCATAACATATCTTCCTCGTTTAACACCCATACCTGTGCTACAGGAGTTCGCCCAACTTAATACACTCAGTGAAATCATCGACCAACGGGTGGCAAATAGAGCTCGAAAACAGTCTCTCAAACTTCATCGTTTAAAGACACTTCCACCGTGGTCCTATTGCCAGCTCACTGACAATCACTCCACTGTTTCCCCGTCGGTATCAGCAGCGTATCTGCCTGAAGGGTGCATATTATACACGGATGCATCGCATTCTGCAGAGAGGGGAGTTACTGCTGTGTATAGTCCATCTCATCCGCATCTCAACTCTCGCGCGACGTATACTGCGGATACGTGCACTCCCCTGGCATTGGAACTTCAAGCCATTTATAATGCCATTGCTTCCCTTCCTCTCGTTCCAACATTAAATACAGTTCATATTTACACCGACTCCCGCGCCGCCCTTAAACAGTTTAAGGCTGTTCGACGAACGTTCCAGATTTCACAATCTATTCATGTGCTGTGCGCAAAGTATCCATGTCCTGTGCGCATACACTGGATTCGCGGCCATGCCCAGGATGCACATAACAATCAAGCGGATGCTATGACTCATCTTCATACATTAGACGAACCGCCAGCTTCCCCTCTTCCACCAGATCTGTTCCTGTCCCCTGTTTCCGATTCCGAAGTTCTGCGCCAGCGAACACGCGCTCTAATTCCTTTGTGTTCGCACCCTCTCCCCCGTAGTCTTACTCGGCAGGAGGAGGTATCCGTGCGCCGGATTCGGGCAGGGGTGGCTCTGACACCACCTCTCCGTCATCGGTGGCGTGCCAAAGATCTGCCAGCACCTGACAGGTGCCCGCACTGTAGCGCTGCACCGGACATTTGTGATGTGCGGCACTTGTTATGGACGTGCCCAGCGACGGCTGCTATCAGAAAACGGCTCCTCAGGGAGGTGGGCCTGCGGTGGAACCGCGAAAGTGACTACGTGAAGTGGACTATGGACAACCGTTTCATCGGCAACCTCTGCGACTACCTCAGCGCAACGGTTCTTCACTCCTCCTTTTAACTTTCAATCCCGTGCATTCCTTTCCCCCGCCCTTCCTTTTTCAACTTATGCCTCATGGCACACTTCTCGAATAAAATAAAAATCTGCACAATGCACAAAGAACGATTACAAAAATTCCAGAGAACAAAAAAAGGAACAATCCGCATATGTGGCGCAGGCATTAATCATTCGGCGGTGAATTTATAAAAGCTGTCTGTTTTTTACATGACACATAGCACGCAAGGACATACCAAGGTACACTTGCGCGAGAGAAGAAAATATAATACAATTTTCTTTAGGTCCAAAATTGAAAAAAGCATATTCGAAGAAAAAGATTGCGGTTGTTTTCCTGACAATTACCTTTTTTTTTTCTTCCGCAGAACGAGCGAATTCACATGATATTAAATAAGTGAGGTTTTGTGGGCAGAAACGATTTGTCCTTATCTATAATGTTTCGACCGGTGGTTTATTCAGACCGCAATGGGCGACTGAAATCAGCTGGGTCCGCTTGCCGAGCACGAGAGGAATCCACCTCGTTCTCTTCATCTGCGTTGTCAGCGATGCCGACCATATAGAATAGGCATCGCCTCTTCATGGGGATCACAATATTACATTGAAGAATGTCTTTCGCAAATCTTCTCGCGTGTATTCCTACGCTGCGAATAATTTCAAATTTATTCAGACTAATTTAAGTTTATAAATGGCACAAAAATGCCTTTCCTCAACTGTCAATAACAATAAACGAGCATATTCCATAGAGCGGTTAACACAGATTGGCATTAGGCGTCGGAGACAAATGAGGTCAACCCAAGATAACTTTAACTTCCTCGAGGAGGCGGATACTTCAAATCAGCCCAGAATGAAAATCACAATTGTTTCCGGCGGCTGCGTTTTTATGGAGGAAAAACGCTAAGGCGCCCGTGTGCTGTGCGATGTCAGTGCACGTTAAAGATCCCCAGGTGGTCTAAATTATTCCGGAGCCCTCCACTGCGGCACCTACCTCTTCCTTTCTTCTTTCACTCCCTCCTTTGTCCCGTCCCGTACGGAGCGGTTCAGGTGTCCCACGATATATGAGACAGATACTGCGCCATTTTCTTTCCCCCCCAAAAAACAATTATAATTTATTATAAGTGTTTTCAACATAGTGCGCACAATCACATCATTCACTTTGATCATTTTCTTTAAAGACTTCTTTGCTTTCAAGTTCATTTCTCGAAATAATTCTTTGAGAAACTTTATGCTTAGTTCTCACGACTTCAGGCCAGAGATTTCCACGCAGCTCATTTTAAGGTCGGAACAGGCTTTCGGGCTTGGAAACATAGTTTACAGGACAGAGTTGTGACACTGCTTCCTGATGTCAGATAGCAGAATGAAACGTGTTAGTTCGGTGATATATTTCGCCTCACATATTACACCCAGACATCTATTCGTAATCAAGAAATGAGTTCATTAAAGAGCTCTTAGGCAATCGGCGATCGATCGTTTGAGTGTGTTAGAGGCCAAACTTCAGTTATGTCCGAGTGTTACGCACTGCAGTTCGTTATATCTGACGCGAACACAATAAGTTGCTTGCATCCGAGGTCCAGTCTCGAAAGTCCTTCATAGCCGAGGTGTTATACTTAGGATCCTTGTTTCCGAGTTCCAGTCTCGAAAGTTCTTATAGCCGAGGTGTTATACTTAGGATCCTTGTTTCCGAGACAACGCAGGAGTGTTCGTTATACGCATTGTGGCATAATTAGGTTCGGTATATCCGAGGCGGTATGCTAATGTTGTCTATATCAGATTGCACGTGCACGTCATTGTATGTTTCTCTAATATTATCTGGGATTGGCATTTGCGCTGCGCAGTATTCCCAAAGCGCTTCGCGCATGAAATTGATTTTTTTTTGTCTACTGATCAGAAAGTTTAGCATGCAGAGCTCTTCCACATTGATTACTCCTTTCTGAGATAATTAGGCCAAAAATTCATAGGTATTGGAAAAAATTCTTCCGTACCAGTGCATACATGCATTATATATTTAACATGTTTGTTAATGTCTATAAATTTTTCCACAAGATTTTTTTCCTTCGTAAGCAATGATCATGCTACTGTTTTCTTTGTCAGTTAAAATGTATCTTTTTACCTACCTTATGACGCCCTGCAAGAAATCAATTTTTTTTATGGGGGAAACATTTATTATCCAATTCATCATGGGACACCTTGTTTTCGCGCGGCAAAGAAAGTGTTAAACAATTGGAAATAGGTATTCATAGTGACTGACACGAGAGGGATTTATTTAGCACTTTGTCTTCATAACCAACTGACTTCACACTAGTCAAAGTTCTTTGCTACCTTCTGTGATAGTTTACATCTCCGGTCGTTCCTTGTAAGTTGCTTCATTATCGTCAGATGGCATTTCCTTTACGCTGTTCTGTGGGAATTGGTTTTAGGGCGTCATGTAGCGCTACCTTGAACCTTTATTTGTTTTTGTAGTGGGTGGGGCGGGGTCTAGATGTATTTTAGGGTTTCACTTCTTGCGTACTCTAGCGTTTGAAAGCGGTCCAGGAAAAACGGTGACGAGTTGGAACTTCGTCTCGCACTGGCCAATGCCCCGGTCTCTGTGTCTGTACTGCCACGCGCTAGGCAAATTTAATGTAAACGATATTCAAAGCACAGCACGAGTGGCTGGCAAACAACGCGCGAGGTAAAAGGATGCGGCGATGGCTGACCGCCCTAAGGTAGCGACGTGCGAAACTGATCCGTTCGCGCCACGGCTTGTTAACACCCTGCTCGAGGCTGCAAATATGGTAATTTTGTAGCGAGAGCTACACTACGCCAGCTCTTAGAGCCTTCAGCGTGGCACCCCTTGAGCTGCGTGGCTGTCCTTGAGCTCTGTGGCGGCGCCGTGGCTGTTGTTGGTCACGTGGTGGGGAACAGCTGCAGGCGGCGCGGCGCGCCGGCGAAACCGAGCGGTGGAGGACAGGGGAGATAGTGAATCCACGTCCAGGGACGAAGATGAAGTAACGCGGAGCGGTGGACGACTGACGTATTTGCATTTCAAGTGAACAAGTTCCACACGGCCAGCTGTAGCTGTCGTGTCACGTCAGGTTTAAACAGAGCTAAACCAAAGCCATTTGTTTTGTAATGTCACCTCAAGCTATGAGGCTTCGCATGGAAAAGGGACCGAATGTGCGTAAAAGGGGGACGGGGGGGGGGGGGGGGTCCAGTAGTAACGCATTCGAAAAGAGGCGGCTGGGCAGGGTGACACCTCAGTAATAAAAATAGCGTGAGAGAGTCGAGCGCACTTAAATGGTCATAGAGTAGAGGCGTAATGTGTCTGCTCGTCAAGGCGCGAAAACGCTCAATAAGATCTGCTTAGCTCCGCAGTACATACAAAGCAACTCTATAGCTGAAAGCAAGAAATGAAAAAGCCTGAATAGGCTTACTTTACACGCACGGCGTTGGGCTGTCAGTGTGGAATCGGAGCTTTAGCGCACGTGCCACGTGTATTTGAAAATGTTAGGCCCTATAGACAGCGGCGACTGGCACTTAGATCGGTTTTATGGTCACGTGGCATAGATGAAGGTGGCCCTCACGCACAGCAGCGGTGCGTGCCGCTGTGGATCTGGAGTGCCAGTTGCTTTATACAGATAAAGTTACGCGATGCCGCGAAAAAGATTTGCACACGAAACAAATAGTTAATTTCTTCGAACCGTCTGCCCAGCCCCAGCACAGGCTACCGCGCATATTCACTCATTTTTTTTCTGAATAGCGCGTTGCGGGGCCGTATTTTATAGGCTGTTCATTTTAAAATGGCCATTTCATGTTCGGCTAGTCCCCTGTCATTGGTCACCCAGATGTACCGGCGGCTTTCAAGTGCTCGCGAAAAGCGACCCAGCCATTGGTTGGAAGCCGACTGGACATCACCGTTTGGTGAATATCGCAGCCAATGACAGCCAGCGGTCCGGTGCGATCGTGTACTGTTGACACAACGCTGTGATGCAAATCGCCAGTATCTCGATATCGCAGTCAATGCCTTCCGGTGGTGAGGTCGGTTGCCAACCACCAAACGGCCGGGTCGCTTTCCATAGGCGCTTAAAAGGGTATAACCAATGACAGAAGACCATACGCACGCGAAATGCCCATTTTAATGTGGACAGCTTATGAATTACGGCTTCTGGATTGGAAGAGCCTGCTCATCGACACTAAGCAGCACTCCGATCCACTGTACCTAAAGGCTGCATCGAGTCTCATTCGACTTGAACTCTCAGCCCATCCATCATGTAGCTTGAATATCTTTGGGACGTTAAATCCCGTAAACACAAAAAACAAAGCCATCCGTAACATCCTACGTACTACAGATCTTTTCAGATAATAATTGATAAGTCAATAAGCATATAAACAAAAAATAAACATTCAACCCTTCTCTCGCTGGGTTTAGCGCTTTACACGGTGCAGCACAAGTGTTGTGAAATGTTATGATTTTCATGCTTTCACTCGGCAGCTATTACTTTGGAGCGAACAGTGATGGCATCTGTGCAGATAAGTTTTGCTGTCATTCTGGAAACCATGACATCCAGTCGAACGATTTTCTCGCGAATAGACGTAACGTCTTGTGCAACCTGCCGAATATTAATTATTTGAGATAATGTACGGAAAGTTGTTATAACCTGTCCAGACATAATGGATTAGCCATGGCAATTTACGCATAACCCTTTGTGAGACAGTGGGTCACATACGTCCCTCTTTTGCCATCACAGCGTTTTGGATTGTGAGCCTACAACCACTGCATCCTTTACTTTCATACTTCTCATGCCACTTCTTGGATGTCTAAAAAACCTTTCGTGTTTCAGTATTAATAGTAGTCATGTGGTGGCTGCACATACCATTGTCGAAAACGAACCGTTCTCTTTCCGCGCACTGCACGTGTTTTGCAAAGGATATTAGCGCGCCATCTAGCCGCCAAATGATGAGTAGTAAGTACAGAAATGTTTATTTCATACTCAGAATGTCTCTAAAAGTTTCATTTGCATCACTGTTTTCGGTCCTGCCCACACTAGTTCTAAAAATATTGTCCAATATGTAATGCACAACTTTTCAGCGATACATTTTGTCGGTGTTGTATATTATTCTTATGTTTTACAATCAGGTGGTGCCCGCCGAAAACAAGAAAAGTGAGCACACGGTCCCCATTCATTGTCTATGGAGTATCTCTTGGTGCAACTTGCTTCCTCCATTTTCAAAACGCAAAGTAGCCTGCTGCACGTGTGTACATGTCAGTTGTCCTAATGTTGAAAGCGATTGGATGTTGCTCAAAGATTTCTTGACCAATTTTTCACAGAATGTTGCCTCTTGTATGTTCACTTACTTGTTTTTTGTATGCCTATATCAAGTTCACATCAGATGATATAATGCATTTTTTCTGAAGCGGCTGTTTGTCAGTGATCAGTAAGACACATGCGACCCAAGTTTACACAGGCTTTCATAGAGCACCGGGACGCATATATCATATTTTTGTCTCGCAACTGTTAACACTAGAGAGCCCAGATTTTCTATATTTCATTAGCAACTAATTTTAATTACTTTGCCACATATAATGGGCTGTTGGCTTCGTACATTCGTCACACCTTTTGTCCAAGAAAAAGATAAGGTGGGCCAGCATCAGCAATTTAGTCATCCACACCATAAACATCGGTGCTCCACTATCCTTCCACTCACAGAAACCGACCGCATTACCTCGTTGATTACCTTTCATAACAGACTGCATAATATTGGTAGTGTCCCGTTCATAGATGAATAAATCAGCCCAACTTAAGGCATCATACTGAAGTAAATGCAAAATTTTATTGTTGCCCATCACCCAAAAACAAAACACAACCCTATATCTTGCTGCCAAATCACAAGTGCAAATTTATTATTCCCTTAGTCATCATTTGGGTGGCGTTCTTGGTCTTTATTTCTTCAGTTCGACCGCCTCTTCTTATCTGGAGAGTTTAGAGAAAGCGTTAAGATGTTGAAAAATGCCATGTCGCATTGACACAGCACTCCTTTTTCAAAGTACTGCAGTTTGTCCCTAATCGCCTATGTTATTCTCCTTTTCACTTTTTGGTCACATGTGGCGCTATCGTGTGTCATAATTTTTGATGTTGCGTATTTTGACTTACCCGCCGTGGTGGCTCAGTGGTTAGGGCCCTCGACTACTTATCCGGAGTTCCCGGGTTCGAACCCGACCGCGGCGGCTGCGTTTTTATGGAGACAAAACGATAAGGCTCCCGTGTGCTGTGCGATGTCAGTGCGCGTTGAAGATCCCCATGTGGTTCGAAATTATTCCGGATCCATCCAAACGGCACCTATTTCTTCCTTTCTTCTTTCACTCCCTCCTTTATCCATTCCCTTACGGCGCAGTTCAGGTGTCTGCCGATATATATGAGACAGATACTGCGCCATTTCCTTTCCCCCAAAACCAATTAGTATTATTATTAATTGTCTTGACACAATGACTTTACATTCTGTTTGCACAACTCCACTTTTTATAGAGGTTAATGACTGAAAGCGACCTTTCTTTTTACAGTACAAGTTAATCGGGTTCCCCACGGGCATTTTAATATCCTTTTCTCTAACTGATTTTCAGCATGCCCCCACCTGCAAACAATCGGAGTTGTTTATAGATAGGGAGATTTTTTTCGCTGTTTAAGATGTGCACTGACGCAAATTTAAAAGAATTTTATATGGCACTGCTGAAGCCGCCGCCTGCGGCTCAGTGGTTATGGCGCTCGGCTGCTGACCCTAAAGACCGGGGTTCGATGCCGGCCGCGGCGGTCGAGTTTCGATGGCGAAATTCTACCGGCCCGTGTACTGTGCGATGTCAGTTCACGTTAAAAAATCCCACGTCATCGAAATTTCCGGAGCCCTTCATTACGGCGTCCCTCATAGCCTAAGTCGCTTTTGGACGCTAAACTCCCATAAACCAAATCATATGGCACTGCTAAATAGATGTTTAAATTTACCCCCTTGATAAGACCGGAAAACGCTAGCACTCTGAAATGATTTAGATACAGTTTCTTGGAAATGTGGGAAGTTAAAAAATGCATGATAATAAAAAAGGCATTGGCTGTACCTCTGCCCTCGATGAGGATGTGGCTTTCGAGCTTCATTAAGATTTATAACTATGAGAGCACTGTAAGCTATCTGAAGAATTATTGTTATTGTTGGCGCCGAAAAAGCATTTCACTTCCATTACGCACGCACTTAACGCGCAGACGTCCGCAAGAATTTCACGTATAATAATTACCTAGCAGCAATTGTTCCTGTTGAAATGAAATATTGAACAAAAAGGTTTGGACTGTATAGCTTTAAAAACTCGTCTGAATTTTTGTGCATTAGATTTGTGCTTTCTGCGATAACAGATTGTCAGTGCTTTCGTTTAGGCACGGCTGGAGTGGTTGCAAAATGCCTTTTCTGATTCACATATTTCAAATCCCTGAAGTTATCACGCATATTCTGAAATTTCTGTAACCAATTCCATCGATTATTTCTCTCGCAACTGTGACAATTTCTTCGTTTTATAACTTTCTTTTTTTCAAGACCTCGTGCTGGAGGAGCTTGACATTTTTCAGTTCAACCTCCACTCTACTCTGTCCAGGTTCCTTTGAATGAATTCCTGATTGTTCTGATTCGACATCTTTCCAGGTGTTCTCTTCCCTTCGTGGTCTAGCCGTCTTTTGTGAACATTTTTCTGAATACACTACGTGCCTCCGTTTCTTCACGATGTTTATTCAGTTCTTTTCATTTTCAGCGTCTGGCTATCGGTTTTATGTTTTGGTTCTTTAAATGTACCTTCTTAAGCCGTACTAACATATTCTCTTTCAGTTTCTTTTCCATGAGCGCCAGATTTATCTTCACTTCGTACTACATTAATCTACCTTTCCCTACTATACATTGCTCTGCCTTTCGTACTGTCCTCCTTTTCCTGTTACTTCTTTATCTCCTTCACCTTTACATCTCTTCTTTCGTTTCCTCCAGTGCATCGACGTCTTTTCCCGGCCAACCTCTCTGCCGTTCCTCATACTTCACCCTCCTTGCAAATCTCACCTCACAAGGCAGCTGAGTTCTCGTTTTGATATATTGCAAGTTTTGCATCTGAGGCAGCAGTGGTATTCCACTGCGTTATTTTAAATACACAAACACAGCTCTCTAAACACACATTATTGTCTCGTCACACTCTAGTTACCATAGGCGCATTGCCTACACTCCGGCAATCTGTCATTTTCTATAGAAGGGCCAGATGGTCGGAAAATTTTTGCACGCGCTTTTAGTGTTATCGCACACATGAACTCTTCACCATCCACGTGCCTGATTTGAAGCGGTAACTTTATGGTGCACGTTCAGCAATAACCTCGGGTGCCTAACAGCAAATTCATTTCGGCGGAAGCACCTGTGTTCTTAAAGCAACAGTCATTCTTTTCTATATAACGTGACGCGACAGGCGCTCGACCAATTAAACAGTAGCATGATTTATGAAATAAAAAATACAAAGAATAATAAACTAAATAAGCAAATGCAAGTGAAGGAAAGAAATTAAAATAAAAAACAATAAAAATAAATATATAGTCAGCTGTAAAAAATGAAAACAATTTAAGATTAAAAAAACAATAAAATAACGTTTGAGGTCACTGCTGTAACCCGCACTGGAGGAATGCGAAAGCGTTGACGCCTAGGTCCACGTTTCTCTTGGCCCCTCTTTGCTTCACTTGTCCCTTCTCCTCACATTTACTCGATTATGCACTGATGCAAATTCATCTATTTTCCCGTGTACTGCGCGATGTCAGTGCACGTTAAAGAACCCCAGGTGGACGAAATTTCCGCAGTCCTTCACTACGGTGTCCCTCATAGCCTGAGTCACTTTGGGACGTTAAATTCCCCATAAACGGAACCAAACCATCCATTTTCCCAATTACCACAATTAATTGTCTTAGTTAATCAAGTTCTATCAATTGCCAATTCTGAGTTTTCCTACATGGCGCCCCGCTTCATTCTCAAACTTTGCGCCCGCGTTGGCTCCGCCCACACTTCCGGCTTTTCAAATTTGGCGCCACCAGATGCCTTGGCTCCGCTCACTTTTTGGGTCTTTTGGCTCTAATTAACTAATCCCTCTATCGACAAATCTTTCCTCTTTCGAATATTTCTATTTCTCCTCTTCGTTTACAACCATTCCTTTTGCGCTATGTCTTCTGTGTTCCTGATAACTGCTGCGGACGCATTTTTCGGACGCGACCTTCTCGACATAGCCTAGTAAAGCTTTCGCTTTAATAAATACTAGTTTCCGTGTCTCCGCTATCACGTACAAAGCGAACCCCAGACCGTTTAAGGGTCCCATTAACACTGTCTGGTCATAACTTTAAAGCCACAGCTTGGGTGTCTCCCCGAATAATTGGATTTCTCACTCATAGATCTACTTCCATATCGTTCGGTGTTATGACTTCCAGTTTTTTATCCTTTTGTGTGGGCAATCTTTTTGCCTTTCTCTCTTGGATGACTGGTCCATCTGCATGGTTAGAGAAGCTTCAGGTTGTGTTTTTTTCTTATTATTCATTCTCATTTCTGTGTGCTATTTACATCATTGATTTTTGGCTGAATATGCTTGTCGAATCTTCTTCATGCATTTCCCAAAATCTTTGTGCGGGACATTGTAGAATCTGGTATACAAAGCCGCATTTATCCTGTTTCCTTTCTCAAAAAGGTGCGTTACCGCTTATTTCTGTGTTATCAGTTGCCAGGGTGTTATTCCTTGCATCCTGAAGCTTTATTGTTTGGAGTTTTGTTTCTCAGTGGTGTTCCCACTGGCTGGGCACATACTTGTAAAACAGCACGCAGTATGCATAGAAGAGTACCAGCACCATTTGAGATCATTAGGTCATATCGTTGCGCAATGAACGGCTTGGTAGTTGAGCGAAGCCGTATGTGGGCTGTTTCGAGACCAAAATAAAATAATTTTTAGTGCAAACGCACTACTTAACACGGTCCCAACCGAGAAACTTGTGTGAAGCCTCGAAGTAACTCGCGTAAGCTCGGATTCCTCCGGATGGAACGTCGCGCAAGCTGCAGTCAGTGGTAGGAAGCTCGGGTAAGTTCGGAGGAGCGTAGCGCCAGCTGAAGCACATGAGAGGAGAGTGTCGCGCCAGCTGCAGCCGAGTGGAGAGAGGGCGTGAAGATGAAGAGCGAGAAACGTGGTGCGTTTTTATGCCATAAAGAAGATGGGAAGATAAAACACATGCTTTCGCGCGTCATGTTGGATTAACTACTGTAAAACCTGACCATCTATTTGAAGAAACACTCTATCGAAACCACCTAATTTCCTGATGTAATCGTTAATAATTGATTAGATAGGTGATCATTTGGAAAGCTACAAGTCCTATCTAAAAATTCTTAGATGAAACTTCATTAGTGATATACTGGATTGTAGTGCTATAGAAAGTGTCTGAATACATTCTTGCTATTTACCCCCCCCCCCCCCCCCCCCTCGACGAGGAAAGCTGTATTCCACTGTAGAAACAAAAAATCAAAATGAACGTAATTTTTGCGCCATTCGTTCGCAACCAGTAAAGTTGGGCCTGGGTACTTGCAACAAAGTAATATTTCGTATGGCTGGTAATGCAGTGCAATTGCACTCTCCCGCTTTTATTTAGGCTGAAATGGCCTAAATTTGCGCGCAGAAGAAGGCTGAGATAATTCCAACATTATTTTAGGTTTGCTTGAAATTCTCGCATTCGGCGTTGTGTCCGTGGGCCTGGGTACTTCAAATCTGATTCGGTTCGCACTGCTCTATATTTTCGGATGTCTGTCGGCTACATACTACCCACATTTTAATGTTGTCAATCACCTGAACAAGAAATATATTTCTCTCTTCAAGTCCCGCCTAAATACCTACACGTTTTAAAATGCATACACGAAACCATGGCATAAATGCAATGGCCTTTCTGTTAGGTTTTTTCGTGAAGATTATGGAGCATTTCGAATCTAAATATGAGTTATCATCAGCTAAATGGCGCGCAAAGTCCAGTGCCTTCTCCCCTTACTCTCTATGTTACTGCCACGTCGCCATAAATTAGAAAACATTGGATGGCGCAACGGCAGCTCTACAAGAATGTTCCTTTGGCTCATTGCCTTTGCACGCCGCAGGGGTACAGTGAAAAGCGCCCTCGAGTCATTGTATTGCGGTGCGACATGCGCTCCGAGCTGCACGCGACAGTATTGGGAGGTATTAGGCAGCTATCTTTATGTCGTCTCGTTCCAGAAAGCAAAACAGTGCTGAAATTGACGATACATTTGAGATAGAAAATAAGTCATCAAATGCTTTTTCAGACTCTGTATGACAGTCACAGGTAATAGACGCCCCAAGAAAAAAATATGCGACATGATTGCGTTTGTAAAGAACTTATGTACAACTTCTTAAATCTCGGCCAGTGGCAAATTTTCTGCATATTATTTTTATGTGCTCTTTTCTGTTACGTCAGCGATAAATTAGGCAAACTGAACCACAAATTTGCGCATCTGCCCCTGTGATATTCTCTAAATTAGCCAGAACTCCTTTCAGTAAGTTTTGCTGCCAAATGTAATTTAATCATACCACAAGTTATAACTGATTTTTTTGGTAATATACGTCGACTTTAAATCAGACCTCCAATATCCACATTTTGCTCTTTGAGAACGTCAGTTTTTTTTCTGAATGCGCAACATTATTTCCTTCTTTTCCTATAAGTCACTACTGCATTTCAGTGGACCACTCAAAAATCATTGAGCATTATCTCCACTCACCACGATTTTTTAATTTTTCCGACGTTGGCTCGCTCGTTCTGGAAAAATAGAACAAAAGAGAGTTTTTTTTTACTACTGGCATTGGCTGAAAAGTATTTTCGTCATAAGGCAAAGATAGTGTTTAAACTAGCTTGTCACGGGATGTCAGCCCTTTTAATTCACAAATGGTCTGTGCCGTTTCAGTAAATTCCAAGCGAAAGTTAGAGGCGATGTATTAAAATTTTTGCGTTTTTTGCCACGCTACTATGACTACCAGTAGACAATCACAGCTCTGTGGAGTGGGCTAGTCTGCTGCGCGACTACATACCTCTAACGCTGGCGGAGCGATATTTTGTTGTGCTGACCACGAACATACCCATCTATTGCACTGATGCGCATGAAAATATAGGAAAAACACCTCCTTGAGAGAGACAGCTAAAAGCACCACAAATCTAGGAAAGCAGTGAATATGTTTCGAGTGAGCACCTGCTAAATGCAGTCGTGGAAAAAAAGAGTATCAGGAGGTTACAAAAATTTGATCAAAAACAGAAACTCCAAGAAAGAAATAAAGGTCTCTCTAACGGCAGCGCTAAGAAATTTAGTTTATTTTTAAATTACGAATATGCGTAGCGATTTGCTTGCACTTCAATTAGAGGAAGATAACTTGAAACTTAAAGACAACAGTTCCTAACATATGTACTAATTCCGGCATGCTGTCTTTTGTCATCGCGTCAGGAACAAGCAGGAAGCGGGACGATTATAAGGCGATGTTTTTGGTTAACTGGTCTTAGCATGAAGGCCGCACTGCTTCTAGTCAACAAAGCGAGATGGCCTGAGCAGAAAAGACCTTCACATTTCATCGTTTGCAATGAGAATGCGGTCGCATATCGTTCTAGAAGAACAGCAAGAAAAAAATAAGGCTTGTCATGAAATGACCTCACGTGTGTTATCAAATGGGAAATAAGTATTAGCCTTATGACACTTTTCTAAACTTAAGAGAGCGACGCTAGAATGCACTTTTTTAAATTTGGGGATAAAAATCACGTGAAAGTTTAAATTGAAAGCTTGAACAATGTATCGCTACAATTAATCAAAGCCTTTATGGTCGCACCGTTTTCTCACTTGAAATTAGTTACGAGAGAAAACGACCTGATAACTTCACGTGCAAATGCAACTTGAAAGCATTTCACCGCATGACATCTTTTTGGAGTAATGACAACTAATTATAAAAGAAGGCCAATCGCTCACCACTAAGATCGACACCGGATGGAGCTTGTTGATCTTCATATTGATTCCAGCTCTCCCCCTCTGCCAAAATAAGCGGGAAACAAGATTTGTTTGTTCACTTTTTATTCTCAATCAGGCACAGTTTCCGCTCGTATCTTACCTCCTCTAGGCAAATTAGAATGCATAAACTGATGCACTAATAGCATTGTCTACGCTTCCTATTGAAATTTAGGGATTTCGTGTGGGCACAGATAAAATATTGTACTTTGCCGTGCCACGAAAGTGTTTGCATCGTCTCACTGGAAGGACCGCATTGCGGTGCGGTATGAGTCGCGTTCCTTTACGACATCCTTGGTGTACAATGCGCAGCACGATATGAAACACTCATAGCCACGGGGAAGCACATGTCAAACACACGTGCGCTAAAAATGAAGAAAATTCTATCTTCGATTCAGAAAAGCAGATTTCTTGACTTGAAAAAATACAGAACGGATTTCCATGGCCGCTCGAGCAGTTCCCAGAGCCCGTTGATTTATTGCATTGAATCAACGAATTTGATGCAGGGCAGAAAACTAGGACAACTGTATTTAAATCTTTTATATTCACTTTACCATGCCTGCTTTATCGCCTGACAAATGTCCGGACTCAAATTGGCTGTTTTTTTTTCTAGTAGCACATTTGTTAGTAGAGTGCTAGTTTCGTTATTCTTTCGTTTTATTCGTCTCGCGTTCACGTGCTCTCTTTCCCGTTGAACAGCAGCGTCTTTCCTTACAAAAGTGGTCTATAGACTTCTTATAGACTATTTGCCTTACTATAGATATTTATTTTTTCATTCATAGTCTATAGACTGTCTGTAGACAAAAGTCTAACAAAATGTATGGTCTTAAATCTATAGATTGTCGATAGCCTGTCTATAGGATTTGTTCTGCCTATAGACTGTTTTGTATGGTTTGTCTATAGAGAGTGTAAGACTTTACAGACAGAACTGTCTGGACAGTCTACAGACTGCATAAAGAAACTTTTGTCAGGGTTGGGCTTGCCGCTATGTCTCTGCCTTCTCTCCTTCGTACGCAAGTGACATTCCCTGTTCTCGCTCGTGATTCCGCTCAGGTTTTGTGTCTGCAGAACATTTCGCTCATCGCCCGGAAGCAGCTCACCAGACAATAGCAAATGGGTATCTAACTCCCGATATATAGCTATTTTTGGAGTAAACTTGTTTTTCTATCACTGTTTCGGCGAAGATGGAGCAGACATTCGTTTCGTCTAACCCACACATTGAAATCTTTGAGTGAAAGACAGGTTGGAATAACGAAATAAGAACTCCTGTCTTCGTGTCTATATCGGTCGTGATTACAAAAATTTGTGAGGGGAGAAAGTTCTTCCTTCTTGCAAGTCGCGGTGTCAAAAAGTGCTCTTTCATATGGGCGGTTTATATCACGAACATTATCGGGAGCCGTGCAACAGTAACAGAAAACGTGCCCGCGTGCTTTCAAGTTCCTGCGCTTTGCAGTGCACATCTGTAACCGTATAGATCCGTAACTGTTAATTCAAAGACGGTGTGTAAACTAGCGTGTGACGTACGATATCTATATATTTATATATTTATAAATAGTGTGTGCTGGTTCATTAAATGCGAACGCATTGTTAGACCCGATGCAGTGAGAGTATTGCGTTCTTCCATAAGTTCCGGGCTACCTTGACTACCAACCGAAAAACATAGTTCTGTGGAGTGGGCTGCACTTCTGCGCGACTGCATTACAGTAATACCGACGGCGCGGTATTGGGTCCTGCTGACCACGAACATTCCCATCTCTTGCTCTGATGCGCATGAAGATGTAGAATAAGCACCTCTTTGAGCGAAAGAGCTAGGAAACCACAAATCTAGAAAACATAGCAATATGTTTCGACTGAACACCAGCTGAATACAGTCCTAGAAGTATCCATATGTATCAGCAGCGCGAACACAAAAAGGAGCCGGATCGCAACCAACTAGCCCGGCAGATGGTGTTATTCAAGTACTAGAAGGCATAGCATTAGGAGGTTACAGAAAGTTGTTAAGAAATGGGAACTGCAAGAAAGCAATAGATGTATATTTAACAGTACCGATGGGCAGTTGCATTTATTTTGATTACACGAATATCCATAGTTTTTCGAATGCATAATAACTTAAGGATGTAACGTGAAACTTGAAAGTGACAGTGCCTAACACGTCCTAATTCCGGCATGCTGCCTTTTTTGGACGCCGTTGGATCAAGGAGGAAGCGTGACGATTATGATGCGATGTTTTTGACCAACTGCTCTTCGCATAAAGGACGCACTGCTTCTAGTTGACTAACCAATAAAGTTTCTTGTATAGAGACGAATGCTTTTCGACAAGAAACTTAAGACTTCCTAACAGGGCTTGTTAACAAGAAAAGAAGGCTTGTCCTGAAATGACCTCATGTGCGCAGTCAATTGAATAATGACTATTGCCACCGTGAGACCGTGGAAAATGTAAGAGAGCGCCGATAGGAACCGATTGTTTATTTGCGAATCAAAATCACATTATATTTCCTTTACGAGCGCGATCAAATTATCACTGGAATTAAGCAACACCTTTATGGTCACACTCAAGGTTCAAGGTTTATTTTTCAGTTAAATACGTGGCTGAGGAGAAGGGTAAAAAAAGCCGCAGCTGTGGCCTGACGAAGCACCCAAACCCTATGTTGCTTCGCTTAGCAGTTGGGTGGAAAGTGAGAAAAAAAAGCAGATATTGCGCAACAAATACAATGGTTAGCACGCTGGGTCCCTTATAAGAAAGACCCAAAGGCCATTAACAAAACGCAATAAATAATTACAAAGAATTGCAAGAAATCAACCTGTGATAATGAATAAACAACAGAACATTTCGCACAACACACTGCATAGGCACGCCCAATAGGAACAGATTTCGGATGTAGTTGACCCGTTACGGAGAGAATGGAATCATGTGTAAAGCTGAAGTTGTTCAATACAGATGGTAGAGCATACTTTAGAGACTTAAAGCCGTGATTTGTTCTGGGATGCGGTACGTGCCTGTATTCATGGTACCTTGTTATCCGAGTCACTGGGGTAACGTGTAAGTGCGACCCATTTATTAAATAATTGGCCTGATTGTGAAGCTGTGATTTATAAATATGTAAAACCCGAAACTTGTGTAGACAGCTTATTGACATAATCTTGTGCCTAGTAAATACTCTTCTGCCAGTAACTGTTCTCTTAGTAGAGGTTAGTATAGAGGGGAAAGGCGCGGTAACTTTACCTGGTGTTGTAAAAGCAACTTCAAAGCATTGCAGCACAAGACATCTCGTTGCAACAATGACAAGATAGTTGAGGAAGAAGGGCATCTACTCACCACTAGGTTCCATATCGGGTGAATAATCTTCACCTCGATATGAATCAGTACCTTCGTCGGCTGTCAAAAAAATTGAAAGAAACTTGCAGTGATTACTTGATATCCTTAATCAGGCATACTTTCCGGTCGTATCTTACCTCCGCTAGGCATATTAGAATGCGTAAAATGATACATAAATTATTATGTCTAACCTTCCTTTCTTTGAAATTAGGTAAGTCGTGATGGCCCAGATAAAAAAATATTGCTTTGCAGTGCCTCAAAAATATCTGAAACACCACGCAGGGAAGCGTCCCGTTTGGTACGGAATAAACCACGTCATGCGCGACATTCCTGCTGTACAATGGGTGGTACCATATAAAACACCCCTAAAGGCGAACGCGCGCACCTGATGCATTAATGTGCTTGCAAGGAAAATAATTCGTTGCTCCGAACGACAAAGGAAGTTTTCTTGGCTGGAGTTACCGAACGCTTATCCCGACAACACGCAGAGTGATCAGAGCCGTTTTGTTCATCAACTGCATTACAGAAATTTGATGCTGCGCAGAATGCTAGTACAACTGTATTTAATTGTTTTACAAGCATTAAACCAATGGTGCTTTATTGCCTGGGAATGGTGCAGAGTTAATTTCGCTCTCCTTTTTCAGGAACGAGTTTGTGAGCAGTGTAACAAGCTAACGTTAACGGGCTCTTGTTACGTTGAACTGCAGCGTCGTTGGCATCACGCTCCGCTTCGGCCATCCCTCCCTCCAAGGCAACTAACATACCCCGTTGTCGCTCGTGTCTTCACGAATGCGGCAGCCCCAAATACTTTCAATCATTGCTTGGCTACACCGCTGCTGTGTACACTGATGTTTCTACGCAAAAAAAAAAATTAATGCTGAAAAAATACACAAAACAACATCTCGATTCAGACCGCTGATGTTGAGACCAAAAAACACTCCTATATTAGTTTGGAATTTAACGGCGTTGTAACATAGTTTCAGTATTCCTAATGTAGAAGACTGTTGAAGTCACCGACGTGCGCCTGTAAACACTGCTTCTGTGTGGAATACATGCATTGTTGACGTGTTCTACCTTATATGAGGTCCATTTCGATTCCCATTTACATCATTAACATGAAATAGTGGTCATGAATGACTCCATTCCATCTTTTTTTTTACTCTGCCTTCCGTGTAGACGCACTCTCAGATCAAGTAAACATGAGGCACTGAATGGCAATGGATGCCGAAAAGGTTCCCGTGGCGGTCATTTTGGCGCATCTTGTCAGTCAAAATAGACTTTTATATAAGACATGTGTTTTTTCTTTGAATTTTTAAGCACTTTTAAAAAAAGAATTGAGGTACAGGAACTGAGGGAAATCAGGGACAACTCTACACTACAAAGCGCCTGTCGAATAACATTTTTTGTCACATGCTGGGTGACAGGATTTGATATATAAGACTTTTCACCACAAATTTAATTTTTCTTGTGTGTGAGGCAAACTCGAGTAGTATTGTGTTAGATTAGGGTAAGTAAGGTAAATGTATCTCTTTCTAGACCACGATAAACCCCGCGTCAGATATCGTAGTAAACTAAGCCTTGGCAAGAGCGTAAAGTGCGTGCCTGTTATGACATTGAATAGCCCTGGTTCTACGCACTACAGAAAATTACAGTGTCATCTTATTACTGCGACAAAGCTTTCGTTTCGTGCGGAAACAACATGGCTAATGCGCCGGATTACTTTCTTAGGACATCAATAACAGACATATTTACCTTGGGCGAGCACCAAGGCAACCAGGCAGCAGGACAAGAACGCAAAAAGAGCAGTGCGCATTGCCGCCATCTTCGGTCAGGGGAGAATGTGGATCTATGCAGCCACAGCGATCAACGTGCCGAGAACTGCCTTTTATATATGCGAGTCCAGGCAACGAGTTTTTTTGTGAATTTTTACATTCGCCAGGAACTGCATAAAAGTCTCAATAGGCAGCCGCTGGCGCCATGAAACAGAATTTCTTAGTAGGCACGTGGCCTCCTGTAGCAAACGTTAGGTAATTAAAGTGTTTACAGTTTGGAAGCGTGTCAATGATGATAATGTCCATAATAACTCGCACGTGACTTTTCAATGTGTTGGAGAAAAACATGTTGACAGGACTTCCCATCTTAAATTACCGCCCAATTATGCAGCTCGCAGATTATGATTTTGGTTTGCAGCGTATACTTGTTTTTATTTAAAGTCCTGCATTGTGTTCGCGTCCAAAATCGTGTTTTTGTGTTGTTAAAGCAAAAAAATACAGATGTTCTCGTTAATTAAATGACATCCGCTATTTTATTGTCACCAACCTATCTTCCATCTTTTACCGAGATTGCCGTGAAAAGGTCTCATGCCGGCAGCGTTGAAGTTGAACATGGTTTGAATCTGTTTTGTTTCTCAATGTTTTGAATGTCCACAAGCAATGTATTATGAACCTAAAAGGCCCGTGCAAAACCATGCACACAGCACTCATAAAAAAGGTGTATACGCAAAAAAACTCTGTAATCCTCCAAATCGCTTCCTTATTTTTAAATTAAACGTCTCCAGCGCTTCTCGCATTCATGGTACGCCCACTGGAAATGCGCAAGCAGTCTTCCTCGGACATGGCTAAGGTGGAAAGGCCGAAAGCTCAAGGTGGAAAGGCCGAAAGCTCCAGAGAGCTTTCGGCCTTTCCACTTTAGCAGAGCTTTCGGCCTTTCCACCTTAGCCATTTTTCTTGATGTTGCGAAAGCTTACGACAGCGTGCTTCAGAGCTCAATTCTAAACAGTTCGCAAGGCATGGGCGTACAGGGCCATATGTTAAGATTCATTTACAAGTTTATAAGTGATCGCGCGGTTCGTGTACGGTTAGGGAGTACGTTAAGCACCCAAAGGGTTCTATCACGAGGTGTGCCTCAAGGAAGTGTTCTTTCCCCCACGCTCTTTAACGCCGTAATGGCTGGCCTACCCGATTCGTTGAAAAAAAGTTGCAGGCAAGTGCGTATGTCACTTTATGCTGACGACATCTGTATTTGGCTTACAGGCTACCAACACAAGCGATTAGCCCTGATAGCTCGACAGGCTATACTTCCGGCACAAGCTTACCTTCAAGGTGTGGGGTTGTCTCTGTCAGTGGACAAATCCGGCTTTATTCTGTTTCCAGGTGTAGGAAGACGTCAAGCGCGGTTGAAGATAGACCTCGGCCACTCTTGCATCCGTCAATTCAAACACGCGAGTTTCCTGGGCGTCATTATTGACTCCCGTCTACAGTGGCGAGAAGCTGTAGACGCGATTGTTTCATCTATATCTTCTCGTCTCAATGTGATCCGTAGAATTGCACGTGAGCAATGGGGAAACCATCCTTCTTCAATGGTCAAACTTCATGAAGCGCTGGTGGTCAGCCGGATAATGTATCAATTACCTTTAATTTCCCCCTCGGCATCACAACTTGAGCGTCTCGAAGCTGTCCACAGAAAGGGCCTAAGAAGAGCCATTGGAGTTCCCCAGGCGGCTGTGAATAAGGCAGTACTTCATGAGTCCCTATCGAAACCTCTTAGCCTTATCGCTTCTCAGAGACTATTAATGCATCTTGACCGCTTAGGAGAGACGGTAGCTGGGCGATCCCTTCTCCAGCTGCTCTGCAAGAGATATGAGTCGAAGGCTTACTTGGCACTCAATACTCTTAGTTCTTTAGGCATTAATGTCCGAAGGCAAAGGAAACGGTTGAAACCCCCCTGGTCTTTTCCGACCCTCGACTGTAAGGTCACAATTAACCATGTGAGCGCAAAGCGCAGCTCTCCTTTGGCAGCAACGCGTTCGCTTGTACTTGAATACTTGGAAACAGAGTATGCCTGCCATCTTCAAATTTTCCACGGATGGTTCTGTGGACAAGGTCAAACAAGCTAGCGCAGCGGCTTTTTACATTCCTTCTATGGACTGTAAGTGGTCCGTTCGCTGTACTGCTGTTGTATCCTCCACAACGGCTGAAAGTGTTGCTAATGAGGCGGATTTACGGAAGTTAGGGTCTTGTCCGGCTCAACCTGTTGTTATCCTAACTGATTCAAAATCTGCCCTTCAGAGGTTAGAGCGCGGATTCCCTACTGACGCCTTGTCTCTAAGCTCTCTGCGCTTGGTGCTAAATCTGTACAGTACAGACTTTACATTTCCAGTGGATGCCCTCTCAAATAGGAGTCAACGGTAATGAGGTGGCAGACAGTCTCGCCCATAAAGCTCTCTCAAGGAATCCATCAAAAAAAGTACCTCAAGATGGGAAAAGTCTCTGCAGTAAAACGGTGCTCGATCACTTCAGTACACTGTGGAGTGCGTCCCACTAGCCATGTGTGACCAAGTGACTGAGAAGATCTCAGGCGACCCTTCTACATTGAATTCGCACGGCCTCTGCTCGCACTCCTTCATGGATGCATAAGACCGGCATAGCATCGTCTCCGCTCTGCTCTTTATGTGGTGTGTGCGGGGATATAGAACATTATATTATGTACTGCCCAAAGTACAACGCGGAAAGGCATGTGATGTTCGCTTCCTTCAAGACAGGAACCCGTCACAGCACAGTGCAGGACATTGTCTACCCGAGTGGAAACCAGACATGCAGAAGGGAGGCTGCACGCCTTCTTTTAGCATTTCTGCAGAATACGGATCTTGTTTTTAAATGGTGACAGCAGGAACGGACTATGGACTATTGTGATTGAATGTGTGCGTAGATGGTGTCTTCCGGAGTGGACTACTTTATACTGTGAGTGAATGTGTGTATGGAGTGTGGCACTACAATGGCCTATGTTCTACTGTGACTCAATATGTGCATAGATGGTGACTTCTGGAGGGGACTGTGATGTGAACTGTGTGGATTGATTGTGTGCATAGATGGTGACTGCGGGAGATAATGTGTGTTATTATAAGAGACTGTGCGCTTAGCGGGGTAGATGCGGCATTGTTAATATCGAAGGGACGCTGCGGTGGAGCAAGTGCCGGCAGACAAAGCAAGGCTAACCCCACCTGTAGCATTCAACACCTCAACCTCAACCTTCCTCGGACACTGCATCAAAGCCGCTTGTTCTCTTAATTAATAATTACGGAGCCTGGCACTAATCATTAAAAGTTAACTATTCAGTTTTAGTTAACCAGTCCACTTGATAGGACCTGTTAGCTCCAATGTGATGCGCTATGTCGCTGACAATCTTTTGCCAAAATTCGCTGTTGAAAGTCAAAAACTTTAATTTTCTTAATTTCCGAACATCATTGGTGAAAAGACCCGGCATACCCGTGCATGCACGCCTACCACGCATCCGAGAAGCGTTAGGATGCGTTACGCGCAGTCTTACAACAAAGTTACCCACATGATAACAAAGAGGGTTGCATGAGGTTTGAACGGTTATTTACGGAAACGGTGTGGCGACCAGACGACCAGGAATAAATATCGGAACTGGCGTGGCTATAAGCATGGCTAGTTCGTATTACATTGCTCTGCAGCACTAATGTGAGTAATGGTTACGAGCTTGCGTCCTTGTAAGCCGCCAGCCATTAAAACTAGAGGGAAATAGCTAAGCCCAAAATCGAAATAAAAACTCTCACTGCGTAATAGTCAGCGCGAAATGCCATGACCGGTGGGTCCCAAATGTTCGCTGAAAAGGGCCGATTTTCCCTTAATTAGAATTGAAAAATTACTAATGGAACGTAGCTTTACTTATGTTTCATTGAATGCAAAAGCATTGTTTTGCTTTTATTTGTTATAATCAATATATTTTTATTTTCATCTTAGTTCCTAATCACTCACCTACTTATTACTTAGCATACAGCCAAAAGGAAACGCATATACTAGGTTTACCTTCGGTCAAATGTTTAGGGGAAACCCCCGATGTGGAGTAGATTCGTAATAAGGGAGTAATTACTCAATGGCATCCACCCAAGCGCAGCCACACGGCCACAAAGCAAAGCTATACAGCTTTCTCAGAAACTTCGTAGTTAAAAAAAATTCGTCCTGGTCTGGGTTCTTCTTTATGACTACGAAGTTTCGAAGAAGGCTATATAGCTTTCCTTTGGGGCCGTGTGGCTGCGCTTGGGTAGATTCCAATTAATAATTACTCCCTTCTTAGGTTTACCTTTCTTTGCCAAAAAGCAACGTAGTTTCTTGGACTGTAGGCTGCGTGCTCGCGTCGCAGTCTCAATTTGCTGCGTTTAATTCTCATTTCCTCGAATAAATTTTGTTTTTCTTTTCTCCTGTGGTGACGTCTTCTGAGAATTTTTGGGCCCCTTCGGTAGTGGCTTTCTTTGCAGACGAGCCAAATAATTTTTGTACTTATAGTTGGCTTAAAGGGGCTTTGAAGGGGGCTCTCTCGCTCTCTCTCTCTCTCTCTATATATATATATATATATATATATATATATATATATATATATATATATATATATATATATGTATGTATGTATGAGTTTTTTCAGTAAGGTAATGACAAGACATGTTTGTAAAGCAACGTTCTGCCTAGCACCATTTTGTTTTGCAAAAAATTGTGCTTTCCAGTCGTAGTTATGTTTTGAGGCTAACACTGCCAAAGAAATTTCGGATACCTGATCTTCCGGCGTTTTCATTGCGGATAAAGTTCCCTTTCAAGACACTCGTATTCACGGTGACACTAGCTTTCCCTCCAGGTAATATTATGTAACTCTATGGTCGAGACAGTGTACGAGCCTTATTATCCTACAACTGAGCAAGGTGCAATTTAAAATATGTGATAGTGGTTGCATCTCCATTGCCCCATTGGAAACAGAAAAATAGGTGGTTGTAAAAATTTAAATTTGCATGCAATGCTGTCTATGAAACCGCCAGCGATTTCCTTGTGCACCTGGAAATAGTTGGCAATAGATAACTGTCGGCGTGCACAGATCCCGTTAAAATCTTAGTATTACGACATGATTTTGCTAGCGCTGTGGTAGGCCACTCTCCACAGCACGGGGACAAAAATCCGCCTCCTTTTTTTGAAGAAAGGAAAACGACGCAGTAATATTGTCCCATGTCTGGGTGGACACCCGAACCGCGCCGTAAGGGAAGGGATAAAGGATGGAGTGACAGAAGAAAGGAAGAAAGAGGCGCCGTAGTGGAGAGTTCCGGAATAATTTCGACCACGTGGGGATCTTTGAAGGGCACTGACATCGCGCAGCACACGGTCGCATTTTGCGTTTCGCCTCCATCGAAACTCGGCTGTCGCAGTCGGGTTCGAACGCAGGCACCCCGGCTTAGTTAGTATACGAGCGCCTTAACCACTGAGCCATCTTAACCACTGAACCTTAACCACTGAGCCTTGGCTGCAAGTTCTGGACACTGCTTTGCTCTATTTCTCGCACACGGAAGAACTAATACTTACGTGCCGTGGCACGATGTACACACCTGGAGGGGGAACAAACTTTACCTCTTTGGTCGTATGTAAGAGCTGCCATCTCTGAGCACAAAAAGTTCTAATATGAGTGGTCTTGGAGCTGATGAGCCCCCTTAACTCGAGGCGAAACATCGCAACATTCCCGAATCTTGCATTTATCACACGAGTTATTATCCTCTTTCCCCTAGAAATGACTTGCAGAAACAACGCCCACTGCTGCGCCAGTTTTTTTTTTCTTTGCGACATCGGCTCCTTAATGCTATAGCGTTAAAACTGTGTGCTTCTCACGACAAATAAAAAACATTTCCTCCGAATACCATCTTTAGTGCACAGCAATAGCATGCGAACACCTTGGTAGCCGAAAGTGTGCACGATGCTCGTCTCAAGTGCAATCGATGTAAGTCATTCAAATCAGCAAGCATATCCTGCGTGCGAGCACCCTCTGGAAAGTTCGCGTTATAACTCATTTTTTTGCAAAGCTGGCTCAAACTCTTTTGTTCTCATTCAATCACAAAATTCCCTATTTCACCAAAACTGTGTATATGCTGTGCAGCGGGCTAGCATTTCCCATCATTTCTTATCTAATTCCCCTCGGTGGATGAGAAGGTCACACTTAATAAAAGCGCGTTTTAAGCGAATCCATTTTTCTCTTCCTCGTATGCCTACAAATGACGCGCCGTGGTGGCTCAGTGTTTAGGGCGCTCGACTACTGATCCGGAGTTCTCGGGTTCGAACCCGACCGCGGCGGTTGCGTTTTTATCGAGGCAGAACGCGAAGGCGCCCGTGTGCTGTGAGATGTCAGTGCACGTTAAAGATCCCCAGGTGGTCGAAATTATGCCGGAGCCCTCCACTACGGCACATATTTCTCTTTCTTCTTTCACTCTCTCCTTCATCCCTTCCCTTACGGCGGGGTTCAGGTGTCCAACGATATATGAGACAGATACTGCGCCATTTCCTTTCCCCCCCAAAAAAACCAATTATTATTATGCCTACAAATGGAAAAAATCGTTGCTATCGGACGCAGACAAAACGCAAATGTCACGTAAACCATGCGGCAAGAACGATTATTTGAGTTCCTGACAACAGAAAAGGAAATGTCCACTTATGTGGTCAAGGCATTAACCATTCAGGAGTGAATTTTATAAAGGTTGTCTCTTTTTTAGATCACACCTAGCATGCAAGGGCATCCTAGGAAACACTTGGGGAAGAGAAAAAAGCCAATCCCGTGAAAGATACCATTAAATCCAAATTAAAAAACATATTAAGAAAAAGAAGTCTGGTGTTTTGCAACAATATTTTTTTTTTCTTCTGCGATGAGGCGACTTGACGTGACATTAAATAAGTGAAGTTGTGCGAGCGGAAATGTTTTGCCGTGATCTAGATTATGCCTTCAAATATGATTTTGGGAAATTTTTTTGCGTGTTTTTCTTTGCTCATTACCGAAATTTATTCTAAATAATTTCATTTTACTAAATGCAAAAAAATCTCCTCTTGAATGTCAGCAGCGAAACACCGGAGGTTATTCCAGGCAGCGACTAGCACAGAATGGCGGTGGGTGTCGGATGGCAAATAAGGTCAACTCAAGATCACTTTCACTTCCTCAAAGAGGCGGGAGCTTTAGATCAGCGCAGAACGCAAATGACAAGCGGTATAAACATTGCGAACGTAAAAAATCATATCATTCATTTTTATCCTGTTGCTTACATACTTCTTTGTTTTCAAGTTCATTTTCTATAATAATTGGTTGAGAAAATTTAGACATGGCTGATGGTCATGACTTCAGGCTTGAGATTTTCAACAGCTAGGTTTAAGGACGAAACTGGCTTCCCGGTTTGGAAACATTGTTTACATGAGAGAGGTATACCACCGCAGGACGATGTCAGAGAACAGAATGAAACATGTTGTTTTCGTAATATGTTTTGAAATATATATTACACCCATACTCCTATTGTTATTCAAGATACGAGTTCGCGTTCTTAGGCGATCCTCCGTGGTTCGTTTGAGTCTGTTAGCGCTCAAACTTTCGTTTTGTCCGAGAATTGCACAGTAAAGTCCGTTATATTGATGCAAGGTCCAGGCTTGAAAGTTCGTTGTAGCCGAGATGGCATACTTGGGATCGTTATTTCCCAGACAACGCAGGAGAGTTCGTTGCACGCGATGTGGCATAATTAGGTTCGGTATATCCGAGGAGGTATACTAATGTCCGATATATCAGATAGGCACACGAAGGGTTATTGTCTGTTTCTCAAGTGTAATCTGGGATAGGACCTGGCACTGCGCTTTGCAGTATACGCAAAGCGCTTCGGGCATGCAACTGACTTTGTAGCGATAGCTACATTACGGTCTTCAACGTCAGCTGTCTTCAGTCTTCAGCGTGGCGGCGCCGTGGCGGTGGGCGCCGCCGCCCTGTGGCTGCGCCGCCACGCTGTCACGTGGTTGGACACTTGGTGCGGATCAGCTGCTGGCGGTGCGGCGTCGTGGCTGATCACGTGGTTCGTCACCTGGCTGGTCACGTTACAAGCGACGCGGTGCGGAGCAGCTACTGCTGCCGGCGGCACGGCGTGCCGGTGAAACCGGGCTGCCACAGTTGTGCGCATGCGCCGTGTCAAGTGGGACGAAGATGATGAAGGAACGCCCAGCGAAACGGAGCGGCGAAACACTGACTTTGCAATTCAACTGAGCAAGTTCCACTCGGCCAGCTGTAGCTATCGCGTACCTCCTGGTTTAACCGGAGCTAAACTACCGCGAATTTTTCCTACTGATCTGGAAGTTTAGCATGAACAGTTCAGCCGCTTCGAATAGTCCATTCTAACATAGTTATGAATATTATGTATATTAAAGAAATTATTTTCCTGCCTGTGTATTTTATGTATTTAAAATTTTGTTCTGCTCAAAATTTGGCACCAGATTTTTTCTTCGTAAGCAGCTATATTCAGCTGTTTTCTTTATGTAAATACAAATGTTTGTTCTTAACTTTATGTTGATGTCTTGCAATAAACGAAACTTTTTTTACTGGCGAAACTTTCTTTGTGCACACCATCAAGAAATAGAGAGCTTTCTCGCTGTAAGAAAATTGTCAAAATTTCTAATAGGCAATCAATGTGACTGATGCAGACGGAAGTGCGTTAATGCATCGGCTTTTATTTATTTGTGTTCACAACAACAAAATTTCTTTATTACTCGCCTGTAGTGGATTAGGTCTTCCGCAGTTCCATGTAACTTGCGTCATGCTCGTCAGATGGCGCTTCCCGCTGTGCTATGTGACTTGCTTCATTATCGTCAGATGGCACTTCCTTGTTTTGTGTGAGTTGCTTCTAGATCGTCAGGTTGCGGCACCTTGCATCTTTATTTGTTTGTTTCGTGGGGAGGTGGGGCATGTGTCTTTTTTTACTGCCTGCGTGCTGTAGCGTTTAAAAGCGGTCCTACATAGCCGGCGGCGAGTTCGCACTTTGGCTCGCATGGGCCAGCACCCCGTGCTCTTGCGTCTGGACCAGCACGTGCTAGGGAAAGTTAATGAACATGATATCCAAAGCACAAAGCGAGTTGCGTGCAAACAGCACGCGGGGTGGAATGCTGCGGTGATTGCTGACTGCTCTCAAGCAGCGACAAGCAAAGCTAATCTGTTCACGCAGGGTTGGTTAAAGTCCTGCTCGAGGCTACAAATATGGTAATTTTTTGTAATATTACCTCCAGGTGTGAGCCGTCACACGGAATAAGGACAGAAAGTGCGCAAAGGGGTGTGCTGATAGAAAGAATTAAAAAAGAGGTTGCTTTGGAGCGATGATGCCTGAATGATAAAAATAATCGGGGGGAAGCCGAGCGCCCTTAACAGCCCAATGAGAAGGAGCTTATTGAGACTCATCGTCAAGCCACGAAAACACTCAAAGAGATCACTCCCACTGCCCAGCACAAAAAAGAACGAAGTTTTCTGCATAGGAGGCATCTTGTCAAGCAGCCACTAAATTTGTCGATACAACAGCGTAGCTGATGCCATCTGCGGATAGTCTTAAAATATGATATGCCTCTCTAACAATGTATTTTATCGTGACACATCCTTAAAATGGAAGGTGGCCTAGAAGTTATTTTTTGCTCATGTTGGTTGATATGATTACTTTTCCTTACATTTAAAGAACATGCAGTGTTCTAAATGCGACGGATACCTCCAATCACGTCTGCAGGCAGTGTGCTAATCACAGGTTGTCTGGTTAAATTATCTCCGCTATTAATCGTACCAGGCTTACCAAGCAACTACCCGGGGTAATTCAGGAGAGCAAGCTGCCGGGCTAGTTGGTGATGCATGTTGTAAACTATAGGAAGCGCAAAATACCGGACGACGGACAGGCGCTCGTGAACATGTTTTTTGTGTCCCTTACTCTGTCCGTCGTCCGGTATTTTGCGCTTCCTATAGTTTACAACATACCCGGGGCAAGCTTATCTGCGTGGCACACACGAAGATGCTATATACTCGAAAGGAAGAAATCAGAAAGGCATAATTGTATAACCTTACATGCACGGCGTTGGGCTGTCACAGTAGAGTCGGAAAAGAGAAAAACCCAAAATGCCAGCGTGATCGGCTCTTAATGGAAATAAATGATCAGCCAAAGAATCATGAACGCGGGCAAGCGAAGCTGAGGTTGTGTAAATTTAGAACAGGTGCCGCTCGTGTTTTCAAAATGTTTGGCCCTAGAGACAGCGGCAGCCGGTGGTCAAGTCTTTCTTGCCTCGCGGCATAGATTAAGGTGGCAGTCACGGCACTTCAACGGTGCGTGGCGATCTGGATCTGTAGTGTCAGTGCCGAACGTGGACAGCGCAGTTTCGCTATCTGCAGGTAAAGTTACGCGAAGATGCAAAAAGAACTGCGCAGTGAACAAACACCTAGCGTTATAAAAACCGTACTACCTGCCCCAGTGCAGTGTACAGCGCATATTCACTCATTCTTAGCGAAAGCAGATCAAGACTGGAACACCGTGTCCGTCGACGCTGAGCAGCACTGCAATCAACTTCACCTAAAGGCTGCATCGAATCTCATTTCACTAGAACGCTCAGTCCATCCAACATGTACTACCGCTTCGCTAGGGAATTTGAGATGTAAAGAAATGAACATAAATAAATATTTAACCCATCACTCGCTTGGTTTAGCGCATTACGCTGCTTAGCGCAAGTGTTCTGATGCTTTATGATTTTCGCACTTTCACTCGATAAATATTCTTTGGGCGAGATTAGTGATAACCCCTGTGCAGAGAAAATTTGCTCATATTCCGAAAACTGCCTCTTAAAGTCGAGCGATTTTTGGGCGAACATATGTAACGTCCTCTGCAACCTGCGGAATAGAAATTCGTTCAGAATATGTAGACAAAGTTCATATCAATAGCCGTCGCAGTTTACGGACAAGGTGGCCCATCATCAGCATTTTAGTCGCCCGCACCATAATCGCCGGCGCTCCACTGGCCCTCCGCTCAAAGAAATAAGAGTATTACCTCGATCACGATCTTTCATAAACGCTGCATAACCTTGGCGCTGCCCAGTACATAGATGAAGAAACCAGCACAGACAAAGGTACCATATTGAAGGAAATGCACTATTTTTAATGGTGCCCTTCGCCTGATCCACAAAACTGAATCCTGATCCGAAACCGCAAGTAGAGAATTATCATTCCGTGTAGCTATCATTTTTCTGGTGTTCTTGGCCTTCATTCTGTCATTCGGAGTTTCTGTACTACTCTGGAAAGACAAGAGCAAATGTTAAGATGTTTAACATGTCATCACTGGCAGTTCCATAGCTCGCGTTAGTACAGCAGTTGTAGTCCTGAATCACCTGTGCTTTTCTCCGTTTCAGTTTTTTCATGAGCGGCGATATCGTGCACCTGATTTTGTGATTTTGCGCACCATGACGCACTCATATTATATTTATTTAACGGCGGCACTTTCCCTAGAGATGGCTGACTACAGTGACCTTCTTATTTCTGCTGAAGGTAGTGTTCTTCTCCCCAGGCATTTCAACGCTATGTTAATCTATGGGGTTGCGAAATGCCGTCATCTGCGAGCAATGGTAGTTGTTCATGCAGGATGTTTAGAAAGTGCAATTTTTTGCAGAATAAGATGTGCATTGACGGAAATGTTTTAACTCACTTACATTTAGCACTGGGTAGGAAAGCTTCCATGCTAGAGATAGTGAAATCCTTGCAGTATCAAATGATTTGGACAGAAAGTTTTGAACATCAGGCCTCTTAGAAGAGATTAATCATAAAAACGATATTGTCTTTACCGCTAGCTTTTCCCAGAAGGTGAATTTTTGATCTTTATTCAGGTTTACACCAATCACAGTGCTAGAAGGTTTATGGCGGAATACTATTACTGCTGACACCGCAAAAGTATTTTCTGTTGATCGTAGTGAGACATTTCGCTGCCATTAAGCGTATGCCAAATGCTCGCACGCGCAACATATGCAGATGTCTTGCAAACATTTCTCTTGTAATAATCATATTTATCAACAATTATTCCCTTCGAAAGCAAGTATTGAATATATAGATGAGAACTGCATAGTTACAAAAATTCTTTCAACTTTTTGTATAATAATTTTTGGGACTTTACCGACATTACAGATTGTCGATACTTTCAATTAGGCACAGCTGGAATTGTCACGGAATATCTTTTCTATTGTCACGGAATTGTCACGGAATATATTCTACACTTTCTGCAACTACTGCATCTGTTATTTTTCTGGCAACTGCGTCCATTTCGTGCGCATTGTTTGTTTCAGATCTTCCTATTTTTCACTACCTCGTACTGAAGGAGCTTAACTTTTCAATTCAATTCAATTCCAATTAAATGAATTCCTTATTGTTCTGATTCGACAGCCTTCCGGGTATTCTGGCCGGTCACCTGGTGGTCTGTACTTTCTTTTCGCGAACATTTTTCTTACTGTAATTCATGCCGTCATTTTTACACGATGCTTATCCATTTCTTTTTCTTCTATGCTTCTGGCTATCGATTATTTTGTGTTGGTGGTTTAAAGGTACGTTCTTCAGCCGCACTAATTGCGTTTCATTTTTAACCAGGCAGGCCCAATTTTACGCGTATGATTGCTTCCTTGTAAAATACTGTACATTGCTCTTTGCTCCCCTTCCACCTTCACTAACATGGGGTGGCAGGGAAGGGTTGCGTTATCGCCGGCCATCCTCTCTGCCTTTCCCCTCATTAAACTATAGTTTCACTATCTTTTAATTTTCCAATACCTTCATAGTTGTCATTCAAGCGAGCATGCTTCCTCACGAAAGTTACTAGTTAACTTTCTTGTCGAAATACCTGAAATGTTTCTACCTATATGTTGGATACCTTGAGCGTGGTGCAGCACTAAAGAGGTTTTTGCACAATGGTAAATAAGGTAATATTTACTGGCCAAAAAAAAAACAAAAGAACGAATTCAATTCTCGGACCACGTGGTTTATATCACCCCTTTTTCTAAAGAAATTATTCTTTTTTTGTAAAAGAGAGACAAATATTGTGAGACTGTAACAAATACAGACTGTGAGACAAATATTTGAAACATTCATCAGATGACAGCAGTTTGTGGCATATCTTTAAAGAAAAAGGTTGCATACCAACCACGTTATTCGCTGATGTCACGAGGAGAGAGAGATTGTATACCTTTAAAAAGCAGAAAAAGAACACGAATTTAGAGTCCTTGCTTTCAGTCACTCAAAAAACAAAACCTATGTGGCCGTGCTACACAAATCTTGACCTTCGAGTGCCCAGGATATAGGCTTGGGACATCACAGGCCTATGTGATCACTCTTGTCTCCGGTGAGTTCTCAAGTACGTGTCTACAGCCCCTGGAGTCTGACCTGAACTTCCGGCTTCTACCAGCCCTAACACGATGTGAATCAACCTTGCTGTGCAGCCTGTGGCATGGTTTCGCACTCACAAACTACTAATCATTTGCTATTAGTATCAATAATAATTCTCCATGTGTCATCTGCGAGTGCGACGGCATTACAGCACACATTCTTGAGTATGCGCGGCATAGAGAGGCGAAATGTAAATAGCGATATAGTCATTTAAAAAATACTTAGATAAAAGTTCATTAGTGTTGTTCTTGATAAGCTGTGCAGGAAGTGTTAAACAAATCTTCCTATTTTCATCTACGACGAGGCAGGCCGTAGTCAACTGTGGGAATAAAAACTCTCTCCCGGCTTTTATTAAACAAAATACGCGTAAATTTCCGCGCAAAGAATTGAGGTATGCCCAAAATATTTCTGGTTTGCTTAAAATCCTCCCAGAGAGAGCGTTGTTACATTACATTTCACTCGGTTCTCACTGAGCTGTATTTCCGTAAGTCAGTCAGCAAATGAACCCCCCGGATTTTGCTGTTGTCAGTCATCTGACTTAGGAATATCTCACTGCCCTAGTCGCTCCTAAATGGCTGAACGTTCTGAAATGGCTCCACGAAGTCATGACAAAAACGATTAGTTATTTCTGTTATCTTTTTCGTGTAGCCTATTGAGCATTTCGAAGCTAAATCTTATTTAACAGCCTTGAAAAGGCATCCAAAGTGCGATGCCCTCAATTCTCATTCTGAATGTTAAGGCCATGTGTCCATAAATTATGGTAGACCCAAATCCGCCATAGCAATTCAACTGATGTGTTGCTTTGGAGATTGGATTTCGCGTGTGGAGTCATCACAGTGATGAGCGCCCTCGTGTCTTCGTAGAGCTGGACGAAGTTCGCTTCGAGGGAGGCGACAAATCTAGGTTATATCGGGCAGCAATGTTTAGGTCATCTCGTTCGAGAAAGCAAAATGATGTTGCAAATAATATGTTTCAGACCGATAATAATTCTCACAGTATTTTTTAACTAGTGGTGTCAGAGAGCCACGTAAAATAGAGAGCCCCACGAAAAAACAATGTTTGACATAATAGTGTTTCGAGCCAACATATAACTTTAACGTTTTTAATGCCGATGGAAAGCAAATTTGGTGTGTTTGTTCTCATCTGTTCTTTTCTGCGTGATGAGCAAAAGATTAGGCAAAATGAGCCACAGAATAGCGCACGTGCTACTCAGCCAATCCCCAAATGAGCCTGAACTCCTACAGTAAGTTTTGATGCAAAATATAGATTAATTACGCTACAATTTATTCCTGATTTTTTTAGTAAAACAAGTTCGTTCTAAATTAGACCCGACATATCCACATTCCCGTCTCAGAACGTCAATGTCAATCCGAACGCGTAGAGTTAATTCACTTTTTTATATCAGTCACTAGAACGCATTCCGCCACAAAATGCCATTTAGTGGATGCCTAAAATACTGAGCGTTATGTCCACTCACCACAAGTTTGTGGACTACGGAGCCGAACTGCGCCCACCCTTGCTGGAATAAGAAAAAAGAGTTTTTTTTATTTTGCTTTACTCGCCTTGGCTGAAAAATATTCGTTTCAAGATGCAAAGGCAGTGTGCAAAGTAGCGTATGTTGTAGGATATCTGCACTTTTTGCTCACAAATGCTGTGTACCGTTTCATTAAAATCGAATGCACTGTTAGAGGCGATGCAGTGAGATTATTGCGTTTTGCCAAAATGCAAGGCTATCTTGACTACCACCCGAGAGCCATATCGCACTGGTATAGGCTGCCCTGCTTCGCGACTGCACTGCTTCAAAATTGGCGGCGAGGGGGGTTATGCTGGCCACGAACACACTGAAAGAAAGAAAGGACAGAAAAGGAAGAAAGAAACCAAGAAGGAAGGAATGAAAGAAGGAAAGAAAAAAGGAAGAGATGAAGAAAGAAAGCGATAGGGAAGGAAAGAAAGAAATAAATAAATAAAGAAAGAAAGAAGGATCGAAAGGAAGGAAGAAAGAAAGAGAAAGAAAGGAAAAAAGAAACAGAGAAGGGAAGAAAGAAAAAGGAAGGAGGGAAGGAGGGAAGGGAGGGAGGGGTGGAAGAGGGAGGGAGGGAGGAGGAAATGACTCCAAGGGCAGCTCTATTCGATTAAATTTAATTTTATGATACGAATAGGCATAGTTTTTCGAATGCATATAAATTAGAGGTAGTAGTAACACGAAGCTTGAAGACAACAGCGCTTGACACGTACTAATTCTGGCATGCTGATTTATTCGTCGCCGTAAGAACAAGCTGGAAGCGTGATTATTCTGATGCGATGTTTTTAGTTTGCTTGTCCTCGCATAAAGGTCGCATTGCTTCTAGCTGACTAAGCAGCAAAGTCTGAGCAAGAAAGCGTTCACATTTCAGCATTTGCATTCAGAATGTAGTCGCAAAGATTATAGTATGTCGTTTTGGAGACAGCAATAACAAAAGATGGATTGTCCTGAAATAACCTCGCGTATGCTCTCAATTGGGAAATGAACTTTGCCTCCATGGGATCATAGGAAACGTAAGAGAGCGCCACTAGAAGCCAGTTTTTTGGATGAACAAATTATTACAGCAGTTAATCAAAACCATTATTTTCGCACCATTTTCTTAGATGAACTCTCTTTGGAGAATGACAAGATATTTGAAGAAGGAGGGCATTCACTCACCACTAGGTTGGACATCGCATGACAAATGTGGAGCTTCGGATGGATCCGTTTCTTGCTCGCCTGTCAAAATAAGCGGAAGAGGAAAATAAAAACTGAACTTTATATTCTTAATCAGGCACAGTTCCCGCTCGTATCTTACCTCCTATAGGCACATCAGAAACCATAAAGTGATATACGAATTGTGATACGTACGCTCCAATTAAAAAAATTGGGAATGTCGTGTGGACCCAGATAAAATATTATTCTATGCCGTCCCACAAAAATATCTGCATCGTCTCACGGGAAAGCACAAGGATTGCAATGCGGTATGAATCGCGTGCCTGTGCGACATCACTGGTGTACAATGGGCAACATGATACAAAATACTCCTAACCACGGACAAGCCCATCTCAAGCACTCATGCGCTGACAATGAAGAAAAATCCGTGCTTCCATTGAGAAACGTAGTTTTCTTGGCTTCAAAAAATACTGAGCATTTTCCCGGACATGCCACTATAGTAGTCAGGGCCAGTTGATTCACGAAATGAATTTAGGAATTCGATCCTGCGCTGAAAGCTAGGACTACTGCATTTAATTCTTTTATGTGCATGTTACCATGTGTGCTTAATGGCAACATAAATGTGCCGTAAATGGCGACAAGCAGCGCGATGCTTTCGCACGATTAGCTGGTATAGCAGCCACACAACAGTGGCTCATCGCGTCGCTCAGGTTCTGTGTCCGCAGAAAATTTCGCTCATCGCCCGAAAGCAGCTCACGAGACTAGCCAATAGCAAAATGGATTGCGGGCACATAACTCCCGATGTATAGCTGATTTTCGAGCGAACTTTTTTCTTTTAGCGCGGCTTCGACGAAGAAGCGTCGGTCGTTCGCTTCGTCCAATCCATACATTGAAATATTGGAGTAAAAACCAGTTTGGAATAACGAAATAAAAACCCTTGTCTTGTCTCGTGCATGTCGTTAATTATTACAGAAAGGTGAGAGGGGACAACATTCTTGCTTCTTGAAAGTCACGGCACAACAAAATGTACTTTTCCTCCAGTGTGTTTGTTGTCTCCCTTGCAAATTAAATATTGCCACACTGCTCACATTCTGCAAGCGCCGCCATGCAGCCGAGCGGACTTACTGGGCTCGTGTGGGAGCGAAGAAGAGGACGTGCCCGTTCGAACGCGCGCTGCTGGGTTTCTGGCCTTCGGATTAAAAAAAGCCCCTTTTCGTGCCGCCCTACGTTTGTCGGCGACAATATATTCAGATAAGAATTTTCATCATTGCTTTATCGCACTTCTTTTTTTTGTACTCATAAAAACGTGGTACCGCCGCAGTTATGCTTCCTTTAAGAGGGAAGGTGACTGCACATTGAATCGGCGTTAACGAGGAACTGTGTAAACGCGCTGCTCAAACCTCATCGCTTAATAGGGGTGTCACCAGCGGCAGCTATAGCCGACGGCCGTCGCTATGAACATATCTTCATGCGGTTACCGCTTTAAGCTAGACCTGAAGGAAATGAGGCGATCGCGTTACAGAGTCGTTTTAGTGGCCTCGGGTTCTATCTATACGGGACACACCAATGTCATCACCATCCCCGAGTTTCACTATGAATGGGATCCTTAACTTCCTTTCCCTCGCAGGTACTCCTCTATTTCATCGAGGTTCTGCCTATGTGCCCGTATACGTGCATTTGTCATACTCTACTTGGTATTCATAGATTTGGGGGAGGCCTCATCATACCGCTACTACCACAGTTGTGCAGCTTCAAGCGATGCGCAACTGGCCTGGCAGGCATGTTTTTCAAACCCACCGAACGGCGGGTTTTGTGAGACAGTGGTTTTGTGGCAGTGACATTAAATTTATTTCAATTAATTTCACTGCCACCTGTCACGTTAGCCGAATTGCTCACAACCTGGAATAGAGACTTAAACAGAAAGTTGGTACTGCAATGAGTAGGAGCAGCCTGAACTGTGGCAATGGAAGATACACAGAGATGAGCCCTATTTCAAAGAACTTCTGTCCGTCTTCATCAGTGCTTCGACTTCCCTCACCACAACGTGACAATACAACATTTCTCTTGTCATTTACGGGCGACATAACTGTCGACTAAAACTTCGCTATTTCAAAGCACTTCGTTGAGAGAACCTTTTGGAGGCGTTTTCACAGGGAATAAAAAAGGACCGTAAACCAACCTTCGTAGTCCGGAAGATCACTCTGTCTCCTGATCATATCGCCTGGAAAAGTTAGGAAAACAATTGCTTCAGAAATAACCACAGAGCATGGATCCAAACGCGCATTTTCAAGCATACCCCTTGTAATTGTTAACCAAGCTAATCCCTACTCACCAGGACCCGCTGCAGTAAGGAGAATACTTATGCTCGCTTTCTGCGCAAATTGAAAGCGAGACAGATTTTAGTGCTCGTGCTCCTAGGGAAATTCTGTTTTATCTGCTTGTGATGGGAAAGCTATCTAGCCATTTATTCCTGTTTTAACGGCCGCGTGCGAAGCGGACTCTGCATCTCATTGAGAAAGTGAGAGATTGCTCGAACAGATTGACACAGCTAGATGCAGCTGTAATACTTTGTGGCTTTGATCGCAGAATGCGTTCCCTGAGCAGAAGCGATGCAGGCGTACATCAAGCCATGCCTGTGAATAGTTTGCTTTCAAGAACACGTGGTCCACTCTCAACGTCATGATCATTAGGTTTTCGCATGACAGATATTCAACCGTCACGAATAATAGAGCGTACTGTGTTAAAAAAACCCTGTTCTAGCTTTTTGTACACGTAGAGAACGTGTTAAATATTCTTGTCGGAAAAAGGAGCAGAATAATCTTCCTTTGTAGTGAACAGGGTCGACATAACAAGGGCTAGGAAAAGTGCAATAAAAATCTTCTTTTTCCCTGCCAGCATATATAATGGTCACACAAGATGTTTTTTTTTGGTATGTAAGGGAAGACATGAATGTCTTCTGTCTATCTCTAATGACCATAAAGTTTTTTCATCGCATTGAAACTCTTGTGTGCGAACAGTGTATTACGATACACCATCTCTTCAGAAAATGGCGGGTGAAAAGTATTTAAACTTTTTGCAGACACATTTCAAAGCGTTTTCAAGAGCGAACTTTCTAGGCGCTGTTGACACATGGAGAGAAAAAAGGCTGTGCTCAACGTCGTACTCCAGAAGGTCACTACGTCCCGTCAAAGGATAAACTGTTAAAAAGTATGAAAACACTTCTTTTAGCAATCAATTCAATGCATGCACCACATGGTGCCTTTTCCGATGGCGCATAATCAATAATAAATTAATAAATAAACAAAACGCATCCCTACTCACTAGGACGCCATCAGGTATTGGGCGTACTTACATTTATTTCCTCTAAGGGAATAGGGAAGACAGTTTTTGGTTAGTGACTAAGGCTTCGAAGGACTTATTGTGCCTTATCATCTCACGTTAGGAGAGCTACAGCTAGCCCGGAAAATTGCGCGCGATTCACGATGGCTACCTTCGAAATCCGAAAAATACTCCTGTGGTTATCTAACAGGGAAACAACACAAGGCATAGGTAGAGTGTGAAAATTTTAGCGCTATACCAAATTGGGGAGCTATTTTGATGTGCGCATGCGAAGTTCCACTTGGCGGCAGGATTAGCCCTCAGGTATTACATGAAATCCTCGGGATCATTATTCAGCGTTGTGGAAGTATTAAGACATAAAATGAATTTCAGAAGCTCTGAAAGAAGCCGCCGGTGTGGCCTAGCGGTTATGTTACTCACTTGCTGACCAGAGCGACGCCAGTTAGATCACTGCCGCGGTGGTCGCATTTCGATGGGGACGAAATGGTTGAGGCCCGTTTATCGTGCGTTATCAGTGCACGTTAAAGAACCCCAGGTGATCTAAATTATTCGAAGCCCTCCACTACGGCGTCCCTTATAGCCTTATTATATTTGGTACGTTAAATCCTTTAAATCCAAAGCAAGCTTTAAACGAAGTTTTCCTCGTTAAAACTCTAGATGCTATGTTCGAGCAGCACGCCTGTTCAGAACGACTTATACTGAGAAAATATGGCTATGTGGGCTGCAGTAACTTAGAGAAACCCAAAGCAACCCCCCGTACCAAAGGAGTCTTCACAGCAGCCGTAAAAGCCTCAATCTAGCCAAAGTACTATATTGTGGCTGTGGTTTGTACAAATTAATCGATACTTTATCATAATTTTACCACTGAGGAGATATAATTGCCTCAGTACCCTATATAGAAGTGTACGCAATCAGCTACGAGTACAAAACCGTTTAAATGTATTGTCGAGGCCAGAACTCGTATTATAATAAAAGCCTTGTAAGAAAAAGCAATGTTCCAACGAAAAATTTTATGCAAAAATATTTAGCCTTAGAAGTAACAGCGATGCTGACTTCTTAGCTCTTTCAAAACCCACGTCATCGAAGTCAAAGAGGAAGGCAATAGTCTTCACCTAGCATAAGCGCTCTTTGTAGTTCTTCAATCCACATCATGCGCGCATCGCTTCTCGTGCTGCTCTCATAAATGTGATTCATTTCTCGAGAAAGGAAGTGCCTGAGGTAGCATTGTTTATTTTTTCTTTTTATTGGGTATGTCTACCTGCCATACTATCAGGTTTCGAAAATATCAAGTGGCTTTAATTAGAGGTGCTCTTCCAGCTTTATTTCTTTGCTTGCTTTTGTGACTAAAATTTTAGTGCGCTAATTCCTGAACAAATTTTTGTGCACGATACCTTACATCGATCGTTCAAATCGATCTCTTGCGACTAAAGAGTAGTGCTGATGGACTACATTCTAAACTGGGCTTCTGGTCCTGCATAGCATTTCGCGCTGCTACCTGCTTTTTGCAACCAGCTGAGCATCTAGCTAGGTATAGTTGCGTGTACCAGCTGCACATAGCTGCATGTCCTTTACTCGCAGCTAGCACTGCGGAATCATGAAATGCGGAAACACGATATTCTGGTATCCCGAAATAACATAAAAGTACTCAGGAGCATTCACTTTTTGACATGTGTAGAATTATCGGTGGCTAGTGCTCTCATTTTATATTTTAAGGCCTTTATCTGTTCCTCTATATTATTTAAAAATTTATTGTAAGATTTAATGTGAAAATAACCAGAATATTCGTCCTGTTCTGCAAACTTGTTTTTATCGTTAAGCTCGTTCCTTAAATTTATTATTAATATTATTGCAATTCAAATTTTGAAAATAGTTTCCCTTAATATTAATAAAATCATATCATAGCGCAAATCATGTTTGTGATAATGATGATATAGATTTTTATTTCGTAAGGGCATCTATGGCCAAAGAGCGCCTCTACACAAGGTATTTTTCTTTTTCTCAAGATGGGGTCAAAGACCCATCTCTCGAACATTTCACCCTAATTAAGCCGAACACCAGACCAGGGAAAGCTTGTACCCAGTGTAATTCCGGGGGGTACCCAGCGGCACTGGGGATCGAACCCCGCACCTTCCGCATACGAGGCGGATGCTCAACCACTTGGCCACCGCTGCGGTATGCAAATCTCGTTTATGGCTACTCAGATACATGAAATAATGCTCACCCTTGTCCCCAGCAAGTGCCGGACAAACCTGGCAGAAAGATACAAGCAGGTGGACGACTATTCTCATTGTTACCATCTGCGGTCAGATGAGGCTGTGGAGCGATGGAACCACCGGTTTCAGCGTGCCTAGCGCAGTTTCTTATATCCTAAATCTACACATATATGTCTTGCATATTTTTTTTTTTCATAGCTGACATTGCTTTGGTAAATGACTAAGCTTTTTCTTGGCTTGTTAGGGGGACTGAAGGGGTGCGAATACACGTGTCGATTGATTTTGCAATGTAATACGCTTCCTTTTGGCTCGCGTGTAATTTGATTATGGTGTGTAAAAAGAACAGTGGTGTTCTGAACTTTTCGCGCACATCGTTTACGTTTTACTAGCCGGTCACATTCCCGGCAGTGGTCAGACAGGTTAGAGCGGTCGGTCTTGGTTAAAGGATTTCTTATGTTCCATGGGGCAAATGTTTAAGCGGCGGCTAGTTTGGCCGATGTAAGCATGGTCGCAGGTCGTCGGAATTTGGTAGACTACATTTTTGCAGCATTAAACATATTTGTTAACGTGCTTAATGGAACATACTTAACTGACGGGACGGGGCGCTGGCAAGCTTTGCCGTCAGTGCGCGGCCGGCCAAAAACGGGCTTACTCAACACCCCGCATGCGGCATTGAGCGCTCGTGTGGTGTTGTCGTCTTTTCTGCGTCTTCGTCTTTTTTTGCGCTCGTTAACCGTGAATGTTTAAACAAAGAGCTTGCGGGCTATTCACCTGTGTCTGCAATAATTTCCCATGGCTTTCCGGAAATACTGCCAGAAGCTGTTGGGCTCCTGACTGTGCGAAAGAAGTGGCTAGAAGAAAGACTGATGGAAAATGCTGCATTGTTGCTGCCCTCGGCCAGATTGCAAAAGTAAATTTTCAAGTGGCCACGAGGGAGAAGATAAAAACATTTCTTCGCTCTCCCATACAATACTCGATCCATCGTGGCTTAAATAAAGAAATGAAAAAGGAGTGAAGAACAGCCTTCCAGCGTCGAATACTTGTGGGCACCTTTATCGTATAGCAGTGAACATTTTCATTCCGGAACAAATTTCGAACCATCTTTAGCTTTTACTCTTTATAACAAGGCACATGCTTGTTCGTATTAGCGCCGCCTATTGGTTGTTAAATACAGCCACTGAGTGTTCCCATTGCATTCCAGCATTCTCTAGTTCTCCGGGAAGCGAAAGTAATGCCTATATAATAAAGGAGGGAATGAAATATATCATGCCTAAGGAAACAATTCCAATTATTCTCAAAGAGACTGACTGAACATTTCCTTCTTTATCCCTTAAAGGACGTGCGTTTAAACTTCAATAAAAAAACGCGCAGCGTCTTGGTCGTATCCAGCACTGCTAAGGAATTAATACCGACTTGGCTACAAACATTGCTATTTTACTTCCGCAACTAGAGTCCTATAATCTCCACGTTTTCTTCATAAAATTTTTAGGAATCGAATATTTTACCTGGATGCATCAACTGATGCAAATGTTCGAGAGAAATCTTGCGTTCGCTCACTTTTCGAAGTGAAGCCCTGCGTCGCAATTACATCTAGCAACCGAGCTCAATCACGCAAACAACTGTGATGACTCATTTATGTCGACTGGGATCCCACTGCCAAGTATCTGAACGTAGACGAAATGAAACCGCCCATTTTGGAAAGAATAAAGGTGCAGTTTTCTTTCTAAGAAGGCGCTTCGTGTGCACCAAATGCCCTCAGCAAGCGATCATCAAATTACGCGAATGACCTGAAATTTCTTCTCACTTGTGCTCTTTGGTAATCTCTCAGTAGCATGGAGAGGCGCTTGAAAGCAAATCTGTTAAAATAATTATGTACTAGAAACACTTATATTTTCCCGTCCATTTCCGTTCGAGGCTCTGTTTTCAAGGTCATTCAGGCTTCAGGCAAGGATCGTTGAAATCCGACTTGAGCTCCACCTTACGGGCATGACGGGATAGCTTTAGTGGGTTAAAGCCTATATATGCGGATAGTCATTCTCTACTGTACAGTCAGATCCCTCATACCACTTTTGCTGCTGTGGTGCAGCGGTTAATCCGTGCGTCACTGCCCTACGATGGTAGGTGCTGCCACCGCTAGGGTTTACCGACTAACAAGAGGGTAACGCATGGAGGCCTCGGAAAGACAAACATCGGTGGAATCTGACATCAGGGGTTTTAGTGCTCCTGAACTCATACCCAACGATTTTGGACAAACGCATTTTTAAACAGGAAAGAGTTTATGAAGGCAAGCTTATATATGCTGTGCGATCTCACTACAACAATCAATGTATCCGTTGATCTTTTGTCATCAGGTTTGCATTTTTTTGCTATTACCGTTATCGCTTTCGTCAAAAGCGTTCCCCATTGGTTTTCTAAGGCAGTTCTAGCTGCTTGATGAAAATGATAAAAAAAGAGATTCGCGTCCCGCCGTCGTGGCTCAGTGGTTAGGTTCGAACCCGACCGCGGCGGCTGCGTTTTTATGGAGAAAGACGCTAAGGCGCCCGTGTGCTGTGCGATGTTAGTGCACCTTAAAGATCCCCAGGTGGTCGAAATTATTCCGGAGCCCTCCACTACGGCACCTCCTTCTTCCCTTCTTTCACTCCTTCCCTTGTCCCTTCCCTTACGGCGCGGTTCAGGTGTCCAACGATTTATGAGACAGATACTGCGCCATTTCCTTTCTCCAAAAAACCAATTATTAAAGAGATTCGTGAGACATCGGAAGAATGGACCATTGCCTTCAATATTTCCATTACAAAAGCCTTACAATTTTTTAATATGCAATACTTTAATCCAAGAATGTTATATATGAAACGCGCTGAAATGTTTTTCTCCGATTTCCTGTCCACCCGCCGCGGTGGCTCAGTGGTTAAGGCGCTCGTCTACTGAGCCGGAGCACCCAGGCTCGAACCCGGCCGCGCCGGCCGAGCTTAAATGGAGGCGAAACGCAAAGGCGCCGATGTGATGTGCGATGTCAGTGCACGCTAAAGATCGCCAAGTGGTCGGAATTATTCCGGAGACCTTTTTTCTCCCAGCCCCTCTTTATCCCTTCTCTTACGGCGTGGTTCAGGTGTCCGCCGAGATGTGACGCGGACACTACGCCATTTCCTTTCCCCCAAAACAAATTTCGTTTCCTTCCCACTACGGCACCTCAATCTCGCTTTCTTCTTTCACTCCTACCTTCCTTTTCTTACGGCACGGTTCCGGTGTCCACTGACATAGGCGAGACAGTTACTGCACTATTTTCTTTCCCTAAAAACCATTTTAATTTTTTTTCATTTCCTGTGGCAGGTGAGCAGTTGTCGTATTATATATTTAGTGCTATATCGCTTATAGTTGTCATTCCACGAATGTAGCCGTTTCGAGTTTGTCTGAAGCCTGCCGTGGTGCAGGCTGCCCACCTGCCTGCCGAATTGTTGGCTACTTCTCAAAATATACACACACATTACGCAATCCAAACCAAGGAGCACAGGGACTGTTTATGTTCATCAATGAGAGATTAGTCGGGCAACTATTTTAAATCTCTTAGAAAACAGAAGGAACACCGGATGCCGCTGCTAAGATTCGAACCCACGACCTCCGAATTTCTCCAAGAGTTGCTCTACCCACTGAGGTACAACGGCGGCTGTCCAATCTTCTGCTTCTGGTGGTATTTATTTGCAGTGTAACCAAACCTTGAGTGTGTATTCACCAGTGCCACCCGAGTCTGTTCAGGCGTCTGGGTCAAGGCCCACACCTGGAAGCCTACCCTCCAGATTTATGAGTACACTGCGCACCGTGGCAGGAGTCAGTTAACATGTCGTGAGAGATTGCTCTGGAAGGAGCACCTGGTTCTCATAAACCGCCACCAACAGAACCACCTGCCATTGCAGGGCAGTAGCGATATGAGGCCTCGCATGGATCTACGATTGTGGTCCTGTAGCGAAGGACCAATTACACAACTTTTATTCGTGAACAGTGGGTCCCGAGCCGAAGTCGAAGTGCAATCCAAAGTGCTTGCACCCCTAATTCTGTTTTAAGCAAACTACGCACATGGCTGGCAAGTTTCTAATTGTGAAATCGACACAAAGCGTGCTCTTTTAAGTCTTGTGATTACATTGAGGCTATTATGACCAACTATACGGCAGTCTACGGCCGGTAATATACGCTTTTTTATATTGAGATGAAGCACGCGCAGTTCAATAAAAATGAAAGTGGAAATTGACACAACCGACACATTGGCGTCGATGGCTTGAGTCATATGAGAACATGAGAATACGAAGTAGCGGATGAATAGGTGGCCTCACAGTCTGGATATCTATGACAGAGGTCTACGTCATGGTGGTGAACGTAGCTGGACCCAAGACCATACTACTCGCAGTCTACTTACCATTTTTCAGCCTCCGTAACCCTTGCAGTTGAGTACTTCTTGCGACAGCTTGCACCGCGGCCTTCAAAGAATTCAGCTATGACATGCAAGGTCAAGGAATCGAAAGGGGTGGCCAGTTATCTTCCAGAACGTGCACAGGTTGCAAATGAACATGTAGTTTTAATGGTAATGAAAGAAACGAAAACGAATAGCTTGTAACTCCCGAAGGCATGGTCTCTGCTCTAATGACGTGCGCTTCGTCTCCGGCGGTGATATCAAGGAGACAAGCTGACCGGTAGTCTAATAACGTAGCAAACCGGCTTTGTTGTGAAGCACTCGACACAGAAAATCACAGAGAGTAGCACAGTGTCCACTAAGCGATAATGAGAGTCACAAGAAAAAGTGTGGATAAGCGCGCATAACTCGCGCTAAATGTTAAGCAGCCGTTCATAAATGCGAACGTACAACAACACATCAGCCCCATACAACATTATGTACACAAACTCAGGGATTATAAAGGCGGCGTTCAGTGCGTCACCAGTAGGTGCACGCCGGGCGCCGGGAAAAGCTGCCCGATGTTGATTAGCAATCAGGGCTCGTCGGCCCCTTGAAGCTCTTGCAGATGCCTTCCAGCGTCTTATTCCTTGGGACGCATTTGCTTTCGTGGTCGTCGAGATGAACGTTGAACACAAGCCACGATATTCGGTCACGGAAGGTGACTTGTCGAGAGGTCAAGGCGACGAGCTGCGTACAAGCGCGCAGTCGGGCAGCATGAATATTTACAAGCTGGTTATTCACTAATTCATTAGCACACGCGCTCACACACCCACAGCGGTCCCCTATGGCCGCTTTTGGCAATGTACGAAAACCTTACGTCGACACACTATAGAACATGCATGTCGCCACAGCTTCCCGAATGTAAACCTACTCCACCGACTTATTCAAGGAACATTCAAAGCTCGGAAAAGCGACGCCGACCAGGGAAGGAAAACAGAGAACTCGGGTGTCTACTTCTTGCGCGCACAAGTTTTTTTAACTGAAATTAGAAATCTAGGAGTCTGTGACAAGTGAGGGCATCTCGCGTATACGGTGTGCGCAAGTATTGAACATACTGGGGATACATCTTGTAAAGGCCTCACTTTCTCCACATTCATTATATAATTACACATCCGCGCCAAAAACTGCGTTTGGTCGAAGCTCGCACTCGTGTCTTGTGTGTTGTATTCTTCGGTGGTAATGTTTGCTATAGATGTTATTATGGTAAACCCTATAATCGGAACTTTCACTCTTCTGTTTTGTATTGAAAGAGTTTCTTGAATTGTAACTTTTTTCTCCCAATTCTTCGTCAATGAAACCTCGTTCTCTGCAGATGGAAGCACTGGGCATACTAAACCAGTTGAGCGAAGTGGGATGAATTTGTCCACGGGACAAGCGTTACACAGGAAGGTTGCATTGGGCGTGCTACTCCGAGCAGTAGATAAGTGCCTACAATTCAACTTGTCTACATAAATGACATGACAAGACGACAGTCCAGGAGGTATACGCATATTACTTTCCCTTTCTCTTACTGCTTGAACGTTGGTCGGCCCTTCTTCTTTCACACTTTTTTCCACTGCGTTCAGGCCTTGCGGTTTCGTGCTTCACTTCAACGCCGCACACAACACAGTATTTTCACAGCTGTTTACGGTTCGCTGACATTTACGCCGCATATGTGGCAGCTCATCACGCTGGAGTGAAAGAGGCGGAATAAATATGCAACGACGTCTACATCACGGCGGTCATCCTAAATGCAGAGAAAAAAGGTACCTGCCGAGGTGGCATGCTAGGCAAAAAGTAGTGATGACAGTGCTGTTAAGCTGCTAACATCGTCAACAAGAGAAGGAAACTAAGATCGATAACCAAAATAACACAGACGGATATTTGGACGGCAGGTAATATTTAGTTCGATTATACTCGGGGACAGCTTTTTTCCGGTAATGCAGTAGAGGCTAGGCTGGAAAAGAAGAGAGACCGACCTCTGACATCGGGACCGTGGGGGAGGTTTTTTTGTGTTGGACAAGTGGTGTCGAGGGGATAAAAGGGCACGTCAAATTGACGATGTCTGGTACTTTGGGCTGAGTAGCCTGCTCCCCACGTCGCAGGGATTAAGACCCTTTTCATTTCCTTTTCTTCTTTGCATGTGCTGCATTGCCCCCAGAAATCGTCTCTGAGTATAGCAGGAAGTGGAACGGACTGTAAGGCTAAGAACCTTGCTTAAAGCGCGGTTGTTAAATACGAAAAAGAAACTATCACGGAAATAACCAATCATGATGGTCAGTTAATTTTAGTTAAAATCGCAGGAGGGAAACTTCGTCCAATATTTCTTCCCAGTAAAAGTTTATTTTCAGCATTGTTCAGAAGATATGGACACTCATCTCTCACCGCACTACATATTTATCGCCGAGAAAAATATACTAAAAAGCCTTCCTTTGAGTCGAGTGAAACTCTTCACTACTTTGCCAAGAGAACAAGTTGCCATCGTTTTAAACTGAATGACGATTATGCATGTGTACCCGCTAGAATCACTGCCCGTAAATCGTGGCCGCCGAACGCATTTTAATAGGAAAACGGTATGGCAACGTCGACGCCTGTATTTCATTTTTTGCTCTTTTCTAGCCTATCGTGGCTTAAAACGGGTTACTTGAAAATACAGGCTGGCTTCAGTTTGTCCTCATTGCGCCTTTAAAGAGAATTAAAAACTTCGAGCTTACATGGACTTCGTAAGTGCAACCATTGCTTTTTAAATGTGGTTATCAACCTCATATATAATGTTTCGAATATCAGCTTGAATGACAATTCGAATAAGATTCTTTCAGCACGAAGAACTTTCACTTTTTCAGGTGTTTATGCACAAGCATGACCATATATGTTTTCGTGTCTGCGCGTTGAGATGCAAAGCGCAGGAAGAGACATTTGGGCAGCGTCAATTTTCAAGCTTAAAGTGGACCACACAGTCAGATTTAAACCCGGGATACCATGGCCAGGTGTCTCTCAGCACTGGCCGAACTGATTCTTCGCCAGGACGCCCTTATGAGGTGAACGGAGAAAAAAATATACAGCAGTTCCTGTATGCTCACCACAAAAGAGGGATAGAGCTCTGAGCGTTTTCACCACCGCAAGACAATGTAACTAATTCTTACTCATTGATTGACGGCATTGTTAATTTGCGTTCAAATTCCCCATTAAATTCCAACGTGCTATCGTAGAACCTCTTCTGAAAGGCCGTAGGGAAGGCCTACGGCAACCAGACATCTGAGCGTCGTTACAGCTGACGTGGCGTTTACTTCATAAGAACCAAACTCCAAGTGGACCCTTAATTGCGAGCTCCTGACCCCTCTTTTGGTCACTGAAGTCAGCTTACCTCTTGGGTGCACACTAGGCGTAGTATTTTACTCATTCGCCACTAAGTACAAATAATAAGTGATCGTTGACATCGGTCTCGATGGGACACATTTTGCCTGCACATGTAGTGATGGGCCTTTCAGAGAAGACATCGTTAAGCGTCAAAGTGCCAGCGTAGGGCATGCGTGCTCAGACTCAAAATACTGACTCTCAATGCACATACCATAGAGTTAAAGGTGCCCTCGGTCTCAGTTAAGAAGGCGACGTTCCGTGCATCATTCAGGAAGCCACAGACCCCATGAATTTTCTTGCTAGCCGAAGCACCGTCTTCTACGTACTGGACGGGTCCTTTCGCGCATATCTAAGAAATAGGAAAAAAAAAATCTCAGGAAAATTACATGTGTAGCTCTCACCCTATTGTTACTCTGCGCCCAGCTACTGAAATTGGCGGCCTAGGGCTCTCAATCACTACATAATTAAATATTCTTGGCACCTTGTGTCCTCATACTTAACGCTTCGTCCTGTGTCTTCGGCGGGCTGTTTGCCCTGTGTGTTCGTCCCTTTACATAATTTGCCAGCGCTCCCCAATACCTTCAAGGACGTACTTGCACAAACCAGCACTCCAGTATGCTGTGGAGAGCCATGTTTTTCGCAGAAAGGCGCCAAGCAGTGTGAAGAGTGGGGAGCAGAAACGCAACACACATTGGCGCGCCAGCTGTTCGCTGACGAAGTACTACTCTCAGGTGTGTGCAGTGCAGGTTACTTCACTTTGTCCCGCTTGCCTAAGGCCCTCGTGTTAAGAACGCACACAATCACCACAATGGCCTACCCAACCATTGGTCTTAAGCTCAGCCTGAACATTCGGCCGCCAGGGAATTTCAGCTGAACGAAACATTTTAGGTCGTGTGGGTTAAAATCCCGCAGGATACTCGTACCAAGCACCAAGGAAACTGTACCGAATTTTTAAATTATTCTTTCACTCCTCCTTTATCCGTTCCCTTACGGCGCGGTTCAGGTGTCCAACGATATATGAGACAGATACTGCGCCATTTCCTTTCCCCAAAAACCAATTATTATTATTATTATTAAAAGTTATCCCACCTGTCACAAAAAATGCATGCACGGAATGTGGATGAGAGTGGTCAAATGAGCATCAAAGGCATTTTAAACCGTTGGGAAGCAGAGGTGTTCAAGTATTTCTGCAAGATGAGTGCTGACCCACAGACAACTAGAAATCTAACGATTAATCGCCCTGTATACCAGTCCACCGTATTAAAGACCGTTATACGCGGACTGAAACAGGCAGAGGGTTTAAACAAGGTAAATTCTATTAACGAGCGCAGAAGGGAAAGGAATGAACTCATGTTAGAATCACAGTGTAAAGATGAATCTTTCAGCCTTGTGTCGCCCACGGCCACCGCATTTCAAATGCGGCTATCTCTCCCTTGAGCCCCTGTTAAACGGCAAGGTGTGGCACCGAAGGTGCAGAGAAGCTCGAGAAAATGCTTGAGAGCGACGTACCGCATCGAGGCTGGTCACGCCGATGCGCTTGCACCTTAAGTAAGGGATGGACTTTGCACTCGAGGGGGCAGAGTACATCACGTAGACGAGCACGCCCATTTCGTAGGAAAGGCCCACAATCGTATGCTGGTTGGTGTACACGGTGCTTGGGTTGACCACCTCCACATGCTTGATCTGCGGAGTCGTCAAAAGTGGTGCGGTTACGGCTGCGCACGGAAGGCGCTCAGAGACATCAATGTTTCTTTGAATATGATGTTTTTTAATTTGATGTTTTATACTAGCAGATTTTCATGGAGCGCTAACGCAATGTGATAAGTTTCAGGATGTGCTGTATGTTCTAGGCAGGTGCGGAAGAATATAACAACAGAATGTGTTCTTGGGTGCAGTTGCAGGTTTTCTGCTCACGAACACTGACGGTCCAATGGAAAACTTTCTTCTTTGGTCAAATAACCGATTAGTTTGTTCACTTGTCTTGTGACTCATTACCATGCGTCACATGATTTTGTCGAGTTAATATCATTAGATTTTTATGTTATCATTATGATATCATTAGAGGACCCGGGAGATCTTAAGGCACGGGAAACGGCAGATGTAGAGCGATGGGGCTCCAAGAGCTGACGCTGGTAAAAACCACAAGTCGACAATAAGCTCTCCTGCCGTGTATTCCTTTCTACTTCTCTTTTCGCGCTGCGTGTGAACGCGGGGCTCTAGAAAGGCACACAGTTCATGCTCATAGTGATTTTCGTGTGGAGGTTGGATTTTTATGTAGCACTACCAGCGCAAGCTTAATGACTACAAGCTGCGTTAAACTTTATTATGAAGGTTACGTTCGGGCAACAGCATAGGCCCGTTTCATGGCGAGTCGTAAATCATGTCCACATTTAGTGGTAATACAAGACATACGGCAGCAATTCATTCCTGGAGAGTGGAACAACCTTAATATTACCCACCAGTTTCGGGAACTTCTTCTCGGGGTACCTGTTAGAGTTGTCTATGGCGATCGGAGGCGCCGAAAAACAGCTGACCTCTTTCTCTATGGAGTTCACCGAAGAGATGGCTATCACCGTGTCCGCCTTATACGTGCTGCGTAGAGAATCAGCTGATTATTTTCTTGTTCTTGCGCACACGCTTCCGCCCTCTCAAAGGCTTTGCAGCTTCCATTTACAATTGATATCGCGACTCAGCATACTGAAAAGCTACGTATGCATTGCAATATCGTTTAGTCCGACATGAAGGTAAATCACACTCAGAACAGGTCGCTTATTTTGGTCGCTTATTTTAGTGGTTTGTGGGATGTCATATCAAGGTATTAGCATCCGTCCGGGACAGGCTCCGGCACAGATAAATGTGACCGCTTCAGACCCTTGAGCGTGAAGTAACATCGCACGGCACACGGACTCTAATCCTTGACCTGACCTTTTGGTCAGCTGAATAACGCCAGAACTATTTAGGCTGTGCGGCAGGGGATTGAAACTCGGTATATCCGCCGAAATATCGAGCGTAATCTGTATTTGAATTTGTTCAAAACCTTTACTTTTTGTTTCTGGACATAGATTCAAAGACATCACTCAAATATTTCTTGCAGCGTTTCACACTTTTGGGAGTGTGCTGGCAGATGCCCCAAATGGGGCAACCGCTACATTTCCGAAGCAGCAAGGAAGAGCACATTAGCCAGTCCGTCACTATGCCTGCGCTATAACGTGCGCTTCCAAGTGTTTAGAAAAGCTTTCATGACTATTTAGGTGCGCGTTAATCTTCGTGGCCTAGTTTTTCAACCCACCGTATAACTCTCTCTCTGGCTTTCGCACTTTTTTTATGAGGTCTTGAACCGGTTGTAGACGTTACCAACTTGACCGGACGGTCTACATAGAAGCATATGTGCCAAAGCCAGTTGAAAAAGTCATTTTACCATGATAGCTTATTATCCTTTCTTGGTGCAAATGTTGTGGACTATGTGTCGGCAACCTTTTAGCCTCCAAGGACCAGAAGGCCTCCACGCATACCCGTCTCCACTATACAGACGCCTCCACCTATAGAAGCCCCACAAGCAGCGGAACGAAAAAGAGATGAGACGTAATTCTAGACTTGATTGGAAGCGATCGAATTTGAAAGCTAAAATGTACGGACGAAGCGGAATTTTGAACCAGTTATGTTAAAGTTGATTTCTTTCAAAACACTATATGATCACCCGCCACATTTTATTACAGCGATTCTACTCTTCACTATATTCGACAGATTTCATATAGTTGGATCTAAGCAAGTAACGGCGTGGCGCGCTTGCGAGCAAACGAGCCTAATTGTGACCACAATGCCAGACATACTCAGCCACCATTTTGACGACATTCTTTAGAGTGATGAAGGCACTCGGCAAAGAATAGTCGAACAGTCCAAAGGCGATGATGGTCTTTCGGCTGTAGTCGTTGCCCTGGATGGTCTTGAACGTCTGCGAGAGGAAAACACGTTCGCCGATCAAGATATTCAGCAACGGAAAAAGCAAGGACCATCAGCGGTCCCGTTGATGACGACAATTATATTTTTTGACCGCCCCTCGGCACTAATTATGTCCTCCTGTCTAAGCTGGCTTGATGACCTCACCTCTTTCATTTCGCGTATGTTCACTTTTGAGTAACTAACTGCTGGAGAAGTGTGGCATGACTGGCCATACTATATTGTACCTGACGAGTCCCTTTCTGAGCACCGTTCAAGGCGAGAACTCTTTATGTGTAATCTGTGCTCTGGCTAAGAAAAGCCGTGAAAACAAAAAAAATTGTATTCTTTCAATACAAACATCAAACGTTATCTGAGTAGCAATGTTCTTAGGTTCTGGTTTCGTTTTTTTTATTTCAGGAAGACAGCACTGCAAAATTTCAGTTCCTGGGAAATCCTGCTCTGTTCGGCGGATCAAGATAAAGCGTTCTGCCGCGGAACAAACTCCCGTGAAAAGGTGAGCCCACGATCCTAATGCTGATCGAGCGATACACCAACTATTTTCCACCGAGAGGGCAAAGAATGTTCAAACCAAATCGAGAAGTGGAACTACCTTACGGGCAAGGTTTGTATGCCATAGATAAGTCTCGTCTTTTCGATAATTACTTTTTTCAGACACTCATTATCTTCTATTAACGAGAAAAAAATGAAATCGTGTGTGTATATTTCAAACACGCTATTTCACACAAACTTCATGAATGGCAAAAAGACTTCACACGCCGTAATAGAAGAAACAAGCAACAGACAGAGCAACAATTCAATAGGCGCACAGTAGAACTTAGAGACGTCTATATTTACTTTGTGCTCTGGGAAAGCCTTTCGTTGTTGCACACAGACTGACACTGCCATTCGGTGCAGCAACGGTTTGAAATGTCGCCGACAAAATTGGCTCCGTAAAAACAACGCTAAATGCTTCGAGAAATAATTTGAAATCTCGCGTGAGCAATCATAGACGCCATACTGCAAAGGGCTAATGACCGTTTTACGATCGTTGTCGATCCCTTACACCTGAACAGTAATACGAAATGAAGTGGTGCTCTTACCGCTTACTGTACAACAAAAATGGCAGTGGCCTAGCTCGGCTATGTTAGGCTATATGTAGCGAGAAATTGATCTTATCCTGTTGATACCACCGCTGAACAGCGGCCGGACACCACTGCTCGTCACTAGTGGGAAACGACTGATACGGCCGCTGTGGCACCTCCGACTTGTATACACGTAGTGTGCATGCGCAATTATGCGCATAGCTAGCACATGGCATCCACGTGTGTCATGCGCGGCCCCAATGGCGAAGGGCGGACAGCTGCTCCTCTCTGGTTGCCGCGCATGCGCAAAGCCGCTATTCCACTTGATGTCACGCGCGGCGCCAGCGTTGGATTCGACTTGCGGCCGCGGCGAAGCTCGCTCTCACGTTTTGCTCCTCTCCGGGCACCGCGCATACGCACATCTGGTCTCTCCAGACGCCAGCGAAATGCTCGACTGGTAGCAAAGTGTAGCTTTCGCTACAAAACAAACACTGCTTGCGGACCGTATTATAGCTGTCCACCGCGGCCACGGACTGCGGTCCCACAACGGTGTATGCTACAGAGCAGCGCCGACTAGAGCCAGCCACAGTGCATTGGACACACTTCGGTAATGATTGCATCAGATTTTCCGTTCGGTCTCTTTCTCTGCTACACCTCCTTCGCCGACGCATGTTTTAGCGCACTTCTCCCGTTTCATCACCCTTCTAAGAGATGCGATTTCCTCGAAATGTCATCTCTCCACATCGGAACCAATCGTAACAAATCGACAAGGATTTCAAAACGGTACAATACGCATACAGACTATAAGTAAAAAGTGGCTAAAATCAAGAGGTTTTGGCTCCTGAATGGTAGCCTTTGTAAACGCAGAAATGAAATAACGAATGAGCTTTAACTTTTTACCTTTTTTTTTCTGGCGTACGATGCCTTCATTTTCAGATTTAGAAAAAATTGTCCCCGATAAGACAAGGTTTCGTCCACCTCTCAACTTTAAACCGGCGAGCAGTAGTGGTGGAGAGGGTGAGGCATTCTTAAGAGCTGGGCTGTATAGATGCAAAAAGCACTAACACTAGGTCATGACGGCGGCTGCAAATTTCGGTTGATTTCTTAATGATTTTTGTAATAATTCAACTTTTATAAGTGCTATATAAATTTATTCTTTCAAAATACAGATTTTGCTTAGTTTTTGGCAAAACCGACTTCTAATGCAAGTGTGTTGCTTTAGGTTACCTTAGCTCTTTAGGTGCTCAAACGTCCAAACATTTTTTTTCAATTGTATAGCCTATTTCCAGCCATACTGACTTCCTTCTCTCTTAATTCTATAGCATCGGGGATGCTGAATTTACCCGATATGTCGCCTGCAAGAACGCCGTTCTATTCAAACCCATAGGCTCACTTCTTTCTCGGTTTTTACTCGAAATGAATACCTTGCTCTGCCATCTATCGCAGTCGTTACAAAGCTTCCACGCGGATGAAGCACGAGTCGCATATAATCAGTTAAGTAGGCCCTTCTGTTCGCTTTGCTTCGCGAGCTGACCACTCGGTGTCAGTGGTGCCTGCCCCTGCAACAAAGGCGTCCTTACCTCGAAGACGTCCTTCATTTCCGTCACGTACTGCCTCAGCCTCGTTTGTACCGTGATTATGTTGAGCACGCCGAAGTGTTTTATGTTCTTTTGGGCGAGACCGCTCACGTTCTGTGCAGCGTTCATAAGTTTATCTTTGGCTATAAACCTGCAAAAGAAGAAGGATCATTATCAAGATGCACTTACCTTCCACCTATGTATTACATAACATACCCTAGAAGCGGTCACCACATTCGGGTGTCCACATGAATGCCGACTTCACTTGAACTTGACACAATCACTACAGTACAACAGTGATAACCGCATCTTGAGCAATGTAAGCCGCCACTTTTTCTAAAACCACATATTCCTCCATTTTGCTTTCCAAAACACTAATACGTTATCAACTGGATTACGGTACCACCACATGGAATCCCGATCGCGGAAAACAGATTAAGGGTTAATGGACCTTGTCCGTTACCCTGGTGACCAAGGTCCAGAATAAGCTGCTGTTTCTAGCTTGCCCAGTTTTATCCACTTATCGAGTGTAACAAGCATTGAAGTTAACACTTGTTTACTGCTTTTAGCATCCCGCTTAAAGATAATTCATCTGAGCATCTTCCACTCACAACACCGTTATCCTACGCAGCGTGAAGCCTTATTTACTCCGCCTTGATACCTGTCAAACTGCATCCATCATCGTCACAAATTTGGAATTTTGCCATGTAACACCATAGTAACATTTCATTCCATCTTGGTTCGTGCATCACGTGAATGTAACCGTTTTTCCGAAAAACTCGCGATATCACAGATAACCAGCATTTTAGAAAAGCGTTACCTAAAATCGTAGAAGAGGAGAATGTAAATAATTTTGAACATGGCAGTGTTAAAAAGTCCAGTTCTGCATAAAATCCAGCGTCGTTGTCGTCGGCGCAGCGTAGTGAGGGAAAATTCGGCCTCAGTAGGGTGGCCACTTGGGCTACCCTATCCACTCAACGTGGCCATCCAATGGCCATCCTGGGGCACAAGATTCTGCTCGGCCTCGCTCAACTCGCAATGGTCGAAAACCATTCGCAACCTGCCCACCGGATAGTGGGAGAAGGCTGGACTTTCTGAAAGCGGCTCATCATGAAAGCACTGAAGTTGGCCATTGAGCAGCTGCTCAATGCAGGGGAAAGAAGGAAGGGGGCTCCACCTCCTCTTATGGCAGCACCAGCCATAGCTCGGGAGTTGTGCGGGCCGTGGCGCTTCGCTTAACCGCTGCACCACTGCAGAAGCAGTGGTCTGAGAACTCCCAGGTATCTATGAACGTAATGTACGGAATGACCGATTCTGCATAGATGGGCATTACCTATTAGCGCTATCGCGTCGTGCCCTTAAAGCGGACCTTAAGTGTCTCCTACATTTTTCTTTAACATTGAAAGCATGTGCGAATGTATTATGTGCAACCGCTCCATTCTTTGATACCTTTGGCGCTGAGGGTCTAGAAAACCAAATAAAAAAACGCTGCTTTTCACCGCGCCTTTTCTTTAACAACATTCAATGCATCTGCTAGCGCAGCATGTGCAACCGCTCCCCTCTTTGATGCCTTCGCCACTGAGGTTTTTGAAAAATACACAAAAAACGCTACTGTGCACCCACCATTGGGATTGTATGTGATAGAAATAAAATTTTTCACTTTACTATCATGATGTTGGGTAATGTGAACTTTCAGCGCAGCATTCGAGGTATTAAATGACCAAGCTATCATTGTCGAAACACGCACGGCAGAATGGCGACGACACTTGGCTCCGTCCTTGGCCAAGCGCATAGCGATAGCAATATACAACTTGATGCCGCGCAAGCTATGAACATGAAGTTAGAGGGAGGAAGTGAGCTTCTCTTCTAGCGGCACGCCTAGAGAAATGGGCAAGATTTTTCATTGTGTTATCCATCGTCAGATGGCGTTCTTGGAGCCGCATTCGCAAACCCTGTCGGTACGCGGCGCTTCGCCAAGATAAATGTAATCTGGTAGTGTATGGCTTGCATGGAAGCCCAAGCGGTGAATTAATGCCGTCTTGCGATGTTGAGCAAGCGCCATCTATGGAGTGTGTGAACAAATATACAATCACGACACCTTGGCTGCGGTTTAGCTCTGGTTAACCGTAGTTGCGAAAGCTTCGTTTCCACGGCACGTCGCCTACACAGCGTCTCATTCCGACGCTCTAGAGAACTCAAACCGGTCTCTTCCGCAGTTGAGTCACTTCGGGACGTGGCACGATTTCTAGCCACATCTTCGTTACGACGCTTCTCGATTCGTGCAGCGCGTTCTTCTGGCGTCGCTTGAGCGCGTTGTCTCTTCCTCGCTTCGTTTGTTATTGTTGCGTCTCTCGCGCGGTAGCTACGACGGCTGCGGCAGCAGCGGCCACCTGCGCTCCGCGTGACGTCACTTGGTTCGCGCATGCGCAGCTGTGGCAAATCTGTAGTGTGGCTCACGCGAAGCCCGGTGTTGACGAGCCTAGTGAAGCTTTTCGCTTCAAAAGTAAAGGACATGACGCCATAGTGTGCGCGTCATTTCGGAAGAAAATAATGTTCCAGCGTTTCATCCTTAAGCGCCAATCACGATACAAGGATGTAGAAAGCGGAAAAGACAAGTGCTGACGGCGAACACAATTCATAGCGAGTCAGCACTGACTGCGCCTTCTTCCTTCAGGCTCGCCTCGTAAACTGCGCCGAAATTCCAAGTGTTCAGGTGTCAAAAAGCCAACCTGCTTGCCTTAAGGCGGGGCGCTACGCCGGCTGAGCGAGTACTCCATTTTAGGCTAAGTCCGTGCGTACATTTTGCACATTTTTTAGTTAATTCAGCACAATGTAGGCACGATTCAAAAGCTTAAAGTATCGTCTGCCAATCAATGCACACCACTATATTTTAACTGCATTATCAATTGCACAAAATGGTATATATTTGACCGTGTTTCCTTCAAATAAATCAGTTCTGAGTGGCGCTCCATCCCGTGTTTCTGCTTTGCGTTGTCAGTTTTTGCGTCTGTAACCAAAGATGCACAAGAGGTGGTTTTGCAGATGACGAAGTCGGTAGTTTCGTTGACATGGCCTACTTCAGAGAACAAATGTAGAAAAATGACTTCACTTATAACAGTTTCGTTTGACTACATGTACAGTAGATGTTTATATCGTATAATATTGTCTCAAAATGCGCGATCGTTGAATTGTGTTTGAAGGTAGGATTTTAATTGTAGCAAATTTTGGCTATTTTGGCCCTGAATATCTGATGTATATGGGGTGCACAGAATCAATATTTTTACCACTAGGGGCCGACCGAGTCTTAGTACTATGCGTGAGGTTTAATCAACTTATCTTCATTAGTTCGGTTTTAATTTTGTTTATAGTTTGAAGATCCTGAAGCAGTATCATGGAAATCTTCAATTTCAAAATTCAAAAAAACTCAAAGCTGTGTTGCTAACACACACAGTCACCTTCGTTGAAAGTGATGAAAACTACAAGAGGCGGTTCTGCCTAGCTACTTGAGTACCTCTACAGCAGCAATTTGTTTTTACTTCATGACCTAAAGCACTTTACACGACCTCTATTAGACGTACAAATTTTATTTCAGGTGTAAATTATGAAACTTCTTGTCGGCACCAAATCTCGGAGCGCTTCATGAACTGTGAAATGTCTCATCTTGGTCGTACACTAAATATCGTGATCCCAATAGAGAAGTAAGATTCGCGTCCTCCTGGCTGGATAGTATAGCGCACCGGACGAGACTCCATGCTCTTCAGTTATGTTACAAGCTTTGTTACCTGCATTCTGAGTGGTTGCAGCGCACACGCCACTCACCGGAAGTCAAAGGACACTCCAGGCTGCGCGCGCTGGTAGGACGGCGCCATGTCTTGGAACGCCCTCCAGCTGGCCTGCACTTTGGCTGCTCGAAGAAAGTTGCTCTTGATGACCACCTCGCAGTAATAGAGGAAGTCGCAGAACTTGTCCGGTGGGTACATGGCCGCCACCACGGCAGAATGACCCACGGTGCATACAAGCTGCTTGACTGGAAAGTATAAGCAGCTCTTAGCAGAAGCAACGCACTCAAGAGGAGCCAACTGTTCAAAAACGTTGAATGGGCGTTCAGCTATTGTTTATAGCTTGTCTTTACGGGTAGTCTAAAAATAAACTTATCGCAGAGCGTTGGCGAAAAAAGGTTTCCAGGCATTGGTCGAAATATACGAGTTACAGATCAAACTGCCCTGCCCTAGGCAACTCAGCGGACTAAAGGCAGAGGTGAAGAGGACGGAGTTTGTTCTGAGAGAAGGCAAACGTTTCGGAATGCAGCAGAGAGTAAGGTTGGTTGTTCCGGTTACGAAGTTTGCAATGAATATGAGATTACAACATGGGTAGGATAGGGTTAAATCGAAGCCATTGAGAGAGGCCTTTACCTTGAAGCCGAGTTCAGTTAAGCTTATGCTACTGCGGATGATTGCGACCAAAACTGCTAATTAAAATTGGATTACAAAGAACGGCAAGGGTAGCAGGAGGTGGCAGCAAAGTCAAGCACACCGACACAATTAAGAAGTTTGTGATATCGTTGATGGAATTGGCGCAGGAGTGGTTAATTGCAGTGCTCAGGAGAAGTCTCTTGCGGCTGTGAAAGCAGTCAGGCTGATGGTGATTACAGTATTGAAGGTTCCTGTTTACGCACTACCTGTTTCTGGACTAAACGCTGAAAACATATAGCAGCAAGAAGTGAAAGCAGCTAACATTTCTTCGCTCCTTTCCCAGCAGAGCGATTGAGAGACTAGTTTACTGTGACGCATTCGTATTCCGTGGCAGCCGACGATTATGTGGAAAACGTCAATACCTCAACAATGCCGTCTATTACTGAACATTGATTATAATGGCGCCGCAAAACTACATGGTGCCACATCAATCACGTTTCTGGGAACTTAAAAGTGAGGAAAAAGTTCAAAAGTTCTGTAAATATTGATGCGCTGGAAATCCGTACAATAAACGGCTGTCTAAATACTTGCAAACAGTTACATTGCACGAGGCGTTCCATGCGTGCAGTGAAGAGCAGCGGCACCTCGAGATTTTCCTAAACAATTTCAGAAAATCTTCGTTTACCTACTCCCTTTACCAAGTGGTCTTCGCAAGTGTTTAAAGACTTTATATGTGTGCACATTAAAATATCTATACGGATATTCCTTGAATTGAAGCTATTTGGCGATACCGTATTGTGCCCTAAGAACATTTTTTCGCAGTAGGGCTAGGTTTCTTTCCTTTGAAATTAAATACATGTTTACCTGGTGGAGGCTTAGTGGTCGTCGTGATACGTGGGGTAGTCGTTTGTGTAGTCGTTCGGGTTGTAGTTCGAGTGGTCGGCCTGGTGGTCGTCGTGGTACGTGTTGTAGTTGTTGGTGTGGTCGTTCGGGTTGTAGTCCGAGTAGTAGTCCGGGTGGTTGGCCTGGTGGTCGTCCTGGCAGTCGTCCTGGTGGTCGTCCTGGTAGTCGTTCTGGTGGTCGTCCTAGTGGTCGTCCTGCTGGTCGTCCTGGTGGTCCCTCTGGTGGTGGTCCTGGTCGTTGTCCTGGCTGTCGTCCGAGTAGTTGTAGAGGTGGTGGTGGTCCGGGTGGTCGGTCGAGTTGATGCTGTCCCTGTTGCCGTCACCCGAGTAGCAGGAGTAGACGTGTGTGGCCTCGTAGTCGCCCCCGTGGGCACTGCGTTCAAGGGAAACCATGCAGGATAGTTTAGTGGGTTGGAAACTCGGACGGTGTGACACACGGGAATGTTTCGCGATTTTCCTAGCTATTTAAGCTCAATCTTGTTCTCTCAACCAGGTTAGATTAAGAACGGGTATGAGAAATCTCATCTCACGAGGAACTCCAACCGCTGTCCTCCATTTTCAGAAAACAGCAGCGTAAAGACGTTTCCAGGCGCAAACGGCGTGTCGTAACATTCGTGCCACACCTTATGGCTACTGACATTGTGTCGCCCGCCTAGTCCTAGGTGGGCGAGAGGGTGCTTAGTCTGATGCTGCCACATAGGGGTTGTGATTTGAGTGGTCTGGGTGGTTTAGCAGTAGTAACCATAGTATTGTGGTGCTTAATAGCGAAGTGACAATTCCGACCATAATGCCCCAAAGACAACGTGGTTATTTAGTGCGATTAGTTATGGTCCAAAGTTTGTAAGTAAACAGTGTGACTTGGGAGTGGCCGTTCCGATGCAGGAACTATTGCTGTCCCTATTTTCCGCAGGGCTGAAGTAACAAGCTATAAGGGTGTTGTACGTGCTGTTTTTTTTTAAAAAACGCTTATGGTATTATGAGCGGAGCAAGGCCTGTTAATCAAGCCGTATGAATGCATGCAGTCCCTTAGAAATCCAGGAGGATAATATCTGAATAACGGATATGTTCGTTTAAAATTCTCTAAATGTCCCAAGCATGATGCAGTGGTCCCTCATTCCGCAGCATCCAACGCTGCAATATTTGCGAAAATACTGGTAGCAATCGAAGAACCAAACAATTCGAGTTGATAACTATAAGTCCTTTCTGACTATCCACTTGGTTAGCCTCAGCTAAGTTCAATGAGACTCCCAGAGAAGACTGTATGCGCGCAGCGATTTGGCCTGTCATCAATATGTACTCTTCTCGAAAAGTAACAAGCAAATGTGTCGCAGTGCACAACATGTGCTCTTGCTTGATTTAACATGTAGACAAGAAATGAAAAGGTGCAATGAGCTCATGCCGTAGGCCTGTTATTTGCAACGCATAAGACATTTACGCAAGAGCCACCCGTGTGCTGCGCCATGTAAATCGAGGGTTTTTAAGACCCTCCCGGGAGCCATAATTGAAAATCTGAGTCCTCCAGTGCGGGACATTTTCATTTGTTTCTTCTTTCGCTTCAGCATTCTTTCTCTCAAGGCGCAGTTAAGACATCTCTCGTGAAGGAAGATCGTTCTTGCGCTCTTCATTTACTTAAAAATAAAAAAAAAGTTTTACAAGTATCGAAAAAAATGGCGACTTAAATGTAACGCTAAAATAAGCTCAAATAATTCTGTGCGTTGTCCATATTGCAAAACGGAAGCTTCATTTTCTCAAGGTCGCAACTACAGCACCAGCGACGGTGCAGAGCAGTATGGTCACCCCGAAGGCGCTGAATACACTCTGCCTCCGCTAACTAGCGAATTCGTTGAACGCGTCGACTATTTAGAAGTCGTAAAGAACGTCTAGAAGAAAACAAAGCAATTAAAAATAATTAACAATAGCTATTATTTTTTACAGACATGTGGCAGAGCCAGCTCGGAAGATAAGCGCAAGATCGCGGTAAGCCGCGATATAATATTCGCCTTAAAACACGTTGATTTTCCACCATGCTCCATAACTTGTTCTACCAAAAAGATTAAAGTCAAATCCACCAAACCTAAAAGGCTCCTTAGAGTAGCAAGAACCGGTTAAGAGCGGCTAGCCTTCCTTCGATCAAAGCTGAAACGCACCTTACTAGGGGGGGCTTAATTGAAGGCTCCATTGAAGGCAACATTGAATGCTCCATTTCTTAAGGTAGGCGCAAAGCTATACTCGTACTTTCTGATCTCGTTCCTTGACCTGAATGAATGCTTCACTGCACAACTACTCGCACTGTGTGCGCGGTAGCGTGACTCCGACAGCTGCGGTAACACGGAGTTCGAAACATTGCTTCATTCTATGGTATATTCCACAGCCTTGAAATTCGAGAGCTGGCAAAATTCGGTTACGTTGCTGTGAGCTTGCGATGGCGCGGTCTACACTTGGACGACTGCTGGAGTGATATTCTTGAGGGGCAAATACAATCTGTCGAGAAAACATTTGAGGGGCCAGAAATTTTAATTCCGACATTTACTCGAGGACGAATATAAGGGTGCTCTCATCGCGGACCTCCAGGACAACCGAGGGCAGCTGCTTCCGTCATTGTTGCAGCTTCTCACTATACTTCCGTTTGCTGTACAAATGCAATGTGGATATCTGTTCACGACCGCGCCGGCTGCGTTTTTATGGAGGCAAAACGCTTAGGCGCCCGTGTGCTGTGCGATGTCAGTGCACGTTAAAAATACCCATGTGGTCAAAATTTTTCCGGAGCACTCTACTACAGCACCTTTTTTCCCTTTCTTCTTTCGTTCCCTCCTTTATTCCTTATCTTACGTCGCGGTTCAGGTGTCGAACTATATATGAGACAGATACTGCGCCATTTTCTTTCCCGAAAAACCAATTATTATTATTATTATTATTATTATTATTATTAGATTTCTATTATTATTATTATTAGACGTTCTGTTTTTGCGCTCCAGTTCGTATGGTAGGACTTTTCCATTCTCAGAGAACAAGTTTCGAAACGTCATAGACGAGAACACAGAAAATTTGCGCGATTGAAATCGAGCATTCTTTACAACAATATTCGGTGCAGGTGCAAAAGCGAGCATTAGTTTTTGTACCTGAACCGTAAAGACCTTCACGATGCCAAGCCAACTATATCTCCCTCCAAACATTCTCAAAGTTTGGAAAGATAAGCGTAAAAGCAGAAGCGAATGGTCCTATGAATGCGTGTCACGCAAAAAAAAAAATATGTGGCAGAATTTTGCTTATATTCTTCTTTAGGTTAAGCCACGTGTATTCATATTATTACAAACTTATTCTAGACATCACAGAGGTGTTTATAAGCAGCACATCGTCCCCCGGAGTGACTCTTTACCGAATGAACGACTAAAGACAATTCTAAAATTCTGTGGTTGACGTCAATAGCCTGTTTGTCAATGAAGCATGACAGCCCTCTGATTTGAACACAAGAAACCATGTAATGTAAGCAGTGTTGTAAATGTTTTCTCTTAGAATTGCAGTCACTGAAATCTTACTCGACGATGCGTAAACAGCCGTGAAACTTAGGTTTAGAGGAAATGAATTAAGTGAGCCTTCTGAATGGCCTGTTGAGTTAGTATCCTCATCGAACTCAAGCGTTCAGGCTCACTTTTGTATCGTTTGGAATTGCATGTCCGTGTTGCATGCTATGCAGCGATTCGAATGGACTTGTTGGGATTCTTTATCATCGTTGAACACCGCTATGCAAGTATTTCTGAATTTGAATGTTGTCTTGATTTTGCCTTTGGGTACATTCGGTACTGCAGAAGTTGGACATGTCGTTTCCTTAGTGCTTCGTCCTCTGTTGGCGCAGTTTTCGTAGTCAACGCCCGCATTGCCTGCTCGCTCGCAGTACAGTATCTGCTCCTTGTGACAATCGAAAGGGCAGAATACCACCGTAACTCACCGACTGGCGGAGGCACGGATGGCGGTGGTGACGCTCTTGTTGCTGGTGGCGGCAACGAAGCAGTAGTGACCGGTGCAAAGGATGGCGGACCATGAGGCGGAGTGGGCGCACCTATCGGTGGTGTCGTAGGCTCGACTCGAGGTGAGCTTGGAGGTCGGGTTGTCTCTGCTCCCCCGCCACTCCCGCTGGACGGATACCTAGTCATGGTGTCATCGTCGCCGTCACCGTCCCCACCGCCGCTGTTAATCACATCGTCGTCACCTGCATCCCACAGCGGTACAATGAGTTAAGGCCGGTAAACATGCGTGGCAAGATTTACAAACACAACTTTCGCCAGAAGAGGTCGGGCTCACTAGCACTTCTTCCAGGCTATGGCAGCGACCTGGTAGGGCCAAGAAAAGATCACTTCATACAATAGTTCACGTTGCTAGGCACGCGAACTTTATTTTTATATCGCTTCGGAACTGATGCTGATAATATCTTATTCTCACGGCTGTTGCTGCTACATGAATCTAGACGCTGAATTAGAGATCCTTCCTCGGCAAACATAGTGAATGCGGGTGCTTCTTTTATCATTTCAGATCAATGCTTTGTCGGCCCTATTCACTTCGCCAAACGGGCCGCCCGTCGGTTGATATCAAAGCTTTGTTCACAGTGCATAAATCTGATTCCGAGCTCCTACGACGAGTGGAGACCTGATTGTAACTATACAGTGTTTATATCAGCTGCGTAGCGCAAACCACACAAACCAGTGGCCTAGGAGCGACCCTAAAAGGCCTCCAAAAACTGTTTTCTTAGCCGAACAGGGCCGGCACATGTACATACATATAAGCCTCTTATGCCGAAGGGCATATTTGCGCAAATAAAAGGAAAGAACTGTTTTCTTCCGCGCGAGCCATGAAACAGCTTACCGCCTAGAAAGAACCAGACTTGAGATCCATTCAAATTAACTGCTGTCGAAGACGGCGCTACGCTGTTCTGACTCGATTACTTAAGCGACCATGCAACTTGCGTCATTTTCTATGGGAAAACCTTCTTACAGACCTTTACAACTTAGTTGCCGTCATATTGCCAGCTGGACTGATTTTCTCACCTGGCGCTACCAAACTCTCCCTGGCCGTCCCCTTATCGTTCTCTAAGCTGCTGCGCGCCCCTCCCTCAGGCTAGGTGGATTCGTAGGGGAAGGTACAGAAATCAGTCCAGCCAGCAAAATGGCGGCAGTCAAGTTGGAAAAGTCTATATGCTGTAATACCAACGACATTTGAATGTGATATTTTGAGCTGGCCATTAGTCCAAACTGTCGCATACAGTGGCATGCACGGCAGCCTAACACCGCCATGTATATTGTTCCAGGATGAGCTGTACACTTAAGTGTAGTCTGTTTTGAATCTTGCAGTGAGCAGCACCGCGAAGGAATGATTCTTGAACTGATAATTTTTCTCAGCCTGACCGACTTCGCCACATGAAATACGTTTCTAGAAGGCAACTTCCTAATTTTGGGCCATTGATCACTTCCTTTCATGTTGTTTACGTATCCGCCTGACTTTTCAAGTTTCTACAATTAGTCTTGAAGCGACCCTCACCAATCTCAAACGCTCCCAGCACGGCGTAGATGATTACCCCCACGAAGCACACGAGCAGCAAGCAGAAGACGCAGACCGCGATGGCCGCCTTGTTGTCCTCGTCGTCTTCCCTGCAACATTCATTTCAACATGTTAGCATACTTGAGCTCAACAAAGAATTTGAACCCTTCCGCGCTGTCTGTCAGCCTGCCAGTTTGCCTCTCTGTCTGCCGATCTGTCGGTCTCTTTCTCTCTGTGGTCACCCCTGTGCCGGTCCCTTCATGTTTGTGAGGAATCGGACCTCTTCGCAACATATCTTTTCGTTCTTTTCTCCTTCTCTCTCCCATTCATGTGTGTCTCTCTTTCTCTCTACCTAATTAGCGACGGTAAATCCGGGCCATAAGAAACAATTATAGGCAGAGGGTAGTGAGCGCATTCGGCCTGCGCTCTCAAGACACTTGAGTTGAGTTGCTTATTCTGTCGGCAATTGCTCCACCGTAGCGTTACTTATATGTTAATAATGACCTAAAGCCTGTCGGATCTGCTCCGCTATGCGCACAGTCACTTATAATAGTACATATTCCACTCCCACAGTCGCCATCTATGCACACATCCACTCACATCAGAACAAAGTCGACTCCAGAAGTCACCATCTATGCGCATATTCAGTCATAGTAGAACATACCGTATTTACTCGAATCTAGGCCGGCCACGATTCTAAGCCGAGACCCGAAAGTTGAAGGCCACAGAAAAAAAAAACTTACCTCGATTGTAGGCCGGCCGAAAAAACAACACTGTTTATACCTCATTATCACAATTATTTTTATGACGCGACACGACTGTTCTTACGTCGCCGCGCGCGTGAAAGTGCGTGGCGCGAAACGACTGCACCATGTGTCTGCGCATAGGCGACTTGGTGTAGAGAGAGGAACTCGAGTGAGACACAGCGGGAAGCATCGTGCCTGCATGCTCTGCCGAAGCGTGATTGATGGCCCCGAGAGGGACCGTTGAAAAAAAAAAGCTGCCAAAGGAGCTTTGAGAGAAGAGGAGGAGGAGAGGCGGCGTTGGGCGAGGAGACATATGCAACGCCAGCCCGGGATCAGCCCCCGCACATTCGTCATCATCATCGCTGACTTCTTTATCGCTGGCCTCCTCGAACAGTGCACTATCTTCACTGCCATCAAGTGCATTAGAGATGCAGCACTTGCGGAATGAGCGTGCAACCAAGCTTTCTGGGATGTCATCCCAGGCTGCAGCTATCCAAGTGGCTACAACTCCCAGTGAGGCGCGCTTTATTCGGCCTGTTGGTGTAAGCTCGCGCCGCTCTTCACTAAGCCAGTCCACGTAGTACTTGCGCAGCCGATCCTTGAAAGGCTTATTGAGGCACACATCAAGAGGCTGCAGCTGGCCTGTCATGCCGCCGGGTATGATGGCGACGTCGGTACCGGCTTCGGAAAGCGCAGCTTTTACGCCGTCAGTGAGGTGTCCACGGTAAGAGTCCAGGACGAGGAGGGAACGTTTGGCCAAGAGGGCCCCTGGACGCCGCTGCCAAACCATTCTGATCCACTGCTCAACCATATCGCTCGCCATCCATCCATTTTCGTTGGCGCGGACGATCACATTTCTTGGAAACACTTCCCGAGCTGGTAGAGTATTCCTCTTAAAAATTATATACGCCGGCAGCTTGTGGCCATCCGCCGTGCAGGCCAGCATTACAGTCATGCGCTGCTTTTCGTATCCGGCCGAGCGCACTTTCACTTCCTTGGCACCTTTTTCGTTCACGGTGCACGCCACTGGCATGTCAAACCATACCGGCGTCTGGTCAGCGTTTCCCATTTGTCCTACGGTGTAGCCGTGCTCCATCCTCTTCCTTATTACGAATCGCTGAAATGAGACCAGCTTTTCTTCGAAGTCGCCCGGCAGCTTTTGACAAATGGACGTGCGACGTCGGAGGCTGAAGCCAAAGCGCTTCATGAACTTCTGCAACCAGCCCCGGCTGGCTTTGAACAGTTCCCGGGGGACGCCTCGCTCTCTCGCCAGCTCTCTTGCTTTGGCTTGCAGCACTTCCGTGGTCACTGGAAGTGCCGCTGACCTCTGCGTCTCCACAAACTCGGCCAGAGCTACCTCCACTTCTGGATGGCGGCCTTTCTTGGGGCCCGTGAAAGCCGTTCTCGTTGCCGCGCAAGCAAAAATTTCGTTACGCTGCCCCCTCCAACGGCGAACATTCTTCTCATCCACGCCGAAGTCCCGCCCGGCTTGAAGAGTTGACGACTGCTCTGCAGCGACTATAACTTTCCGCTTGAAGGCGGCACTATAATGGCACCGCCTGTTTGGTGCCATGGTGTTGGTGATAAAAACTACGCACGAAAACTTCACTGCTGCGAATGTGCTCACGCCACCGCACGAGAACAGAACAAGGCCAAAATGGCAGCCAGTGCTCATGTGTGCTTTGATCAGTATCGGCTACGGATAGCAACGGCTACGGATAGCAACGGCTACAGTGCTGTCTTTCGTTGGCGTTTTGTGGGGGCGCCACCTGCGTGCTACATTTATTCGTATTTTACGAATACGAAACCTCGAAACGAAATCCTCGAATCTAAGCCGACATAAGAGTTCTACATCTCGTTTTTTTGAAAAAACTATCGGCCTAGATTCGAATAAATACGGTAGTCCATTGCAGTGCCACCATCCATGCACACATTCACTCACAGTAAAACATAATCCCAAGGCACTCTAAGGAGCTTATCGATATACTTGAAGAAGGAAGTCTAAAAAGTTGTACCCTCATAGCACTCATGTTTGGCAAAAACCTGAAACAATAAAACAACGCAGCGAGCTAACGATATGATTCCGGCAGTTGCAGCAAAATTGACATCAGTACCGATCGGGTAAAAGTTGCGTGTTACATATATGTTGGCTGAAATGAGAGAATATATTGCCTTCAACGGGTCACAGTACGTGTAGGAAAGATGCATGACGGTCTCTTAGGATGGAAACATGTTTGATGACAAGGGAAAGTAAAAGCAACCGAATACTACGAGAAATCACAGGAAAACAATAAATCATGCAGTTTATGGGACAGTGTAGCTGCCGCTGGCACAGGACGGGACTAACTGGAGATCACTGTGAGTGGGAGTTGGCCTGCGCTGTACAAATAATTGTTGATGTAGGGTACGAGGAATGTAGGGTGAGAGGAATGTAGTTACGTTGTATGCTCGGCTGATGCCAACAAACGGCAGCAGCCGGGAAACACACTCATCGTCCACCTACGCCGCGGAACCGAGCACTGCTATACTTCCCAGAACTCACATCCTCTTAACACATCCTCTAGTGGATCAAATGATGTACATAGAGCGCTAAGCTGCTCAGGCGGAGCAAGCCTACTCATACACTTAGTCTAATGAAATGGCGAAACCTTTACTGCGCCCGGCCCATGCTAACAGCACCCATACCAGAGCCACTGTGTCCAAGGTCGGTCAGATCACACGACAGTGCAAAACTTATCGGTGAGGGCGCCTTATTACCGGTGCACTTAACTGACACCTCAAGTTGGTGCAAACATAATTCCCTGTTTTTACTCTGCACTCGTGTAGAAACATACATAACACAGTAGGTGGCTATACGCGAAAGTGGCCAATGGCGGTTTGGATAATAGTACTTTACGAGTCAGTAACTTTTCAAGTGGTTGACATGCATGTACCGTCCCGGGAGGAAAGAAGGGGTATGGTGACAACTACATGCTAGAAAAAATGAGCATGGCGATCACAATATTGCGGCACGTGGGAAAGTGGGGCAAAACTGTGCTCTGCGCCACTTAACGACGCTTGCTCGCTCCATAACCTCCCGCGCATCTATGTACCGCCACTACAACCTTACGCGAGCGGTCCGTAGGTCGGAACCGGCGGGAGACTCCCCTTCGATATTCGGCTAGCACCAGTCCAAAACGATTATGGGTAAAGCAGAGTGCGTGTCTCCTTTCGCTGCGCAGCGACTCTTGGTTAAGGAATGGTGGTGTGCAATTATGTTTTCTACGTTTATTCTCTTGGTAGATAGAAATTAAGGACTTTTAAGAATTGATTTAGCGCGGTAAAAAAAAAACCTCAGTAATAGACAGCATGAATTTTATCAGTTGTGTCCACGAGGCCAGGAATAAGCGAAGCTAATGCCCCGTGAACTCGGCGTCGACGGCTCTGACAGGATGCAATTGTTCTAGGCGTCAACCGGAGTGCGCTAAACACATCGAGACCAAACCCGCACGGAAAAGTGGTACGGCCGAATTTAAGGCATTCGTAACTCAATCGGCAATATCACTTACATAAAAAAATGGAGGCTAACATGCAGGATGCTAAAGGCAACAAAAAGTAGTGGTTGTTCTGCTAGTTCAGCTAGTCCAGTTCTATGTTGCTCATTCGCCGTGAAATTATCATCCACAGCTATGACCACTTGCAGGGGTCCTTGCATAGAATGGTGCAGACCTGCTGCCAACTCAGTGTCAGCGCCCGTAAACTCCCACTTCAGCCGCCGAGGAATTTTGCAGCCCGGTTACCAACGGTCCGCGCGTTATAGTGCGTAGACACCTAAATCCAATGCTCCCGCTGCAATTCTTGAGCATTGATGTAGTGTTCCCCGACTGCTGCAGCAATAGTTTCCTCCTCCGCGGATCTCAGACGACTGAAGCACTCGGCGTCCGCTAATCTTCCGTTGTTTTCCCTAAAGAAACCAATGGCACGAGTGACCTCTGATTTTAAGCTGCGGGCGGAACGACATATTTACTACTGAGGCAATTCTTCGACAAAGGGACGAGCAATAAATCATCTTCCATGAGCTCAAACTGTTAGCGGCATCTTTTGTAAATGCAGACACAAAGCAAAGCGACCCCATTATAATACGCGTTCCACTTAAAATCAATGGACAATAGCAAGGCCTTCCTTTAATAAGAGCTGCTGCAGTCTTTGGTGTCGAAGGTTCGGAACAACTGACGCCACAGCAGCTATTGCTAACTGCTGACGCTGACTTTCTGAGAGATCTGTACCGTTTTATGAGAGTACGTCTACAAGTAGTAATAGCTGTGGATGGCAATTTCACGTGGCGTTAGCAACGTGGGACTAGACTATCACAACATCTCCAACCAGTTCGTCGGCTTTAGCAGCTGTAAGCTTACCTGTATTTTCTTCATTCGGGGAAAGTGCCAATTGATTTACAGATATCGCACGGCCCTCCGCTTCCTCCAATGACTCGGGTTCAGTCCAAATGTGTCGAGCACACTCCGATTGATGCCAAAACTGAAGCCAGTGAGTGCCATTAAAATCTAGTTCGCTGAGCATTAGCTTCGCAGAGTGCTGGACTCGCGGACATAACTGAGAGAATTGCTGCCGGGTAATACTTCACTTTCCTAAAAACAGTTTTTATTTTTTTTTTCATGGCGCAAACACTTAATCGCGCATTTCCTTTCAGTCTTTGTTTAGCGTACACTCTAAACTCGAATGCGCCTATATTGGAGTAAAAAGGGAATAAACTGTCCTCTAGCGCACTCTCTGGAAGACAGCTTACTCCCTTTGCATTCATTTCTGCTTAAAGTGTAGCAGGCCTTGGTATTTCATTGTTCTTTCGACTAGAAGCAGGTGGTTATCCTAGCATGCACTGCTTTGTTTCCCAATAATTCAACGTGCGTGTGCTGAAACCTTACGGCCACGCCTGTGAAAAGCGCAAGAACAAAAAATAGCGGGCGATTCGATATGATGACCTAAAATAACTGCATTAGCAATAACAGTTTTACATTTCGCCTTAAAGTCGATCGCTTTCCTATGGCGTCATAATTTCATTTCGTCGTCGTTTGTCGCTCCACTGCTGCATGATCTACTGGAGGGTGAGCTGAGTGAGCGGCGCTTCTTGTGTGTGGAGTGGGGTCAGAATAAAGGGAGAGGTAGGCGGCCCCACATCTGGGGGAATGGGGTGAGAAGGTGGGTGACACTTGGGGAGGGTTACGGCGTGACTCGCCTGGGCTCGCAAGCCGAGGGGATTGAGGCTTCACACGCCAATGTTGTGGGTAAATGACGCTCATACGGCTAACGCAGTAAAACAAAGACGGTTCCGAGAAAGGTTGGTAGCGCGTAATATAGGAGTGAGGGTACAAAGATGCCTGCGAATGAAAAATAAGTGGACGTGCGCCATAGGGGGCGCAGAATGCAGTTTTTCCATGCTCCCCATGTCCCGGAATATGTCGATTCGGACAGTACATCAGAAAAAGATAAAACACAGCTCAGCCTGCGGAAAATGGCTTCCGGTACAGCGTACGATTGCAATTTACCACTTAGTGAATTCATTCCCGAGGCCCGTGTACTGTGCGATGTCAGTGCACGTTAAAGAAGCCCGGGTGGTCGAAATTTCCGGAGCCTTTCACTACGGCGTCTCTCGTAGCCTGAGTCGCTTTGGGCGTTAAACCCCCATAAACAAAACTTAGTGAATCTTCCGTTTACTGGGTGAACAACTAGCCTGCCGCTGACACTGCTAACTGACGATGATGACGTCCTGGCCATACCATAGAAGGGAGGCTGGTTGCCCAATCTGTATGCTACCAGCAGTATTTGTAGATGGAGGCATTTTACCACGGTCCTCTGTTCCGCATTTCCAATACGAATCTCTTACATTTTCAAACTTATGTATCACAGTGCTTTCATCAGCTAGCGCAGTTATGCTCTGCAGAGCCCTTCCGCGCTGTGTAATCGTATCACTCGGCTGGCCTGCTCAGAGAGGCATTACAAAATGGTGCGTAATGACTACAGGCACGTGCAAGAAATCCTCCTCTGCTACAGTGCCCATTTCTCGCGGCTTGGGAAAGACTTACGGTGGTTGAATGGCTGAAATGTAGATGGAATATATTAGGTTCGCACACTTCATAAAACCAGAAACGTCTCGTTTGAAAATAATGCTCACCTAACATACGCTGTTCAGGTCAAGAATCTGGATAACGCAGTGCTGTGGCAGGGGCAGCCCGACATCGGCACTAGCCGTGAAAGATCAAAATGACATTTAATGCTTTAAAAGTAACGTATTCTGTAGTTTTGACCTGATTTAAAAAGACTATAGTTAAGTACCTGCCTTCACCGCTATCGTACAACTCTCCAAAACCAATACTAAATACCAACTCATTCGTCCTTGGCTGGAATATTTTTTTGTATACCTCTTGGGATTGCGAACAGCCTGAGATTTTGAAAATTGTCCTCCGGTCTACGTATAAGGCGAGCACTCGATCCTTGCCGAATACGCAGACCTCGAAGTAAAACCATATTCCCTTCACCTCTAAACGTTTTCCGGGCCCTCTATGACAGGGCACACTAACAGTTTCCACGATTTGCGGTCCCCTCTTCCAAGCCACCTGTCAATGCGCTGTTATTTGAGAACAGTGCTTTCTCACGAACGAGCAGGAAATACTTGGCGTTTCCTGAGATTTGGACTGATGTTTTTGTTTTACTTGTGTAACAATAGTTAATCGATGTTCAAAGAGTCAAATGACTGGGGCGCGAAATTCCAATGTGTGGTCAGCGTTTCTTATTGAGCCCACCATGATGATGCTCTAGCAGTACTCACTGGATACTTGGCTTGAATCTATGACTGTAAGCATAGAAAAAAAAAACATATTTAAATAATTACAAGGTATGAAAGTGTATGGTGAGAGCGCTTCGACACATTTACCACATACGTTTCACCAAAAGCATAACCTTAACATTTCACTCTCCTAATTTACGAAGCATGTCGCCAGTGTTTATGATACCAAAAATCCCTCATCATCGCCTCCCCGCAGAAGTTTTACGGCTAACATAAAAATTTCAGTGCAAGAGCAGGCGATCACAATTTTGAGTGTTCAGACATGCTCGCTGAACGTGCTTTTTATCCTCTTCCCGAGGTCTTTGTTAGAAACTCCTACTCCTAGAAACTCCTAGAAACTACCAACTAAGACCGCGTATCAAAATTTGGCCCTCTGAGTAAACTGTTATTCAGTACTGGCCGAGTTTCATGCTTCCTGCGGCATTCAGGTTGTTCCCAGCTTTTCCAAACATCAACATTGACCGAAACAAAGCTAGAGAATGCCATCATTGTTCGACTTCCCAGCTGCTAGGGTGTGCTGTATACAGGTAATCAGTAAGACGATAGTAAAATAGGTCTCATGCTCACTTCAGAACTAAGATGAAAAAGTGACTCTATAGCAAAATCGTCGTCCACACCCTGGATAACCGTGTGGGCAGCATTATGTTCCCGCTGCTTAATAGTCTGCCATTACTCTGTAAAACAGATACGTTGGGTTCTCACCTGATAACAGCAATATTTAGACATTAAGTGACGCTAACCTGTTCCCTTATGGCCTTTACACTGAGAGCATTTCTGGAAAAGTCTATGGTCTTTGTTCTTAGGACAAATACAGTGCAACAATTTCAATGCTAACTCAGTTACTACGCGTCCTTCTTAGAGAAGTGTTTCCGGCGCCATTCTTGCCAGCACTGTGCTCGCACTGCAGAGAGTAGTGCAAACTCCTCTGCACTCTCTACACCCTATCCTTGCAGCCCTTAGAAACTTACTGATCGCCAATACTTGAGTTTGGGAACTCCGTAACACTAACTATAGAACTGTGGTACCGGTCACACAAGGACACTGACTGCTGCGCCTTTTCTATAAGGCGGTTTTGCTATTAGACGAGAAACAAGTTATTTTGAGGCTAAGAACGCTGACTTTAGCACAATCTCTCAACCGGTTTTGTAAGATGGCAACGAAGTGAAATCTGCCGATAAGGCTTTTTTCCTGCAGCGTCGCCTTTAGATTTTGAGACATGTCAATTCTGCTCCCTATCATACGTCTCATTGAACTTACAAGACTGTCCATCAATGAGGGAGAAGCCGGACTCGAACTCCGATGCGTCAGCTGTAATCAAAAGCAGGTAGCGTGCATCAGTGGATCTAGGGAAGGACTGAAACTTCCGAATATTTGGAAAGTGGCACCTTTCTGAATGTGTCAGTATAATATAACCGGTTAATTGCTGCCAATCGCTAATGAATGCGTCTTTAAAATTTGTAATATATATATTCTCTTGCGCCAACATCTGATCCAACATTTGGGTCATTCCATGCCAAACGTACCAGAGTTTGCGCTCGACCCACTTCCATCGTGGCGACAGAATTCGTGGCTCTGTATTTGAATCGGATAAGAAATTAGCCTTAATAACTTTAGCGAAAAAATTTTCCTGGTGATGTGACAGCCCATCGAATTTCTCGGAAGAAAGCAAAAGTTGGTGTCAGAAAAAAAATTTACAAAAAGCGAAAATTTTACTTTTGAGCTTGGAAAATTTTAAGAGATAAAGAATACGCATTGGGGTTTCTATTCTCGCAGCAAAAAACAATTGTACTGCAAATTTTCTCGGTGGCTTTATTTCATTATTGTCCGTAAAAAACACCATTTCTCCAAATTTGTATACTCTTTCGCGACAGTGGCGAGCGACATCACATCTTTTACCGCTTCTCTATAATAAGTAGTGTCTCATATGTGGTTTAAAGTGTGATACAAAAAACGAAAGTTCATAAGAAAATGTCGAACTTAAAAAAAAAAAAACTTTACTGCGCAGAGTTTTCGGGCATACTTTTGGCACCAAGCCGTTCCTAGTAAAAATATAAATTGTAAATAAATTGATAGCTAGTTGCATTGAAATTTCGCTCAGCGATTTTCGTCGCAGCTTTTGTTTAAAGCCAGAAAAAAAAAATTTCAATTTCAGCGCTGCACCTCGAGCCATGGTTGCCTGCTCTGCAGCTGCACTGCTGGGCATGCTTCGGCGGTTCCCGAGAGTCATACGCTGCCCCGGAAGCGCGCTGCAACAAACATTAAAGAGATAAGAGTGCTCCAGGAGGCTCTGTGTCGTCAACGAAGCCGCGTGTGTTGGCCGGCTCCAAGATCAATATCTATCCACGGCGACATGACTACTGTCGCCACGGCTTAATCGCAGTGGTTGTGTATGCATGGCGTAGGGAAACGAAATTCTGTCTTCACCACTGCTACATGGGCCGATCGCTAGGCAGCGCAAAAGCGTTGTTGTAATAGTGGCAGCAAGGTGGCCTTCGTAGGCTGCTCGCTGTACGTAAAACAACAATTACTGAGTGATTTCGGCAGTGGCTATGGCGACAACGCAAGAACTTATGCAAGTAAGTCAATCTGCGGCCGTTGAAAATTGTCATGCAGGTGAGCCATCGTAGTTCGGTTATCCTGCGGCTATATTGAGTACTTTAGACCATACATTAATAGGTAATTGCAGGAGTCTACGCTCCTCGAGACGCGACGTACGATTGTGTGAGTGTGCCGCTGACGAAGCGAAGAGCCTTGGCTATAGAACAGCGCGTTTTCATTGTAGAATCCGTTGCTACGACTTCAACGTTCAGTCGCCTCGCGTTATCAAAAATGTTTGACGTCAATGGTACCTCATCGAGAATGATAAATTTAGCGATGAAAATCCATCTTTGATAACACACAAGCTCAGTGGCGCTAACTTTCCTTTAAGAAGATGATACCATTAACAACCTATCGAGCTATAGGCACAACATCTTTTCTCTTTCCACTAGCCGCCGCCTTGGATGAGGGGTTATGGTGCTCAGCTTTTCACCCTACAAAAGCGGGTGCATCCCGGCCGCGGCGTCCACGCCCACGTGTTCTGCAGTGCAGTGGCGGTACGGGGCAACCAGGGCTCGAGGTCCAGCTCTGAACTTCAATATTTATTTTCTAGCTTACAACAAAAAATGCTGCGATAAAAAACGCTGAGAAAAGTTTTAATGCAACAAGTTATCAATTGAGATACAATTTATGTTATTACTAGGAACGCTTGTGTACAAAATTTCTTCCGGAAAAAATTGTAAAGCCCACTTTTTTATTCCGACATTTTTTTTTTCTGAAATATACTGTTCTGTCTCATAATTTAAACCATTTAATGCCATAGTACATGTTATAAAAAGCGGAGAAACGTGTTGCTGCTAGGAAATATTGCAAAAGAGTACAAAATATATCGAAAGCGGTGTTTTCTGCAAAAAATAATGGCTTTAAGCAACACAAAATCTTGCTGCTACCAATTTTGGGTTGTGCGATTAAAACCCACAATGCGTGTCCGTTTTCTATAAATATTTTCAAGCGCAGGGCAAAATAATAAATTCTTTGTAAATATTTACTGAGACCAACTTTTCGAGGAGCTGTCACGTGACTAGGCTATATTTTCGCCTAAGTTATCAAGGGTAATTAATTTAGCCAGTTCAATAAAAGAGAAACTAAGTTTATCGAAAAGATCGGAGAGAGTCGAGAGCAAACTTTCGTACGTTTGACAAGGAATGACCCATTTGATTTCTGAACATCAGTTTCCATGAGTATGTGCTTCTTAATCTTGTTCAGTAGGCGTACACAGCTTCGTTAGATAAAACGGGTATTGTGAAGCGGACAACGAAAACACAGCATTCGTATCAGCATCAAAACTATACTTGCTCATGATGACGCTGGGCTAATATCCCGTTTTCGGGACAGTGACGGGTTCGGGACACGTTGGTGTATGGCGCGACTCGATTACGTATCCACAGCAAGCCCTCCGAGAACACCTGTAAAATTAGGACAGCACACAGTTGTTCATAAAATACTGTCTGTAGCAAAAAGAACTGGATCAATAATACAAATGCATCTGTGTGCTACTTGGATAGCTCCACTCTTTCCAGCAACTACTCACGCGTCCAGTAAAATAGACAGCGAGTGTGCCAATGTACACAGCAGTGATGAGCTTTTGATGAATCGCGCGCGTTCAGAAAAAGCAGGGCGCGTTATGCAGCCCCCTTTTGCTAAGGGCATGGCCGAAACACCATCAGCACTGCGTACTAACCAGCGGTTAAAATCTTCTAAATCACTGTATCACATCTGACTAGGGCTTGAAGTGGCCAGAGAGGACAGTAAGGTTTAAATTTTTCCTTCCTTTGCCGCAGCCTGCTGCGTGAGCAGCACCTTTTTTGCCTGGGTACTCATCGCACAAGTTACGATTCTCCAATTTCGAAATACAACGTGGACTGATGGTGTTTTTGCAGCTGCTGTTTTCCAAAAAGGCGGCTACGAACATTGTCCTACTGCATAATCTTTCCATTTAACAGCACTTTTAGCCCCTTTTGCATTACTCCTAGGAAATCAGCACACTATTACGACGGTGATTGCAGATGTAGTTTTTGGCGTAACAAAGAAGGTATCACAAAGTTCAAAGGAATTGCCCTGAAGGCAGTGCCAGCTGCAAAGACGGAGCCGATGGTGAGAACGCCCAGATATGCCGAGTAAGCCGCCTGTCTGCCTTATCATTCGAATATTCAACCAAAACGATGCCGTTTTGCAGTCAGGGAGTGTTGAGTTCAGTCCAAATAGGGCAAAATTGACGAAAAAGTTAAGGCGCAAAGCGTAGGCGTTGCAGCGCGCCGAGTTAATTTCAACTAGGCCGCTGCACATGCAGCGATAAAAAGGCGTTGCAAATGTGTAGACGCGCCCTGAAGCGAGTCAGTTCCGTGCATTACAGCGTTTTTCGCTACGGCAGTTTGCTGTAACTATCTCGGTAACATTTTTCCTTCCTCTTATGCAGTCATTAACAAAATGAATGGAGGCTAAAAGCACTCTACTTTTTATCTAATCTGACGATATAGTAGCTCCCAGGGCTTAACAGGAACGTCGGTTTGTTGGATTATTTTTTTTAAACCTAGAGGGCGCCATAGACTGGAATTAGTCATGTTTGCGCTTAGTTACGTTAATCTAAATGCGCAAAGGTGACATACAGCCAAACGTCCCATGAAAAGCTTCGCGCTGAGCAAACGTGAACGTGCTCAAGGCATTATAATGCTATCTATTCTCCACCATTATATCCGCTTTTGTTGCCATGCTAACTCCGGCCAGCTGGACGAGTCAAAAGTGGCGGGCGGAAGTAGAAAGCTCGAGCGCGCTTGGTTGGCTGGCAACTGCAGCCGCATTGAGCGCTTCCGGTGGGCTAACCGCTCGCACCGAAGACATCTATTTCTTTGCGATATTTCTCGGAGGCGCAAACTTCACGAAATGCTGACTCAGTTCGCAGTTTCTTCGCTTGAAAATTGCTTCCTGTAGACCCGTCAGCCCTAATATGTACGTTCCTTTGCTCTGAGGCAACACTAGCACAAAAGCTAGTTTGTTTCGCATCAAGGAATACTGCGGGTACCAGAAAAAAAAGAGAAATGACGAGACAAAAGAAACAAAAACGCACGTACAGGCGCGAACTCACAACGGTTTGACACATATGAAGCACTTTTTTTTATACAAATAACCATTGTTCTGTGCCTAAGGATTTCGCTTAACAGTAATGTATGCGAGAAGGAAAAAGAAGGAAGGGGAAGGCATTTGCAGCGTGCCACGTTGCGAGGGTAGAATTCGATGGGATGAAGCATGACACTATGAACACATGCCGCAAATCTTGTGACGCAGCTTGACGTCATGTCTCGCTGGAAGCGACCTCATACGGATGGGCGAGGGGCAGTGCGTTCAGTGCATTACGTGTGGTCCCACGCCGACGCAGGCCACAAGTGAGGAGGGGCCACTCTACATTAGAAACCAACCCCCGCCCATTGCTCAACAACTTCAACCCTTAAAAACTAAACACGCGGAGTGGCAACAGCAATGACATCAGATTAGAGGACGCATGTATCATAGAGAAGTCGTCATTCCTGTGAAAGAACTTGTTTTTCGTTTTGGTCTGCTGTTTATTCCCCATGAGACTGTATTCACCTTGCAAACGATAAAGTGTAGAAACACGGCAGCCGTGCGCTCCAAACAGTCAGTTCCTTCCGCAGTCTCCGCCTCCTAGAGTGCCGTGAAATAAAACGAAGCCCCGCGGCCTAGCTGGTGTTGTCTCACCGTCTTATTACAAAAGCCGCGTAATAGCGCGAAAAGCAGAACACAGAAGCCTCTAGGCTACTTACCTGTGATGCAAATCAGCGCGGTCAAATGGCGGCGGGTGAGGGTTAATCGACGCAGGGCCAGCCCCTGGACGTCAGGCGTGAAATAATTCTCCCTGATGTGGTCAGTCCCAGGGGTGGAGGCGGTGGTTGAATAACTGGGGGTTTCGCGTTGTGAGCGCTGGGAGATGCGAAGCAAATCGTAGCTATGCTAGGGTAAAGTGCCAGAAGAGAAGCGGCTCGATGGATCCGATCCCTTCGCCTCAACTGTTTCTTCTTCTCTACGTCTTCGCTGATGTGGTGGCGCGTGCTACCGCTTCAGGTGCGGCTGAGTTTTTAATAATTATTATTATTATTATTAATAATGGCGCATACCCTCAAAGCGGGTTGGCTATGACAAGGCGGTGACTACCAGTTTTGTGGATTGGATGCAGCAGACATGATAAGAAAAGCTCAACTCAGATTAAATGACGGAGATGGTAAAGAATGGTAAAAGGGCCCAATAAACTTAAATTTTTGGGAGGTAAGAAGACAAGAAAAGGAACATGGGAATAGAAGTAGCAGTGAAGAAGAGAAGACAGAAATGAATAAAAGAGCATAAACAATAAATTATGTTACAGGACGTTTTGATTCTGAAAGAAAATTTTGAATAACACAGCAAACATTTGCGCTGCTACATTAACGCCTAGAAGCGCAAATGGATAGAACCGCAGAAGACAGGTTCAAACTGAGCTTCTGCAATACAACATCTCGCGGTCCCATCCTTTACGGAGTGAAGCGGCGATAAAACAGAACAAACAGATTTATTGTTTTTGGCTTAGCACAACATGGACACAAGATCAAATCTTCAGGTCGTAAATCACAAAATCCTCGAGGACGTAAATCAAAGCACATACATTCCTTTCAACCAATGCATATTTTTATTTATGATGCATGTATCCGGCATGCTTACGATGATCGCATGAATCCTTAATGACCTCCTTTGGAGCTTTAGGAGCTGGCTTCTTTTACTTCACCTTCGCCGAGTTGGCCTGTAAATGAAATTGTTTGAGTTTTATGGCACCATGGATATAATTGGAACAACAGTTTCTTCCGTGCACGTATGATGCCCTCGTATGTATTCAGTATTGGAACCATGTCGTTCGTTATAAAACTATGCTTCTACATTTCTTCCTGTTCCACGAAAGCTCGTCCTCTGGAGGTCTACATGTTTTTATTCCAGAAGGTATAAGTGGAGGGCACGTACTAAGAAAAATAATTTTATTGGGAAGTCCGGGTTTCGACTGCTATAGAGAGTGGGTGTTGTAAGACACGCAGTTTGTGTGATGTGAGAAGGTTGTAGAAAAAATAAACGAATGTAGTGGCTTTAATTTAAAGGTAGCATTTATGCCGTAGCACTCAGAAGGAAGAAAGAGATACAAAATAGAGAAATTTTTGGCACTTTTGTTACACATTTCTTTATTGATTAACTGCACTAATCACTTATCATGACAAAAAGAATATTACGTTCCTGGGGCGCTATGACTCCCTTGTTCATAGATCATACTATTTCTTTTTAGGAATTTCAACAAAGGAGACACATCGATACCTTGAACGGAATTTCTCTTTTGTACTACGCACGCAAAGAAGCCGTAGCTCAACCCAAAACGTCATTTGTGGTTTTAGAGTGTGAACATCGGAGCTGCAGCGTGCCCGAAGCTTAATTTGTTTTTTGGCCATGGTCAGTGACAAGTAAAGTTCATCAGCCATATTTCCTAATAAGACTTTACGCCCTCAAAACATAGCCTAAAAATTCTTTCATTCATTAGTTTTTTTAATTTTAATTTGGGTCGGACAGACCCTAAGAGTGGCGCTGTCCAAATACACTCTTTACATATGCTACCTAAATCCGCTGCTGCCCATATTTCCACATTCGCAAATCTTGCACCACTCTTGATTAGCTATATCACGGTAGCCGTGCCCGAGCTAGATGCGTGTTACAGGTTGTCGATAGTTTTAGTTCTTACGTTCGCGGTGAATATTGTGACAAAATGAATATAGCTCTCTCAAATTAGCACCGATAAGCAGTTCTCTGCAATGGTCGTCCACTACACCTTCTCAATGACGTTTATTACTGCCTTTCTAAAAGAAATGCTGAATCAAACTAGAAACACAGTACAATTATTAGGTTAATTTTTATGGGTTTCAGAGTCTTAGGAATAACCTGCCTCGATTACTAAATGAACATATTAAAGCGGGAACAGATATTTTAGGACTAAATTTCCGGAACCTGAAGGCGTTGTTTTATTAATTTGCATGTCCCTAATACACACCACACATTTCATAAACAAAACACCTTGTACAGATATTTAGCCACTGTTTCATTATGACTGCATGTCTTTATTTCCCGACCGTTCCATGAGCTTGTCGCCATACCTTTCATAAAAATGCCAAGTTATAATTTTGTTTGTCTCTGTATATTTCTGTATGTTTTTTTCTGTACATTTGTTTCTGGATTGTGTTGCTTCGTTGCCGTCAATGCCAGGGGGGACCAAGATTTTTTTTTCAAGCCGTAAAGGAACGGCTTTTCTTCTTGGACCCTTTCACAATGTGTACGTCATGTTGTGAAGAACAAATAAAAAAAATGAATGAAAAAAAAATAGAATGGCTCAAGCCCCACTGAGGCGCATGTCTTCAATGAAGATAGCCGCTCTTCGAATTACGTATTACTTGAAACCCGCAAGGGAACTGCAACTTTGCCTAGTGCTTCTACGTGAGCTTTTTTCCGTAGAAATAGGTTGAAATCTATCCATCTGTACCAATTTATTCGCGAACACCTCACAAAGACAGTGTTATACGCCAGCTGTTTTAGTTTGATTTTCCTTGTTTTATTTTGTATTAGGTCAATTTTTGCTGTTTAGTTGTCGCGGCCACAAGGAAGAATTATCTAAAGCTTTTTCCTTTTTAAGTTATGAATTCGGGCTCTACATCGATCTAGGCGAGAAAAGTGAATAAGCGTAGTAGCCACATTTTCTAGGTTGTGTGCATAAGAGGGGTCAACTTTATTGCGCCTCTTGAGAAATATTCTGCGCTTAAACCGTTCAAACCTACTCAACATATATTTCCTCTGCCGTCATTAGCATAGCGAATAATATTTAGCGTAGTGAAGAACAAATTTTTTTTGCATTTTACGGACATCAACGAAACGGAGGTTGGAAGTCGAGTAACGTAAATGCCTTGACCACATGGTTGATAGCTAATCCAAAAGAAACAAAAAAAGATGCAAGGCGAGACTGAGAAGGAGCGCACAAAACGCAGCTGGCTGGTTTAGGAATTTCTTTTATGACTTGTTCTATGACTTTCTTTCGCAAATTTTTTTCTCATCATTCATTGTTTTAAGCTTTGGTTCTGTCTCGTTCTTCTTATCGCGGGCCATTGTATGCTCTCTAGACTCAGGGTGCGCAGCTTCTTAAGTGTATCATTGCTTCATCTTCAAAATTGTTTATTATTTATTGCTTTCGGTCTTCTAATTTAGGACACGCAGACGTCCTGCTTATTATTCATCTGCCTTAATGCATTTTTTTTCCAAATTTGACAATAGTTAGTTGAAATAGAACAAGTCAAAGTTTTAAAAACATGAAAGAGGCGTATGGTTAGGTGCCCTGCCTGTCGCTATCTGCAATCTTGGTACGAACCTCTAGAATTGGTCGAAAAAGACATCGCTTGAGCTCTGCTGCTACTCAGACCAGTATTATTTATAACCATGAAGGCGGCTACGAGTTAGTGCATGAGAGAATTTCTAGAAATGGTTATGAGCCCAGGACGCGTCAGAAATTATTCATCTGTTTGCCCCCAAAAGGAAAAATACATTTGTGAAGTCATATGAGATTTATATTGAATGAACCGTCCTTTCATATGTTCATGACGAAGATGAGTGCCTAGAGATATATACCAACCATCTTCATATATTGAATTAGTATGTGGATTATCGGCAGCACTGTCGGCCACATCTGTTGAAGAAACAGGAAGAAGTTATGCCGTTTGTGCACTAGCTACTCACGATCAATCACTAAATTAACGTAGAACACAGCGAATACCTACGCGATCTCATCTGGAACCTATCAATAGCTCTATCGCTGAGTTACTACGGAGCCGCAGGGCTCCCGAGAGGTCATTAATTTTTGGAGAGTATGGACAACCGACCCACGTGCACCCGAAATGTTACTTCTTTTTTCATAGCTCATTAAAAGTGAACTTTTCTCAGCATGTTACCTGTGTAACGGGTGAGACCATTTCTAAATATTCGTCCACTTATTCTGTTTTTTAGGCTACTAATCAATGATAAGCAGTGTGAAAACGGCGCAAAAAATGGCTTTATCAGGTACATGGGCAAGCTGGGACCCATGTCACCACATTCGCGAAACCATGTACCGCACTTTATTAAGTAAATAACGGCAGCCGTGTCCAGGAGATAGAAACCTTATACGATGCACAGCGTATTTTGTTTTTTTTATGGTTGCGGGAACTAATACGATAACTTTACGCTATATATGGGCCGATAATATAGAACGCTCAAAATAACACCAATAAATAGTTCTCTATAAAAGTTTTCCATTACATCTTCTCAGTAATGCTGGCTCTTGCGATATTGTACGTATTTCTGAGAAAATTTTTAAAAACAGTAAGGTCCTCTTACTGTAAAGAGCTTTTGTGAATTACTCAAGTCTCTCAGCGGAGCATGTCATTGAGGAAGGCAGCCTCAAGGCGAATTCAGAATTTCTCAAAACTGGCATTTGAGTCACGGGGAAGCTGCAACTGCCTCTACGCTCTCCACCTCACGTTTGTTTAGCAAAAATTACTTGAGGGTGGCGCTCCTTAGTGTTGCTGTTACCTATTCATTCAGCAAATTTTTTACCAGAAAGGTTTAAGACGTGTGCTAATACTGTTTGATATTTGAATTTAATTTTATCGTTTGAACGCTTTTTGGCAATTTTGTGCAATAGCCTCACAAAAATACTAGCTATCTCTCCTTTCAATATAATCTTCGGGCACTACCTATATGTGCGAATAAGTAATTAAACGTAGTGGCCACAGTGCTGTATTCACAGGAGCAGCAAACAGACGCTTTGTGTTCGAAAGAGTTACATCCCCATATATTTTTCTTGCTCCCATACCAATATCTCCGGTTTTGAAACCTTTCTACCTTCTCAATATATTTCCTCTGCAGCAGTTACTATGAGAGTAGAGATAGAGAATTGATTTTTTTCCGACGCACGGACTGAGGCGTGATATGGAATTGACACTGAGCAACGTGATGGTCTCGACCACAGCTATCATAGCTGACTAAGAAAAAAGTACGGTAACATGAGGCAGCACTAAACCCACACATCACAGCTGGCTGGTGTTTGTATTGCATTCGTGTGTTCTCCAGTGTTTTCTTTTGGCCATTATTCTTATATTTTCGGATCTCGAAATATTTGAGTATGAGTCATGTTGTCTTTTCGCAGGCCCTTTTTTGTACGCGGTTTTCAAACGGCACAGCTCTCTGCGAACGTAATTGCTTTGTCTTGAGAATTACTCTGAGTTTTTGTTAAATTTTATTGGTTAAGCCACTTCTTAGTCTGCTAGTTTGATGCTTTCGTCACACAAATTACTAAATAGATACCTGACTTCGAACAAGGGATGACGTTCGCTGCCAGAAAATGTCATAGAATAGTAAGGTACTGCGCCGTGTGTGTCTGTAAATCTTGTCACATTAAAAACTTTCAAATTTGTGCAAAAAATGGCATTACCTTCGTGCGGCAGCAGCGCGTCTTGTACTCGATAAAAAAGTGGGCTAGCAGTTAGTGCGTAAAAATCTCTTTAGCACTGATTTGTGCTGCTTGGATGTAGAAGGAACTGCACATCATGCATTAGGCGCTACAGGATGAATACAACGGGCAGTTTGAAAACTTTAGCTGAATAATCTCTTCTTGCATATGATCACGTAGAAAAAGAGTGAACCGGGCCAATACCCACCGTTTGCAATTAAAACGTTTGGAAGCGGATAATTGGCACCTGGCAAGGGCCCTCTTGTTGAAATGAACACAGGAACAAAATTAAGCCTTTGTAGACAACTCAAACTATTTCAAAAAATGAACCTAGAGCAAAGCAAACACTTAATGTGGGCTTTTCGTAAACTCAGCGGCCACTCTAGCTTTCAAAACATAGTTATAACCTATCCTGTATTTTTTTTTCTGTGCCTCGGCATTTCATTTGTGTGCACGTTCAAACTCGCCTCTTTTGCATTAATGTGTAAAACACCCTCACAAAGACACGTGGGAGAACACCGGCGTCTGGTGCACCGGCCCAAGCTGACAGCAAAGGCCATAAGAGCCCTGGAATGAGAGCCCTCCCCGCACAGTGGTTCTCCTTTTGAGCAACTGAACACTTTTCATCACCCCCCTCCAGATAATGGCGCCTGATCATCGCCTTCATCTCTGCCAGACAATCATGATGATGTATTGGTTAGGTTAGCATGCATCTCTATATGCATATGCCAACGAGTCATACATGATTGTTTTCTGTTGCGTATCGAGTATTGGCACAGGCAATCTTGGATTGAATGACCAGATATACTGTGTTGGCGCTTGATAATGAGGTCCAAATTGTGGCTACTTTGCCCATTTACACGCAATTTTTATTTTTTCACTTTTTTATCCTTGGTAATGAATATTTTTGAGTTTATTTTGTGTTGATAATAGAGCCTACCTCGCGCCTGCAGATGCACTGGGCAGAAAAAAGAAATTTTCAGTAGTAGCTGAAAGCACGTGCAGCAATAAGCACAATGGTAATAAAGATCCCGCTTTTTTGTGCTTTTGCACATCTGTAAACTGCATGGTTAAGCGCTCATCTTCCTTATTCAGGCGGTTAGAACAAGCCTCTGTTCCATTCATTCTTCCACTGGCAGGAAAGAAAATTTTGATCCTTTTTTAATGAGAATACAAATCAAAGAATAATAAATTGAATAAACGCCAGTTTTCTCACAATTTAACTTAGACAACAATTGAATCAGCGTTGCTCTGAATCAACGTCATACGTCAGACCTTTCGGTATGCGTTATATAATAACTCTTTTTGCGAAGTGATGTGGTAGTGCCTAAGACAGCATAGTTCCACTAACCTTGCTGGCTCACAAAAATTGGTGCTCAAGGCATGTTTTCAGCTGCAATGACTTCAATGAAGCCACCTGAAGTGGGGTTCTTTCAATTTGCCTACTTTTGTTTGCCTTCAAGAGTCAGACTTTATTGCAGTCAACTACTGAAATTCTTTTATACAGATTAAAATCTCTCGTCTTCGTGATGACCACTTTTTCTGCCTCTTGCCAGAACTTTTGCTGGTACTTAAAGGGTACTGCTGAGGCTAAAAATATATAAGCATACGGATGCCCTTTGTGGAAGCAGCTTTCAAATGTAAATCACTCTACCTTCCGGTCTGTCCTTCAATCTTTTTTCTTGCCCACCAAGATTGACTGCTCTTTGTGTAATGCTTAGTGCTTGAGGTTCATTACACCTTTGAACTCCGGGTAACGCTAGAGCACTGACGTGGCGTCTGCTAGAAATTATTCCAGCAGTGTCTTAGCGTAATACTGGCTCAGTGGCCTTTTATGGCGACTGAAATTTACCCAGTCTGAATGTAAGTAGCCCTTCACTATTTAAAAGAGCGTATTTACTCTCGAAGTGAATGGCTGAGAAAAGGCTGGCGTCCACAGTAATGTCTATACATTCTTTAGGAGTTGCAAGAAGTTTATCAAAAAAAGCACATCATCACTCTGATACAAAACCGAAATTGTCGGCAGGGCCCCCAGAACCAAAAATCTCGCTCGATACATATACGCGCGGGCTAAAACGGATATAGAATGGTTTAATGTTTCTTTGGCAAACAGATCGAAATTATCAGCCCGACTATCAGCAGATGCCATACACGAAAAAATAGAGCACTCAAAATTAACTGCGATGCTTTTTTTATAAATAAGCAACATTTGTCATGCAACAACCCTAGTACCAAAACGAAGTCTCTTGAAGACATGCGTGTTGTCAACAGTCCGTACTGTGATCCGTGTTTGCTACTTTGTTGTTAATAATGTCTTCCAAAAGTCAAACCCCTCTGGTATAAGGCTAGCGGGACGACACGAAAACTACGTGAATGCTGCAATTTGCCTTTTGTTTAATTTTACATCTACAGCGATTAGCGGCAGGTTTCCTCTTTCTGATAGGCCATTGTTCTAGAAGCATGCCTTGCTATTTTGCCAGCAAGTAGTGGCGTCATGTGTGACGTTGCTGCAAGTTGCTCTGTTGATTGGCCAGACCGCAGTCACGTCACACTCAAAACTTAGTCTCGTTCTCGGCAATTTACCAGAAAATAAAATAAATTATAATCTATAAAACAATTTTTCATCCAGCACTGTTAATAGCTTTCACTGAATCTGGCGTTGTAGAGTGGTAACCGTCCTTTGGGTTTATTGAAATTCTGTATTCTCACTTCCTTAAAAGATATTTCTTATGCCCAATTTAAATTTTCCAGGAGCACTGGAAGACAGAGACGGAATCGGATCCGAAAGGACAATAGACTGGTCGCTCGCACGTTTGCGTACTGCACCAAACAGCAATGGTGGCAGATGCTATTTTTACACTTCTGTTGCTTTAAGTGGCATTGATCGCACTTCAATGAATCGCTGAAAGCCAGGCTTAGCTGAAGAGGGACAAAGGTATGAAAATCTGCGACAGTGGATTGGGGGCATAGAATTTGCATACTTATTTGCAAGACGGAAAAATGCCGCAGTGGCAAGCGTTGCACTAATTTTAATATAAAACCTACGAAAATGCCTCAAAATAAATGTGCTCGTAAGTAAACTCCAGCGTTGCTAAACGCCCTTAATTGTGTAGATTAGAATGTATTGTGGATGCGCGCTATAAAAATCACTGTATATATCTCTGGTCCAAAGAAACCCGTGACCACCACGAATTTTTTTTTTGTAAGTGTCAATTCTTGAACACCTGCGATTTCGGTATTTCGCGAAAAACTGTTAGAAACAATTTATCCAGTGACATCTATTGGGCGCTGCATGCGCAAAAAAGCAAAAAAATTAAGGAGTGCCTCAACTCACCAAGTGGAATAAACCCATAAGAAGCGCTGATGCTCTTTTCATAGGCATATTGACTCCCTTGCGGATATTGCGCACCTGATGAAAAAGAGAAGACCACGTCTCTCTTAAGAAAGCTCCGAGTATACTTAGGCAGTAGGTGAATTTTCAGCGAATGAACTTGCTTCATTGTAGACCTTAAAAATGAGTACTTTAGAAAGTCTGGTTGTCCTAAGGGAAAGAATTTGCATTTCAGACGATAAAGACACTAACGGAGGAACACGGCGTGACGCAGATCGAAGCAGATAAGCAGCCACAGAGATTCGGCGAAGGGCGGTTGGGCTTCCGTCGAGTACAAATACTCGAGTATGTATACACCGATGGAATGTCCAACCGCCCTCACACAGAAATCTTCAGTTACAGGTAGTTTATGTGGAGAAAGAAGTACGCTTCCGATCAAGTTGTTGACCGCTATCCAGAACGCGGTGTTTATGATTTAAATATTATGCAGTTTGAAGCCGGGCACATCTAAAACTATTGAAATGAAGTAGGCAGTTGTGAAATAATCTGCTTCAAGTGCAGTAAATCCTTAAGAAGACAGTAGGTCAAGTCGATTAAGCTCTGCGAAGCACCTGATATTGGATTCTCAGTACGACATTCAGGTACAGAATGTACAAACCAATTAGAGGGTGAGCAAATTTCAAAATAATAATTGTGAGGCCCACCTGGCTCACTGCCTTAATAATATTTTATTCATATATTATACACGTACCTACTTACATACCTACATGGAGTTCTTCAAGACATTTGAGCAAAAATATTTTTTTTCAGGGAGTCACATTGAAAAACTTTCTGATTTTATCGACTTTTCGACCAGGCGGGAGTTTTTCAACACAAATACGGGCTCCGAGTGGAATCCCGAGATAAATGCATCATAACCGCAGACTGCCTGAACGTGTATATATATATATATATATATATATATATATATATATATATATATATATATAGCAGTCACGAGAGTACGAATCTGTGCGCGTGCGCATGCGTGCGTGTATGTGTGTGCGTGCGTGCGTGTGTGCGTGCGTGCATGCGTGTGTGTGTGCGTATGTGTGTGCATGGACGACATTTCGGCAATGCCAACTCCTGGAAGAAATTTTGACTGAATGCATGCTTCTTAGGAAGTGCGTTCAGCTTTCCTAAATTAAATTTGAGCTGCCAAGTAGCTTCTTGTCAGAAACTAAACGAACGCACGCACACGCGCCTGTATATGTATTGAATCCCTTATTACTCTACTGACAGTTAGTAGGACAGGGAAGAGACTTTCGCGTGTAATAGTAAATTTATACTTCCATGGATGTTAATTTCCACGTGAAATTTTGGTATTTAAAGCTACAAAACACAGACGTACAATAAACTTAGCGTTCCGAGCCCTTCTACATTGTACATTTTATTAATCTGTGAAAAGCAAAATATTTCATTTTAGATTAGAGATCTTAAAATTGCAGGGCAAGTGTTGAAAATCTTAAACAGGCAGTCTGCCTTTCAGTGCTCTACCTGTCGAAAGAAATTTTTTCGTGGCATGCTATTTATAGATCTAAACCATAGAAATAAGCGAGAATTGTTAAACGCACAGGAAAAAGTCAATACGCAATTTTGATATATGCACGGCACACATCAATGAAATTACTTTGTATATAGAGAAAGGATAAAAAAAGAGATTTTGCTGCGGCTGCTGCCAGAAATAAGCAAGAGCATGCGGTAGCTCTTAAATTATTGCCATTGAAAGTAACTAAATTTGCTTATTTTGAGAGAGGCTGACACCATTAGAAAGAGATACAGTTCATAGCAATGCCTGCCATGCACTGAAGTGCATATGGAAGTGTTACCTACCAGACTAGTTTTTGTTGCAAGGTGAAATATTACTTTCTGGTCATGCCAGTCTAATTTCAAGACATGTGTCTATAGTCTGCGAGAAATTCTGGCTCCAAAATGAAACACATTTTAAAGAAAAATTCGTCATAACGAAATACCAGATTGAATAATATGTGTTATAGGAAATATTCTCTTTTCCTTCTCTAAATAATCAGCGCACATCATAACCAGTTTCTCTTACCCTCGAAAATAAAATTACCAATATTAAATCTTCTTTTCGGCCGACCTAACGCATATGGATTTAAAATATTTTAGCGCAAACATTCTCAGACAACGAGAAATGTACATGTGGCGCCTTTACCGTGGTCTGTCGGCGCTAAAGATATTTCTACAATATTTAAAACTAATGAAGAAGTACTTACCGTAATATTCGTATTGGTCCCGGACGTAGCTGTAGTCGACAGAGAGTTGTTGCTCCGAATAATCCTGAGTTTCTGTGTAAATTACAATAATGTCGCTAAGAGCAAAACTAATTTTATTGGTCAAATTGACTCTTTGCATCCACTGGAGACATTATGCGTTCTTGACTGGATTCTGAGCCACCCCCTTCCGGTCGTTGATTCGCTGAATGGATGAATGGAAGTATTAGTGGGTGTTATGAGCGTCTCTTTTGTAACGGGGTGCCGGGCAGGTGGCGGCATGCTTGGTATTTTTTTTATTATGTGTAGTTAAACATTCTGAAAATTTTACCGGCTTCTCTGTATATTCGCCATTTTCGTATAAATCTTATTTTATTTAAATTCGATCAAATCTTACTCTTCATCTTTTAATCTCACGTCATCGCCCTCTTTTTGAATCACTAGTCTTCCAAACACCTTCTGGTAACGTGTACCGCGCATTTATTCATGTAAACTATGAAATCTCTAAACCCTGGGGCCTCGGAAAGAGTATGCCTGTATAGGCATCTATTTTTATGGTGCAGAGTTATAGTAAAATACGTTCGATTGTTTTCATGGATTTACAAATTATTCGCGCTCTAATGCACCTTGATCTCGCTTCAAAGAATTCGACGCTGCCTTTGAGTTTTGCAAGTACCTCTCAGAACGCCGTGCCTGTTCAACCTCCAATGTGCTCCAAAATTCGTTATCGTGGCTATTCTCGTCCTTTGTGCCTAGTAGACGTTTCATGATTTTCCTTATATATCTGCCCTTTGCTGACACATACCTCAAGATATTGGTATTCTGCCAGACAAGGTATCTGATGATTTTGCACTGGAAGCATCTGAGCTGTGCAATCTTTAAATATAATCAAACATAACATAATAGGATTAAAAGAAATGCCTAGGCCGTCTTCTTATTCTACACAGGTACTGATCAGAGTCTGTGACTGTTTCGAGCTACCAGGTTTTCGTATAATACCGTACGCATACATTAGCCCCAGGAGCTCCTGCTCTACGGCCAGTCTGCCGAATCAGTAGGACAGACTATGACCTAGATCGCGTTCTTATAACGTGCTGTCTATATACATCATATAATTGATGAAGAGCATCGTTGATAACGTACAACCCGAACTTAGCCATTTGTGTACCTCGAAAGCTGTCGCATTTCTGAACTCGTCCTGTACAATTTCAACTTCATTATTTTGGTATATTTCCTTTAACAATTTCTTTATCTCACGATCTATATCTTTATCTTTGATTGTGTTCCACAGGCAGTCCCTATTCACGTTGTCACGCGCCCTGTTTGGGCCCAGGGAAGCAAAATAACAAGACCTTTCTTTATAGCTATGTATTTTTTTGCATTCGGTCGTTGAGAAGTTTTCCGAGCGTTTTTAATGTGAAGGCATTATATGGCTTATTGGGAATGAAACCCGGGGTTAACCAGAAACAGTGGTCTAAGACCCCTCAGGAACCTCACAATGGTCAGACATAACGTCAACAGTAGACCATACGATAGAAGCAGTATACTATGGGCAATGAAACAAGGACATTATGTGACAGAGTTAATGGTAATAGTAATAATATTAATGACACGATCTCACTTGACACAGTATCGTTCCAAGACACCATTTTTTGCTCCACACTATGATGAAGGTCAATAATAACAAACCACAATGAAAAACTCCTTCAGGGTAATGGCCTATGTTGGAGGCCTTCAACTAAGCGCCTTTACGTTGAAGGCCTTTAGGTAAAAGTCCTTTAAGATGAAGTCGTTATGATGAACGCCTTTAGGTTAAGACTGCCGGGGTGAAAGGCTTTAGGAAGAAGGAATTTTTGTCAGGGGTATTTATAGTAGATTGAAGACCTGTATGGCAAATTCCTTTATAGCGAAGGCCATTCCAAATAGTTCGCGGTCTGGTGGCCAAGATCGCAAGGCCACAAAAGACCGAAAGTTGTCGGTTTTGCTGTACAAAGTCGCAGTTACAATTGCCAAATGGTTCGCAACGCATCCCCGACGATTCGCGTGGAACTCTGGTGGTCATAAATCCGCACCGGGTACAACGCGCGAGCGTTAGGCAAAACAAAGCGTTCTAAATCGACTCTCTTCAGCTATGAGAGCATCTTGTGAGCAGTTCTAAGTGCTTATAAGATCACGCCTTACACCTTATGGGCATGTAAACTCTGGAGTTAAGGATGAAGTAATTGCAGGGAATGCCAAAACAAGCGAAGTCCAAATTTGCTACCGCCATTTTTATGCCATATGTGGCATAGCTTATGCATAAAAATATTATTTAGTTTTAGTTTTTAATCTATTATGTCTAAGATTCCTCCATGTCTCTGCTCTCTTGACCCACCGCGGAGGATGCGCGTAAATTGCTTTCAGCTGCTAAAGCCAAGGACGCAGGTGAAAGCTGTGCCATAGATAGCTGCAGTTGTCTCTCATAAAACCACCAAGAGTGGACAGAAAAACTTATTGGACCATCGGAGCTTTCATGAAAAATGTGTTCAGTTGAAACAGGGTCTGATAATGAAAATAAAAGCGCCTAAATGAGGCGTGCACATATTGATTCAAATTTGGAAAGTTAATATTGAATCGCCTAGCAGAGGTAGTGAATGCAACGAGGTGGTCGAAGTTTGCGGAGCACTTCACTATGGCGTTTCTCATAGCCTGATTCGCTTACGTTAAGCCTCCATACGCCACCAGACGTTACGCCCCAATAAACTTAAACCTTTTGGCTACATCATGTAAGAAATTCTCGCTATTAAAATGATCGTCATATTAAACAAATATTCGTCATCCCAAATCAAGTGTTTTGTTCAATATTGTGTGTTAACGGCTAGGAAGTCCTGAAGTATTTAAATAAGGAGTACTTAAATGGACTGCTTTTCGTGTCGCTCTCAAAACAAATTGTACCAAAATACTTACCGAGAGGTTCCTGTTGTGAAGAGCCATCGGTGTGATCGCCTGAAGGTGGCAGCCCTGAAAAATATTGCGGTTTTGATAAAAGTAGTTTTTATCTATGCTTCTTTTTTATAGATTCGTTATCATTTTGTAACTAATCCCACAAAATCTGGCTCGTAGCCTCAAACGAGGAAATTTAGTCTACGCATTTCCTTCTCTTAAACCATGGCTGGCTATTAAGTTCAGATGATATACATCGGATCGCAATCACGCGGGGTAGAGAGTAGAGAGAGAGGGTTTATTGACAGGAATGGCAGAGAGGTTGGCCTGAAAAATAAATACCTGGCCTGCTACTCTGCACTGGGGAAAGGGAAGAGGAGAAAAAAGAGGGTCATGATTCCCTGTGAAAAATGGCTCATTTTCTATGAAACATGTCACATTACAGCAACGTTTACATGATCGTTTTAAAAGAGGAAAACCATTGTAAAAAGTATGATTGAAAGAATACAAATAACAGCAGACGATATTGCCAACAAGATTTTATACATAATTGTTATCTTCACTCGAAAGAATGTTACTTTCTCCATATGTAGCGTATTTAAGTAATGCAATGGTCATAATGACAGCGCACATAATCTTTGCATTGAGCGATTACCAACGTTCAAGAAACCTTCAGAGAAATTATATAAACACCACTGAGATGTAGGTGGAGTTAGTTTGCAGTTGCGCCAAATCAGAGAGATTTGTGAGGTCGCAGCATTTTAAGTGATTACGTGTACATCGAAGCTAATGTTAACGAATGAATGTGTCTTCCATATATCAAATAATGATAAAATTTTCCCCTTAAGGCTCTTTCTGTAAAATAAGGATTCGACATATAACAGAAAGAACGGAAGATATTAAGAGCACACTGAGCGTCGCTTAAAATTGGCTGGCTAGTGCACATTTGGACGTAAAGCACACGGGTCGAGATTTCATTTAATAACTAATGCGATCCTACAAGGTCGGCGTTCTGTAAATTATGTGCAATCTAAACTCTTCATTCTTTCTTGGAAATGCTTTTTCGCTGTAATTCAAAAGGAACGAAGCAGTAATAAGCCACCAGAGAAACGCGACAATTTTTCAGCAGATTATATATATTTTGCTTGCAAGCATGAGTGCGCAACAGGGAAATTGTTAAGGTTGATTTGGAGGTCTTGCATGGGCTAGTTGGCACCTCAGATTTACAAAAGACGGTGCGACAGACGAAGACAAAGGAGGCGCACAAAACTACAAGACCGGTGCCGCTAGCAACCCTCCTTTTTTGTTTTATATGTATTGATTTGATTTTCTTTGTTTGATTGTTTGGTTTGATATGTTAATCGGATGTACTACGCGCTTTGGCTCCATGAGCCTTCGTTATATGGGTGCTTACAAGTGTGACACGGCTCGGTTGGCCTACGAAAAATCGGCTTTCATACGAACAAAATTCATTTGCTAGTGGCGCCGGTCTTGTCGTTTTGTGTGCATTCTTAGGCTTCGTCCGTCGTACCGTCTTCTGTTCTAAATTTTATTTGGAACCTAGAACAGAAACGAATCACATCAAAATCTCCATCTACCGTGTCGGTTTTCCTGTGAAGATATAATTTGTCCGCAGAACGACAGTATGGTCACTGAATCAACAAAATTTTCTGTACCGATTCCGACTGCTGCATTGTGCAAAAATGACATTGTATACAAATGCTCAGATGGCGAAGAAGCAACAAAGGCGTTTATCACGTGCTATTTCGTAATGCCTGCACGTGGGACAAATAATAGATCTTTGTATGCAGTTTCACGTCGTTGTTAAAGATATATGCTTCAGAACGTCGATGAGATTTACGGAAACTCTGCGAAGCCCCTTAATATCCACAGTATTAATGTCGTAATGAACAATGAAATTTTGGTCATTGGCGTAATCCTACTACTCTGTAACCCCCAGAAGCCTAGGATGCTATTTGGAATCCAGACAGAGATAATTTACAGATGGTCGCCACTTTTAACACACGCTTGCGCCGTAAATTTCTAATAATCAGTCCATGAGACTCGAAGCATATTGCAAATTCTGTTTTTCTTATATAATGCTTGGCTTTCACTCTGTTTTTACGGAATATTAGCAGAATAATTAACAATTAGGCTATTTTATCTGCTTGGTGATGCACAGAAAGCATTACTGCAGCCTGTTGTACTCCAGCTCGGGCCAGATAAAAAAGCGAAAATAGGCAGTGATAAACGCGTTTATGGCTCGGCTACAAGTTCGATCATATTCGCGAGAAAAATATCGTTGAAACGCACACCGCTGCACAGAGCAATGCTGCCAACTTCGATACAACGTGCTGTCCGAATTTGTACCACAGAACCACTGAAGTGATCTGGCGATATTCTCGGTGCAGCTATTGTTGCCGTACTAATGGGCAATGAAAAATTTTCTCCTTGAATGAGTTTATAGAGTATAATGAACGCACTAGGCACGGAATGAAATTTCAACGCTTCGCAAAAAAAAACAATTTTCTTGGAAGAGCAAGTCAAACTGAGTTTCGTTTACATCAACAGCTTGGAGAGCGAGAAAATTCTTAGCAGCGGCTTCGGCGGAGGCGGTTCCAGCAATAAAGCAAAAAGCAAGCAAAGAAACTGCAGAACGCATCATCATCTCTTCTTTCAGGAGGCAGAGGAACAAATCTGGTTAGTCAGCTTCGCGTCGCCACTTATATAGGAAATGAATATAGGATTTCAAATATCAAAGTCAACTACGCGTTCGCAGTCGCCGTCAGGAAAACGCTTTTGATAGAGCACTTGAGGACAGGCGCAATAAATGGACTGAAAGTTAAAAACATATAAAATTATTCCAGTTGCCTGTCTATGTTTCGGCGATGTTCTAAAATTTGACGCACCTTGAAGCATTTAATTACAGCGGAAAAGAACTCCGCAGAATTTAAAAATAATGCTGTGCTGCCTGCCATTTTTCTCCGAGATGTAATACATGCTAATTACGTAAAAAAAAGATTCAGAACTATTTTTTTCACTTATTTTGCACCTCGAACTGTGTCATTCGATGTTAATTTGCATTGGGTCAGTATTCTTATGACTTTAGTTGTGAATTATGGTGTAAAAATGCTACTTCGTCTTTTGTTTACAGCGGTGGTTATATTGACATTCCTTCACGTTTAGAAGGTGCCATAGATTAGGGCAACGATATTATTTTGCATTCATCTTCTGACTACTTAGTATGCCTCTCATGAGCCATATTTCAGAAAGATTGTTTTCATATTCTTAAGATTTCCTTTTTCTATTCAGTAATGCACCGTTCGAGGGTTAAGCCGTCAGGTACCCTACGACACAAATAAAGACATTATTCTTCTTATCATTATTATTATGTATTATAGCGTGTTGGCTACAATGCCTGCTTGAAATGCGGTACTGATCACAAGAGATTGAAAACAGACTAAAAAAGTGGGGTAAAAATGGCTGAGAGCTCAAAATTTGTGCTCAGTTCAAATACTTAATTCGCCATCTTCTAGATCTAGGAGAAGATTTAAAAGAAGAGGTGAAACTAGGAAGGGCGATTAACCAACTTAAATTCAAACTGCCTCTTCTGTTCATCTTTTTATTCATCCCACCGCAACAGGGCCCCAAAAATGTAGAAGCGTTTCGTTGGCAGTCGGTATTGTTGCCTAGTCAAATATTTTAGAGGTTATTTTCTTCTTAAAAATGCTCCCAATCTGCTGAACTTCAAGTAAGCTTCAGCGGAAATCTCAACCGAGAAAAGAAGCTCTGTACGGTGTGTCATCAGCTCCTAAAATACTACCGTTATAGTGAGAACTATGCAGGATCATGCATCAAATGTTTTGGTATCGCATAGAGAATTCCTGCAGCTCAAGCGCAGTATCTCCAGACGTTTTCACATTGTAAAAACCAATAACATGGCTATCGACACTCTCACTTTAAAACAATGGGGCCACCTGGCACCTCTGCCTTTTCTCAAGGAATGTTAGTGAGGTACCTTCTTTTAGACTTCTACAACTTTGTGTACGTTCCTTTGGACGGTTTAGCTGTGTGAAAAGGCCATCTGCCTGTATCTTGTTAGGAGCTGAATCTTGCTTACAACTTGAATTGTCAAAAAAGAAACTATAAAGAGCGGTTACCCGTGTGGTAAATGCGAATAATTGAATCTCCTTATAGAGAAACAATCACGCTTCTTTGCCATTTTTTCTCCGTCGCAACTAATCATGCATTGATAGCGGTCTTATGACCAGAGATGATTTTTCGATGGGACAGATGGGCAGCCTAGGTCCCTTTCCACAGTGACCTTGAGGCGTCATCACAGCCTGCCCCTAGATAGTGGGCAAACTGCCCACCCTCGCACGTGGGCAGTTATTGGTCGCTCGGGAAGGGACACCTGCCCCGCACAAGGCCCACCGCTGGCAGCGCTTGCCATCGCAGGCCAGTGGCGCATCGCTTAAACGCTGCAGCACTGCTCCGTAATTGGTATGAAGACTTGCAGGGATCTATGAATGTAAAGTCGAGACTTCTAAATATAAGCGAAATAACCCATCACACTATAGAGTCATACCCTTAAGCCGGGGCTTAAGTTTTCACCCAATTTTGTTTTCGCCTTACCGCCATATTTATTTCACTTGAATATGCGTAAGAAAATCTACTGCGTAGGATTGGGGTTTATTCTTTCAAATCGATATTTATTTCTCCATGTGTATTTGTTACGAGTGGTTTTGTAGTGATAACTACATTACGGTAGCATTTCGAGCCTTCATCACGGCGGCGCTGCCACCCTATAGCTGCGCCGCCACGCTGCCACGTGGTTGGTCACGTGGTGAGCAGCAGCTGCCGGTGGCGCGGCGCCGTGGCTGATTACGTGGTTCGTCACGTGGTTGGTCACGTGACTAAGTTCCGCTCGGCCAGCTGTAGCTATCGCATCACTCCTGGTTTAACCAGAGCTAAACCACCGCCAATTTTTTTAAATGCAGGTTAGTGCTTTTTATGTGTCCCTGATTAAAGTTATTTTATACTGAACTGCCTACTAGCTACGTGGAAATCGCTCCAAATATTTGTATACATTCTCTTGCACTTTCAACGCATAGAGTGCTTTTAATCTGATTTGATCCCTGGTGTCGGTCACAAAGATCGTTACCTGCTCCAGCTACCTGCAATTTTATCATCCACTCTCTCCCTCCATTCCCCTTCCCACGTTAGGGTAGAATACCGGGCGCTGCCTAGTTCACCTCCCTACCTTTCTGTCTTTCTCTCTCTCTCTACCGTCCACTCCGCACTTGAACTGCCACAAAGCCGGCGGGCGAGGATTGAAGGAAGATACAAAGCGAAGACGTACGTCTGGACATGAGATGGCGATTGTCCTTTTTCGACAGCCCCCACCGCGCATAGCCCCGCACGGGTGCCTCACCACGTGGGCTGTTACACTTACGAACGCCACCAGATGGTCGGCAGGACGCCGCTCGCTGCTGCATTGCGTTCTAGTTTTGTTGCTCTTGCAGGTATTGCTAAAAATTGCGTTCAAAAGACAAATATGACTAAGGAAGTTGGGAGCAATCTGTTCACAGGTGCACAACCGGATGGAAGAAGGAGGCGAAAGAACGGTACAAAAAACAAGAAATTAATGCAGCATCAAACACAAAGCCCCGTTCGTTACCTGTGCCAGGGGTGTTGTGTACAGATTGCCGTTGTCGTGTGGCGCACTTTACATCGGCCAAACTGGACAATGCGTCAACGAGAGATTAGGAGAACACCGAAGACTGCTCGGGGGAGATTCTCTTGATAACCTCCTTAAGCATTGCCGCACGTGCATTACAAACGACAAGGAAAAGAAAATCCAGTGTAAACCGCTTTTCGAAAAACGACCATCCTATTCAGGCACAGGGAGCAACTCACGCGTGAGGCCATGGAATCCTTTCATATGCGCATCAGTGGCGATAATTGCATTAGTCAGACTTCCTTGCGTTCGCTTCTCTGATAAGGAGTATCTGTTCCTAAACAAATAATTGTGATTCACGGGGTAACATGTGGTGTTCATGAAGTTTGTTTTTGTTCTTCTTGGTTTCACTATTTATTCGAGCATTGTCTAGAATAAACCTTCAGTTGTGAGTAGCGATCGTCTTTGTTTGTCTCGCTTGTCCTCGTTGTTCCGCGCCAACTTCTTCAGTATGCATATCAACAAACTAGCCCAACTTTCTGCTCTCCTAAATGACTAAGAAAGTGTCCTTCATCTAGCAAAAAAAATTAATAGGGTAGAACGTTGAGCCAGTTGGTGTAGCGACATATTTAAAAAAGCTTTGCGCAGAATAACACAGGACGGTATGGAGAAACGCGCACACACACGAGCGCTCGTGTGTGTGTAGGTGTTTCTCCCAACCGTCCTGTGTTATTCTGCGCAATGTTGTTTAAATATGTATCAAAAAAATATTTCCTTAATGACGCAACCCAATATACTTGAATCACAGCACCTTGTAGTGCATATATTACTATGGGCGCCATTCGTCGGGGACAAAAATAGGACAGAAAACGCTGAAAGAGAGGTAACGTGAGTTCCCTAAGAAGATTAAGCAGTAGTTTGAAGTTCAACTACTTTTTTTTATTTTCTGTACGTGAACGTGGCACGCAATCTTTTATTTTTCGAGGTGCTCAGTCACCCTTTTTTGTGCGCTAGCGTGAGGATGAGGACCGCTGTCTCATTCCCGACGAATATTCATGGAGTCATAAAAAAACCAGCACTGATGAACTTAAAGGAAAATAATAAAGGCCTGAAAATAATCATTTTTAAACTAATCACACAAGATTATCAAGCACACAAATTACTAATCTTGGACAAAGCTGATCAATTCCGAGAAACTTTCGTCATATTGGTTGCCATCTGATAAGATAAAATGATTTGCTAGTTATTCCTAAATTTCCTTGACATCACTCTTGGTGATGAAAACGTGGTGTAGAAATTGCGCTTGAGCAGAAAAGTTCTTCGTGTCCTCATAACAGCAAGCACTTGATAATGTCAGCGACTGATGAGCCGTGATAAATTCCCCGAAGAGATTTTGAAAAATGTGCTGACATTTGATGAAGACGTAATATGTTATTTCAGGTAATAAGGCAATTATAACAGTTCCCTTAAGGCTATGAGTGCGCAAGAGAACTGCAAATGTGTTTTTTTTATTATGAAGGCATCCGGTAATGAGAATATAATAACAAACTTGATATATCATTGCAGGTATCGGCTTTCCTAAAAAACAGTTTGGTAGACTGACGGCTTCGGTCATATTTTTGCGCTTTACTTGGTAGAAAAAAGTTGCCGGTTATTCGTACGTCTGTAGCAGTTATGACGCAAGGACCTTTATGAAGGGCAAGGACCTTTCTGTATGTGTGCTTTATTATATGAAATAACCAAGGAGAAATAGCATTAAAAAGTGGTAATTCCGTTCACAATGAAGAAAATGTGGTGCGACACTTGAAGAGGTAACTAATGCAAAACGTTCTAATCTGCACAACTAGCTAACTTTACCCTCTGAAAAGAATTGCCTGTGTATGGAAGATAATTGAAGGCGGGTGTTTCTATAATTATCCCTCTTCCGAGAAGCTAGAAATCAGAGCTGTAGCAGAATACTGAAAGTTTAGCTTCTAGCTGATCAGTTGAGGCTGCTGATTGGCGCGATGTAGCGGCTTGCTAAAGCGTAGGAAATGTCGCCTGCCAAAACTGATCAATATTTGACATAATGCATCAGGAGGAGCTTGTAGCTTTACTAGGAATTGTGTGCGAGGGCAGATATGAATATGTGCCCCAGGTTGTGAGGCGACTGAGTGGAGCGGGAAGAGGACAATCATATATGCGCATAATGGGTAGGCGGAACATTTGTAACAGTGAAGGTGGCCGGATCACTTGAGTAGCATCATAATCAGTAACTACGCCCACTCCAGGACAAAGGCCTCTCCAATGACACTCCAATTAACCCTGTCCTGTGCTAGCTGCGGCCACCCTTTGCCTGCAAACTTCTTAATTTCATCCGCCCACCTAACCTTCTACAGCCCCCTGCTACGCTTCCCTTCTCTTGGAATCCACTCCGTTACCCTTAAGGACCAGCGGTTATCTTGTCTTTGCCGTACATGCCCTGCCCAAGCCCATTTCTTCCTCTTGATTTCGACGAGTATGTCATTAACACGCATTTGTTCCCTCTCCAGCTCTGCCCGCTTCCGGTCTCTTAACCTTACACCTATCATTTTCCTTTCCATGGCTCGCTGCGTTGTCCTTAGCCTCAGCTGAACCCTTTTCGTTAGCCTCCACGTTTCTGCCCATAGGTTAGTACAGTGACCCCCCCCCCCCCCCCGTTCCCGCAGTGCGCCCCTGCCACAAGGCATAGCGTTAACGACTGCTAGACCCCGAAACTAAAGACAGTTTTGTGATTAACAAACGCACAGTTCGATGAAATATTAAAGTTAGAGCACCCGTTAGCTGACTCTTTTCACGGGCAGGTGTTTGTTGCATTCAAAGCATCTGCAGCAGTTAGTCCTCCTTCACAGAATTCTACCGCCGTTTGTGATCGCGCTTTCAGCGGTTCCTGCTACTTATCTTAAGCAACTCGCTTTGTAAATGTCCTTTAATTATGGCGGCGGTGCTGCATCAGTGCCCTCATCTTCACTTCTTTATAGGATAAAAAGCTCGTACCCTGAGATGCAATGGAGCCGCCTGAGACTGTTCCTCCGAACCAATTTGCGAAAATAATGAATTTTTGCACCTGCTACGTCAAACAGCCAGTGACAGTGCAGCAGTACAAATTCAGTGCTCACCAGGGCGAGATATAAAATTTCATTTTACAGCGAAATTATAGGATGCTCGAGCGCGAAGGGTTTCGTTAAGCAGTGAATATTCGCCAAACTGGAACAGTATCCGAGCGCTCATCACTGGTCCGTTGCTACTGCGTCTTTTTTGCGGCTCAGAATGGAGGCGGCAAGGTGTTCAGCTCCTACGCTACGGCAGATGCCGGAAATTAAGGTCAGCTGCATTTAATAGCCGAGATGCGGCAGTCTCCTAAGTGTGTTAAGAAGCGTCAGCCGTGCTTCGTTAGGCAGAAGGCTTCGCGCTAAAACAAATAATAGTCGCGGGATGAGCAAAGCATATGCTCTTGAGTATTGCAACGATAACAGGGAAGCATTCGTAGTAGTCGCCCTCAACACCGTCCCCGGACCACTGGCAGACACGTTGCCTGCTAAGAGTTTGCTGAATGGTGATCAGTACTCTCCCAAAATTTCACTGTAAGAACATTTCGGTAAATTTTTCGCGTTAAACAATAAATTAGCCGCAGTGGAATCTTCTTCCTCGCAATTCTGTTTTGCTGGTTTAAGTGGGGGAATTGATGCTGCTGCTGCTTCCATCTCTATTGAGTCCTTTGCCTACATATGGATGAAATGAGCCACCGCGATGTGCCATAGTGTTGGATAGAGAACAGAAGAAGAACGGCTCAAGAGAGTATGTAATATGGTAGGAAATTATGTGGGAGGTAGGGCGATGACTGAGTGTCCAGTGGACAGGATCAACATATAGTTGCATTGTCAAAGAAGGCACAAAATATCTCGCTTCTGGGGGGTGCCGAGGGTGGCTGAGTAGCTGGTGGTGGCAGAGGTTACCAAGTAGAAGTTAGTAATGAAGAGGAACATGAACTGATCTTAGCGATCGCGGCTACAGAAATATTGAGACATTTTTTATGCAAAATAAATGAAACATCAATAAAATGTCATATTTATGGATAAACTCACTTTAATGAATTTCTAAATGTACATGAACATTTTCCGAGGAGGTATTCAATGTCTTCGTATAAGTGAAATAAGTGAATGAAGCTTGAATCTGAATGATGTTATTGAAATAAGTGGACGAAGCCTGAAAATGACACTTCAAATATAAATTTATTTTTGCTATGGTATAAGAAAAAGTATAAGAAAATTCCTTTGCCCATTTAAAACGTAAAAAACCAATTTCGAGCAAAATATTTCTTTTTCTTTTGCACATATGCGGACGGTGTTCCTGGGCACCGAAATCTACAATGACATATTGGATATTCTTTCTTCTTCTTATTCTTCTTCTCCTCAAGTAATATGATTCTTTCTTCTCCTGGGGGTTCTTCGCATCTTCTTTCCTTTTTTTTGTCATCTTCAACAGGTCCTGCTGCAAAGTAAGAATTTTTTCCTTTATTAAAACGCAGGTGTAGTCGGAATTTCCTGCTCGCGAAAGTACATCTAAGCCGTCAGAAATCTTTTATGGCTTACTGATCTCCCTTAAGCCTACTCGGCACTTCTTTCGTCAGTGATGGCGCCGTTTGCTACACCTGCATGTGTTACGATGCTCATTTTGATGTGTACACCCCTGCGCAAAATTGGAGAGACCACGCGAGCTGACAAAAGTTGGTGTCAGCGCTTTCTCACGGTGCAGCGCCTGCTTTCAAGATATGTATAGGATACCTAACCAATAAGCTAATCTGCCTGCCTACCCATTTCTGCCAGACACGTCTTTGTAAACATAAAAATTGCAGTCACCGCCTTTGCCATGGTCCCTGCACTTTTACACGTTAGTGTACTTCAGTTCATTGACGCAGCTTCGTCAAAAACAAGGTGCGCAGAACTAAAGTGCTTTTATACTTGAAGACCTGTTTCGGTGCGTGGCAGGTAACAAATGCCGCAGCTTTAAAGAATACCTTTCCCACTCACAGCACTTGTATATTGTGTATTTGGTGACACATTCTTTGTTTTAACAACATGTTTAAAAATTGCTGTGTTAACATTTCTATATTAAAGATTGCAATCAGTCCAAGTGAATGACAGCAAAGCACGAAACATAAGAGCACTACGAAGGCGGGAATGCTGACTCTTGAAAAGAATTTTCACTGATTATATAGCTTGCTCTTCACGTTCTTTCATTACATTCTTCTAAATAGTGTGGTTCAGAATACCGTCGCTGGAATGTCAGTCACGAAACAGTGCACGTTTTAACGCGTATCCAAAATCCATGACTCAAAATGTCGCATCTCCAACCCTTTCTCGTCAGAAATCAGGAGGCGATCAGAAATGAGACCATGGCTGAGGGTGAATAGGTATTTAAACAGGGTGGAAATTCAGCCCACCGGCACGAGCTCGTAGTCATCGCCATTGCTGTGACTGTCGACAAACGACGACTTTACATTTGGCGATAAGCAGGCCTTCGCAAATTAGGAACTACATAATATTGTTGAAAAGAGAGATTAAAGCGCTTGCAAAGATTGCTCCTACCCTATTCACCGGTCGCTAATAGAAGTAACAATCCTAATTAAAATGCAGCGCGGTGCGTACTACAGTCCAGATATTGAAGCCATTTTTTTTTCATGAATGTTGAAGGGGACAATACATGGTCGTCCTACATATGCGAGTTTTGTATTGGGGAAAATTATGCCAGAGGTGATTATTATATTGTCACGGGTTGTACAGCTCGGTTGGATACGTCAAAGTAGGTGACTGCAGCGGACGTCAGTAGCAGTCCCAAAAGCGAAGCATTCGCAGCCAGACACTTCGGCTTCTTTTTCTAAGGCCAGCTCGCGCGCGCATTCCGCGCTCTCGTGGTTTTAGTAGAACGACGACGATGAATGGGCGGTGTCATTACTCCCCGGCAAAAAGAAGCATCGTCCCGATGCTGGGAGTGAGTGGAGAGGTCGAAAGGACTGAACGGGGTTAGTGGGCGAGGCTACCGATCGTGATAAGGCTTCAGGCGGACCACGTGAACCACTTCAGGGCACGGGGACCGTCGGGACTTCTGAAATCCATCGGGAATGACCTCGTAGTTGAGGTCGCCCAATGACCTGACCACGCGGTATGGTCCGAAGTAGCGATGAAGGAGTTTTTCGCTCAGTCCTCGTCGCCGAATGGGGAACCACACCCACACACGGTCGCCAGGCGCATAATGGACGTCGTGACGGCGCCGATTGTAGCTATCTGCATCTCGAAGTTGTTGGTCCTAAATTCGAACTTTGGCCAGTTGGCGAGCAGCTTCGGCGCGTTCCAGGAACGTGTAGGTATCAGTGTGAAGGCTAGAGTCGTCCAGATGTGGTAACATTGCGTCGAGCATCGTCATCACTGCACGGCCGTAGACGAGTTGGAATGGGGACATCTGCGTTGTTTCTTGCATGGCCGTATAGTAGGCGAAGGTGACATAAGGAAGCACTTCGTCCCACGTTTTGTGTTCAATATCGATGTACATGGAAATCATGTCAGAAAGGGTTCGGTTCAGTCTTTCAGTCAACCCGTTCGTTTGAGGGTGGTACGACGTTGTTCGGCGGTGGTCGGTATGACTGTAAACCAAGATCTCCTGCAGGAGCTCAGCCATGAACGCAGGGCATCTGTCAGTGATCAGCACTTCAGGTGCCCCATGGCGGATTACGATCTGATGCATGAAGAACTTAGCGACTTCTAAAGCGGTGCCGCTGGGTAGAGCTGACGTTTCTGCATAGCGGGTAAGGTAGTCCGTCGCGACAATTATCCATTTGTTGCCAGAGTTCGAACGTGGGAACGGACCCCGCATGTCCACTCCTATTCGTTGGAAGGGCCTTGTGGGTGGTCTAATGGGCATCAAGAACCCAGCTTGTTTGGTTGACGGTACCTTGCGACGCTGACAGGCTCGGCACGTTCTGACGTAGTGAGTGACATCAGCACGGAGACGAGGCCAGTAGTAATTCTCTTGGATTAGGGCTAGCGTACGGGCTATGCCCAAATGTCCAGAAGTGGGTTCGTCATGGGAGGCTTGGAGGATTTCATTGCGCAGGCTAGGCGGTACGACGATTAGGTATTCCGTATTGTTTGGAGCGAAATTTTTCTTGACCAGAAGACCATTGCGGATGCATAAAGATGGCAACACGCGCCTGAAAGCGCGTGGGGCGGTCGTGTTGCTGCCGTTGAGAAATTCCATTACGTCTCGAAGTTCGAGGTCGGCGCATTGTTGGTCAGAGAGGCAGGAGGCGCTGAGAGCAGTCAGTAAGATGTCGTCATCATTACAGGCGTCGGTAGGAGGATCTACTGGGGCGCGGGACAGACAATCGGCGTCAGAGTGCTTGCGCCCAGATTTGTACACGACAGTCATGTCGTATTCCTGGAGCCGCAGACTCCATCGGACGAGGTGAGCGGACGGGTCTTTAAGGCTTGCGAGCCAGCATAAGGCATGATGATCGGTCACCACCTTAAAATTTTTGCCGTAAAGGTACGGTGGGAATTTCGAAGTGGCCCATACAATGGCAAGGCATTCTTTCTCGGTAGCGGAATAGTTTGATTCGGTTGGTGACAAACATCGACTTGCGTAAGCGATGACCCGTTCTTGACCTGCTTGGATCTGGACCAGGACAGCACCTAAGCCGATGTTGCTGGCATCAGTATGGAGCTCCGGGTCGGCGTTTACGTCGAAGTGAGCCAGAACGGGAGGCGCCTGCAGGAGGCTTTGAAGGCTGCGGAATGCATTTTCTTGCGCTGCTTCCCATGTGAAAGGTGTGTCCGACCTTGTTAGGCGCGTCAGCGGCTCTGCAATGCGAGCAAAATCTTTCACGAAGCGACGGTAATACGCGCACAATCCAAGAAAACGGCGGACAGCTTTCAGGTCTTGCGGCGGCGGAAAATGGGCAATAGCTGTTGTTTTTTCAGGATCAGGCTGAACACCGGCTTGATTCACAACGTGCCCTAAGAACTTCAGCTCTGTATACGCAAAGTGGCATTTCTCATTTTTGAGCGTGAGTCCCGAAGACCTTATTGCTTGTAGGACCAATTCGATGCGGTGAAGATGCTCCTGGAAAGTCGGGGCGAAGACGACAACATCGTCAAGATAGACGAGACACGTCTGCCATTTTAAATCGGCAAGGACGGTATCCATGAGGCGTTGGAAAGTTGCCGGTGCAGAGCACAGTCCAAAGGGCATGGCCGTAAATTCATACAGGCCATCTGGAGTAATAAAAGCTGTTTTTTCACGGTCCCCCTCATCGACCTCAATTTGCCAGTAACCTGACTTGAGGTCCATCGAAGAAAAGTATTTAGCGCTACAAAGGCGATCCAGAGCGTCGTCGATCCGGGGAAGAGGATAGACATCCTTTTTGGTGATTTTGTTTAAGCGACGGTAGTCTACACAGAACCGCAATGTTCCGTCTTTCTTCTTTACAAGGACGACTGGCGCTGCCCAGGGACTCCCGGAAGGACGAATTACGTCGTCGCGGAGCATTTCCTTGACTTGGCGGCCAATAGCGTCGCGTTCAGCGGGAGACACTCGGTAGGGGGACTGTCGGAGAGGGTGCACGTTATCGTCCGTAATAATGCGATGCTTCGCTAGGTGAGTTCGTCCAACACGCGATGATACCGAGAAGATGTCGCCGTAGCGCAGAAGAAGATCTTTAACTTGTTGTTGCTGCGTCGGGGAGAGTGCTGGATTGACGTCGAACGTGAAACCAGTGACTGGGCTCTGCTCTTGCGACAACGACATTGGGGAAATACTGGGTGTGCTGCTGACATGGGCGATGGCATCAACGTGAGCCACAACGGTTCCCACGTTCAGATGTTGGTGTGCACCACCGAAATTGGTTATCAGCACTTCTGTTTCTCTGTCGACGAGATTAACGACTCCTCTGGCGACAGCAAGGCTCCTGGCAAAAAGCAAGATCTGGTTGCCTTCCGCGACGCCTTCGAAATTCCGCACACTCTTGGCGCCGACAGAAACCATGATACTCGAACGAGGTGGGATGGTGACGTGGTCATCCAGGATGCAAAGTGCGGTCGGATGGTCTGGATCTCTGTGTATTGCGTTCTCTGTGGAGAAACACACGGCCTTTGACTGGAGGTCGATGACCGCTCCATTCTCGGTCAAGAAATCCATCCCGAGAATGACGTCACGTGAACAATGTTCGAGTGTAACGAACGTTGCCAGGTAGGTTGCGCCTTGAACTGCTACTCTTGATGTGCAAGTCCCGGTCGGTGTAACTAAGTGACCCCCGGCTGTACGAATCTCTGGGCCCATCCACGGAGTGGTGACCTTTTTCAGAGTGGCGGCGAAATTTCCACTGAGGATAGAGTAATCCGTCCCTGTGTCGACGAGTGCAGTGACGTCTGTTCTGTCGAGGGAAATGCTCAGGTTTGCTGTCGTAGACGGCGTGTGAGCGGTACGGGGCGGTGTTCGGTCACGGCTGCGGTGCGGCGCGGGTTCATTTCGATACGTCAGGTGGCATTCCCGTCGAGTCGGCGTTTCACGGTGTTGGACGGCATTCGGTCGTGGCATCGGGTGGCCACCTAGTTGCGGCGTAGGAGGGTCTGTTACATTTCGTCGGTGAGCAACCTCCCCCTCAAAGGTTGCTGCTTTTAGTTTTCCTGGCGGGGGCTTGGCGACCTTCCCCGAGGAAAGTCACCGTAAGACCGACGACGTGGGGATGGCGACCTGCGGGTCCCACCGGCAGATTCGGCCAGATAATCGTTGATTTCTCTGGGTCGCTGCCCAGGCTGCGGACGTGGTGCATCTGCAGGGAACCCCGGCAGGCCCATCTGACAATACCTGCAGTTGCGGTACAGGTGGCCCGGCTCACCGCAGTGATAGCAGAGAGGACGGTAGTTGGGAGCGCGCCAGATGTCACTTTTACGGGGATACGATGGAGCAGGACGAGCAGGTGGTGGCGGCCGAAAAGAGGCCGGGGTTTCCTGAAGACGAGTCGGCGGCGGTGGTGCGCGACGAGCAACAGCGGCGTATGTCATTTGCGGTGGGGCTGTGGACGGCTGAAAGGGAGCTGGTGTTGTAAGCGCCTGTTGCACCTCTTCCCGAATAACCTCGGATAGAGCAGTAACCGTTGGCGCGGGCGGCGTAGCCGGGAACAGCTTCTGTAGCTCCTCGCGAACGATAGCTCGTACGGTTTCGCGAAGCATGTGGGTGTTACTGATGCCCGTGGTTGCCGCAGTCATGGCCAAAGGTTGGCGCTCGTATTGCCGCAACCGCATATCAAGTGTCTTTTCCATGGTGGTTGCCTCCGACAGAAACTCTGCGACCGTGCTCGGTGGATTGCGAACCAGTCCGGCAATGATTTGCTCCTTGACACCTCGCATAAGGTACCGGAGTTTCTTCTGCTCTGTCATGTCCGGGTCAGCTTGACGAAATAACTTTGCCATCTCTTCGAAGTATACCAGTATGCTTTCATTTGGTAGCTGGGTTCGGGACTGAAGGAGCAGATCGGCCCGTTCTCTTCGAATCACCGTGGTGAAATCCTTCAGGAACTGGTCTTTAAATACGTTCCACGTCGTTATGGACGACTCCCGGTTCTCGAACCACGTACGAGCTGCGCCCTCCAGCGAAAAGAACACGTGTTGAAGCTTGGAGTCATCCGCCCATCTGTTGTACCGGGCCACGCGTTCAAATTTCTCCAGCCAGTCTTCCGGGTCTTCGCCTGGAGAACCTTGGAAGATCGGTGGCTCCCGAGGCTGCTGCAGCACAACAGAAGATGAACTAATCGTCGTCTGCATACCTATTTCGGCCTGGACGGTCGTCGACGATGGCGCTGAACGAACCGCTTGGGTTGAGCGAGACTCCAGAAGCCCAAACTCGGGTTGAAGGCCTTGGAGCCGGCGGCTGCCGTGGTGTACAGGCGTCACCTCGACGGCAGATGACCCTCGAGGACTTGAATCCCTGCTTGCTGGGGGAGTCCGAGGCATGGAATGCGTTACCCAGCACCTCCACCAGATGTCACGGGTGGTACAGCTCGGTTCGATACGTCAAAGTAGGTGACTGCAGCGGACGTCAGTAGCAGTCCCAAAAGCGGAGCATTCGCAGCCAGACACTTCGGCTTCTTTTTCTAAGGCCAGCTCGCGCGCGCATTCCGCGCTCTCGTGGTTCTAGTAGAACGACGACGATGAATGGGCGGTGTCAATATTTCTGAATTTTAAGGACAATATACTAGTTTTCATTCGAAAATGAGGGTCAGAATGTGATACCGCGAAGCTCCTCTCACAAAAGCGACTTCAGTAGTAAAGTTTTTCATGTGACATCATGAAACAATGAGCAAGATATTGCTTTGCATTAACTGATCGGAATAACGGTTTCTCATTAATGTGCCTCTGGAACGGTAGCTGTTTTCGTGCGACTCAACCCGTTACCAAACGCCTATAACATGGTGCTGGCTGCGCCATTTGCAAGAACATGTTTTCTTTTTTATCGTAATGAAGGTAAAGGATAACTTTAAAAATTTTACTGCAAAATCTGTTCATCTCTTGGTCTACGTCCTCTCTAATGCTGTTTCGTGACAACATATTTATCTTTTGTTTTACTAGTCATTCCAAACCGTAGCAAGTAATGAGTCCTTTTCATTACAACGATTGACAAAGGGAAACAAAATTATTCTTCACTCACCAGCTTAATATGAGACAGCCCGAGTTCTGCGTTCGCGGAAGCGAATCAGTTTGAAATCAGCTGCCTTGGCGTGTGTAAAATTCAGGATGTATTAGAAAGCTTTTTGCAGAGCAGCCTTTACGTATCAACAATCCAGCGTGATTCCGGTAGTGCAAGAACAGAAACACGAATGCGCACACAGTGGTCCGGATATTCTGACAGCACACCGTGCTTCTGTATTAAATTGAATGATTAGGCTGCCACTGCCACACAAAGAATGTGCAACTTGGTGATGCTGACGCATTCAGATGGAGCGCATCACAACACAATTAGGAGAACTGCACCAGTCAGTGGCGGTGATGCAGCATTCCTGAGGTAATAGAGCACTGCGCCTAGAGACGTACTTTCGCTAAGGCATTCACAATGAAGAAGGTTCTGTTCTCTGAGAGGAAACAGAAGTTTTCTAGTTGGTAAGCTACACGAAATGTCCAACTTAACAGATTCGAAAATCAGGCAAGCAACAATCATTTCACTGTCCGTAACTAATAAACAGGAGTCGTGTAGCAGGTTGATGAAGGAAATATGACGTCAACAAAATATGCGTTCCTTATCAATACGCCCATAACATACAAATATATTGGTTAATATGTGAAGCAACGTTGAATGCAGAAAATACAGTTTCTGATAAACATCACCGGGGTGTTTAAGTTCATGAATTACTGACAGGTGTTGAATAAAATGCAAACAAAATATCTGGCGGTTTTGCTGAGCACAAAATACTGTGCGAAGGCACACTTTTTTTCAGGTGTACACCACCACCATGTACCTGCAGGCGCGATTGAGGTGTCCACTCACCCAGGATGCCACTTCAGCGCGTCTTCAATTTTTTCATCTGCATTGCCAGTTTACCCAATGAACGCCGGCGGCTTTTGTTCTAGTGCCGCGTTCCTGCAGCAGGTTTGTCAACCACAACGCGTATTCCTCTAGTGCCGTGTTTCTGCCACAACGTTCTGCACGCCAACGCATGCAGCGCACATCTGTCTGTCACTACCGCCACATAGCTCAGAGCACGAATACTAGTTTGGTGGTGGTTTTATTTGCTAAAGAAGACATTGTGCAATGCAACATGTGACAGTGTGGGGCAGTTTAACACCAGGCGTGTACGGCTGCAGCGGTAGCCTAGGGCTCTCACGGAATGCCCATCGAAGCTGATCGGTTCGCGCCTCCGCCGGCTCGATTTCCAGACGGGACTATTTATTCATTTCTCTCTATTTATTTGTTCCACTTGACTCAAGCCAACGAACATTGCCAGGTCACCAATCGGAATAGGGCTTTCGTACTCATTCATTTAAAGCTGCACCTCGTTTAATAAATTCCTAAGTGCTATACTAAGTGATAAGTAGGTACCTGTAAAGGACATCAACAAGACAATAAGGCACAAGCAAATTCAGAGCCATTATGGGATTGGAGCATCTACTGCACAGAGAAGCTACTGAAGACATATAAAATAATTACTCTACTCGGCAGTGGGCACGGCAGCTGAGTAAAGATGCAGATCACCAACCCTTTCTTGTTCCTCGTTCAGGTGAGGAAATGCTACGGCAAATCATTTCGTAGTAACAGTGTCTGCTTGATACTGCTGCCTTGCCCGCGGCCACTTGTGGATGTACACTTGTGTATCTGTTTTTCATTGCGATTTCTTCTGTTACTGGGACGTGACGTTGAATCTAACCCCGGCCCTGGGGACTCTTCGCTTGCCGATCAACTGAAGGGCATTGCGAATGATACTAAAGAAATCAAGGTGGAGCAAACTGTCACCAACCAGAAACTAAGCGCAATTGGCAAGAAACTTCAACAATTAACTGGGCTCGAAAGACAAGTATCGGCTTGCACAAAGAGTGCAGCTGAGCTCGAGAAAAACCTTGCATCTATGACAAAAAAAATTGACGAACTTGAAAATAGATATCGTCTTTCTAACATCATTGTGTATGGCATTGAAGAAGATGCGAATGAAACTACTGAAACGCTGCTCCAATCTACTAAAAATACCGTATTTGAGGGTCTGCTAGGGCTTAATGTCTCAGGAATCGAGAGACTACACCGGCTTGGAAAACCAGACAATGATGATCAAACAAAATGCAGACCTGTAATCATGAAACTTGTCGATTACCGCAATAAGGTCATCATATTCAAACAATCCTCAAAATTGAAAGGCTCTGGCTTTTCTATCAGTGAAGATTTTTCGCGTACTGTTCCGGATATCAGAAAAATATCTGGGACCGAACGAAAAAAATCGCGACCGCCAAGAAAAGGTATTCTTAACCAACGAGAAAGTGCGAATAAATGGCCAACTGTTTCTTGGGATAACGACCGAAACGACAATAAGGGAATAGAAACAAAAAACGAAACACCGCAACTAGTATCACAAACGACCAGAAGCAAAAGCCGATTACCCACCTCAACTTGAATGCCCGCAGCCCAGCTAATAAGGTACCTGAACTGGAGGCTACTTTGCTGGCTATTGAGCCTGACATCGTAACCATCACTGCGACATGGTTGCATCCTGGCATTTCAGACTGCGAATTTGTTCCACCCGGATATACAGTTATTCGCAAGGATAGACAATCTAGAGATGGGGGCGTGGCAATTCTTCTTAAACAAGCAATCGTATACTCTATCATGCCGGAAGTGGCAGGTGTGGAGGCTGTATGGTGCAAGACCCATATAACCGATGGCGTTGCTCACGTTGGAGCTGTCTACAGGCCTCCAAATGCCGATGCAATGCGTCTAGACTCATTGTTCCACTACATGCCTAGACATACCCCCGTCGGAAAAATTGTCATGGCTGGGGACTTTAATCTACCAGATATTAACTGAAAAACTCTTAAGCGCGGAAATGCTACAAACAACCTGATCATAGACTTCTTGTTCACGTTCAACCGTACGCAGATTGTTCACACGCTGACTCGTGTCCATAACCAAACCAGCTCTATTCTAGACCTATTCTTCGTTAGCGATCACTTTCCATGCAGTTCCATAACAATAGAAACACTTCAAGGGCAATCAGGCCATGAATTAGTACCGTGTAAATTGCCTATAACAAACCTTGTTGGCCCGCATCGTACTGAAAAACGTCTCTTCGCATGTAATAGAGCCAATGATGATCCTGTTATGACTTATCTCGTCCATGAATGCGAGAACTTTTCCCATTTATGTCTCAATAAGCAGTCAAGTATTGACAGCGTCTGGCAGTTTTTTTTTTAATCTTTTTATGCATTCCATGGGAAGCTTCATACCTACGCTTCGAAAATTGTCAAAAACCAGAATCCGTGAATCACGCGTGAAATAATTCAAGTTAAACGAAGGATCAAAAGACTCAGAGAGCGGAACAAATATCTCAACATCCCTGCATGAGTACAACTGTCGCCTTAAACCAATAACTAGGCAACTTAGACATGCAACTCGAAATGCAGAAGAAAATTTCTGCAACACTACGTTACAAAACTTTATTAAAACTGCACCAAGCAAAATTTGGCGTTACTTGAGTACAAAGCGAAAGATAAGTGTTCCATCGTCATCTCTGGACGGCAAACTTAAAGCAGATTCGTTCAACAAATCTCCTCAATGAGTCTTCGCTGTTGATGAAAACCACGTTGGCGAGATTGCTCCACAACAATATGGCTACGAGCATCTGACCGGTACGCCTACAATATCTGAGGCTAGTGTGCTATCGTTGCTTCTAAATATTCATGAAAAGAAAAGTAGCGGCCCAGATGGCATTCCTAATGGTTTTCTGAACTGTTATGCCGAACCTTGTAGCAAATATCTTTGTCTCTTTTTCCAGAAATCAATGCGTGAATGTCGTATTTCCTCTGGATGGAAAATCGCCAAAGTAATCCTTGTCCACAAATCAGGTGATAAACACTCCCTAAATAATTATCGACCCATATCTCTGACATCTACATGTGGGAAAACTCTGGAACATATTATCCTCAAATTTCTGACTCAATACGTCGAAGCTAAAAAGCTAATCCACACTTGCCAGCATAGATTTAGAAATGGACTATCCACTATAACACAACTTGTTGAACTCGTGCATGATCTTGCACAAGGTATTAACAATCAGTCGCAAATTTACATATTTTCCTTAACTTTTCCAAAGCGTTGACCGGGTGTCCCACCAAAAATTGATGTACAAACTCAAGCATTTAATTGCTGACGGTCCCGTCACACAATGAATCAGCAGTTATTAATCTGAACGTTACCAATTCGTCCAATTCGACGGACATACCTCCGACATTATTCCTGTGGTATCTAGTGTCCCCCAAGGATCTGTACTGGCGCTTCTTTTATTTTTGCTAATTATTAATGATATAACTGACCAAAACGAAGTACAAAAGAGACTGCAGACGATTGCGTCTTTTGTCATGAAATTAAACATCTGTCTGACCAGATGAAACTAAATAGAGCCTTGAATAAAGCTTTTCAGAGGTGTCACGATTGGATCATAGTGATTAAGAAAGACAAGACTGTTTTGATGTCAGTCAGAAAGAAAAAAAACCCGCTTAAGTTCATTTATGGTTCTGATAACACTGTGATACGAACTGTCTCGGAATACCGATATATGGCCATCCTTAACTCATCCGACCAGAACTGGACAACGCACGTTCAGTATGTAGCAAATAAGACAATGAACACACTGTTTTTCCTCAAGCCTGCCTGGAATAACTCGCCTCCCGAAATAAAGCTTCTGGCATACACTACACTTATACGCCCGGTATTAGAATACGCTAACATTGCATGGTCCCTTTATACAGGTACTAGCGTAGCCGCACTAGAAAGTGTGTAGCGAAAAGCCGCGCGATTAATCTATAAATAGTACAGACGCGCAGAATCACCTATTGAACTTTTGCATCAGGCAGGGCTTCAGCCTTTATCGATTCAATCGAAACTGCACCACTTGAAATTCCTTTACTTACTTCTGTACAATTCATTTAAGCTTAACTCTGAAGACTTCGCATTATAAGCCACTCCAGAATCACCCGCCACAAAAAACCTCTCACACTTGAGAAATTTTTTTTGTTGCAATATCACATTTTATTTTTCCTTTTTTCCACGAGCAGTGCGCGAATGGAATGCACTTTATGCTTTGATTGTAATGCATCCGACAGTCCTCAAATTTTTGGAGCTTGTCGAGCTGAGTATATTGCCACAAAACTTAATAAATATTGTTAAAATGTTCGGGATATATACTTTGCACTGTAAAACTGATGAACCCGAATTGTTTGTTTTTGTCTTTGCTTTAGCTAGACCCATATTTTTCATTGTACAACTGCTTACTGTTTCATAACTGTTTTATCTGTATTTTTTGAAGTGCGCCACTCCTGTAAAAACCCCGGTTGGGGTTGACAGTATATCGAAATAAAATAAAATTTACCTGGGTTCATGCTTGAGTCGTTGCCATGAGCAGCGCTTGGTTCATTTTATTTCTGCTATCAAGTATACTTTTTTTTGTCGAGATTTGAAAGGAGCAGCGTTAAATGCCTTTATTTTTAGGCAGCCTTAGTGTGCTTCAAACATAAATTAGTATTCATAGTTGCTAAGACGTTCTCGTTACCCACTGGAAGTATGCTCAAAAAACGTGGTTTTTGTACTTCATTTGCAAACTTGCTCAGCACCGCCTTCCTATAATTTTCACTTTTATCTGTCTTGTGAAAATAAATATGGCACATATAATCTTGCCGTTTTATTTGCGATTGCAGTTGCGAAGAGCAACCAGAAACATCACCTTCATCAGTTATGTTATTAAGCAGAAGGGCATCTTGTGGTATTGTCTAGGAGGGCAGTAGGGAGTGTAGGGAGTGTCCAGGATGGCAGTTTAGAACATGTGAAATGCTTTCGCGCATGTGAGCATGTTTTTGTGGTTTCAGTCATCACGTTTGTCACTCCTCCTGCATTTGCAAGGAGAGGCTACAAAAATTACCGATAGTGAATGAGGCATGCAAATATAGTTTGCCTCGTTTCTAGTTCGAAAAGCTGTTGAAGCAATATTAATGAGTAAAATAGCGCTTATAATATTTAATACGGTTCGTTCGTATTAGATATTATTCAAAATATCTAATACGAACGTCAAAATTAGAGGCTTTTGTAGTTATTTTGCCACCTAGGACACTTCTCTTCTTAAAAATTTCACTTTTTACCCGCTTGTGCAAATAATGCAGCATATATTTGAGTGTGCAGTTTTATTTCTAACTGCTGTGAAAAAATCAATAAAAGCACAACCTTGATATACTCTATTATTAAGTTGAGGGATTTTTTTGGATATTCAGAAGGACAAAGCCATATATTATATTACAGTTCAAGGAGCGTTGCAACTTGCTCTCGCACACGTGAACCCCGTATTTACGATTTAAATTTGCTTGTTAGTCATTCTTTCAGCACTGTGAAAGGGAGGCAACAAAAATTGTTAAAGCCGAATCCTGTAACCAACCAATTCAAGTTTTACAATTGAAGTAAGATAGACAATGTGAAAAAGAGCCATGGAATAAATTTTGACTGAAAAAGAAAACATGGATGTAGTTGCCCTCATTATGCCTTTAAGAGACTACTTTTCTGCCTTGACTGCCTGCACTTGCATAAATGTTTCACAGTGAGAAACCGACCAATACGCCACCCAGTTCGATTAGCGTCTCATTCTTATATACAGAGCACCTGATGCTTTGTCTTTTTTCCATGAGACAAAAATGGCAATAGTAGACGCAACCCACCCGAACATCACATCAGGGTTAAGTGCGTGTGCCCGCAGTTCTATATTTTAAGGGCGCTGCTAGGCACATGGAGGAAGGGATGGATGAATGGATAGTTCTGTTTTCAAACGATATAAGAGGGTAGGAGCGGGGATGATAAAACATTTTCCAGAAAGCCTGGCGGTGCATTTGCAAGAACCCATTCTGGAGGAGATGAAAAATGTTATCGAGGTAGGAATGTTCCTTAAAGATGCCATCACAAATATATTAAACTAATCTGTAAAGCAATTTATACAACATCGGCCAAAAAGCAATCCTTCAATCCTAATCGGCTTCCGAGGTTCATTTCGCTTAAACTTCTTCATTTTTTCAGAAAAGCAAAACGTTGAAACGGGCCTTGGTCATGAGTACGTGGACATATTTTCAAAACTTAACTGATAACTTGATATGAAAAAAGAGTGTTGTTTTGCTACTTGTATTATGCCACAATACACGTAGTTGCGTCGTCAAGAATATTGCAGCGTTCCGAAGGTTTAGTTTAGTGAAGGCTAATTAACGAGTCAAGAATCCATGGGACGAATCCTGGTGTGTAGAATTAACCAGGTAGGATAAAAACCCTTTGTTAAAAGATACGCCTTTTTTCCTTCATCCGTACATCATTTTGCCGCGTGTACAGCCCAGAGTGACGTCCTCCTCTAAGCCTAAAAGAAGGAGCGGTCACAACCGCCTGAGAAGCATTTGTTTATGTCCGGTTAAGAAGTTATTAAAAAACAACCTGGCCCAGACCAAATTTCTGGATGGCGGGATCCATGGGGCTCATTGGAACCATGTAGTGCGAAATCTGATCGCTTAGAATCTGTAAAATTCAGGATATAGAGAGAAAGCTTCTTGCAATGCTACCTCTACCAACGGTTAATTTGCGTTATTGCTGTCGCAACGCAAATAACGTATGTGCATACTGGAGTTCGGATATTCTGGCTGATACACTTCGCCTTTTGCACACCACGATTCTCTATTACATTAATTAAATTGGTTGGCGCCAACGCGCATAGGCTATTCAGCTTGGTCACACCGCTTGGTTAACTTGATGAGAAGGGAGACAGAAGTGCACCGTGATACGATCAGCATTGTTGCACCACCATACTGATGAACGGGAGGTCATCCGTGCGTTTCTTTTATTTTTTCGCTCATATTTACTCGTCTGCACCACCGTATGGCGATGATACAGCACTCTTACTGTGCGGCAGTGCTCCAACTGAACACTTAGAGTTTCGCTAGTGCCAAATGACGAGAAAAGTTCAGTTTTTTGATGCGAAGAGACCAGTTTTCTCTATTCTTAAGAGACCTGAAGTTTCAAGCGAAAGCGACACGAAAAGAACGTATGCTAAAGAGAGGTTTACTGGCATTAACTCATAAAAGTATATTCAATTATAGCTCACGGTAGATATCACATTTATCAGTATGACTCCAAAATGTTATCAGATGACATATATGGACAAGGAGTAACTCCAAAAGTTAAAATAGCAATGCAGGTTAACATTATGGTTCTAATATTGATCGCGAATTAGTGGCATTGGCTGAATCAGGGGCGGAATACATTTACCATTGTCCGTTGTTCCATACATTCCTAAACGCTATAATGAAATAATGAGTAGCTAGCTTGAAAGCACGTAAACGAGACGAAGAGGTACAACAATTATTCAGCGCCACTTTGGCATTGTTCAATCTCTTGTACAGAGGAGATAAAGCACGCATACACTACAGTTTACCTCGTACTACTCTTGAGGCCTTTGCGTGTACATTGATTGTTGAATTTAATTTTGTCAACGAAGTAACAGGGTTTTTGTGTTTTTATGGATCTTTCATACGTGGCGAAGAAAATAGGCTTTCTTTCTAGGCACATTTATTCTGTGTTTGCCCCCGCGGTGGCTCAGTGGTTACGGCGCTCGGCTGTTGACCCGAAAGACGCGGGTTCGATTCCGGCAGCGGCGGTCGAATGCGTCAGAAGATCTAGATTTTTGCTCGGGCACAAGTCTGCAACGTCTTCTTTGTTGCAAAGGTCGTCTATGCATTGCAAGTGATGCACTGTGCGAGGAATAAGCTACAAGCGCTGCACAGACTATTCGCGATCTTTATTTGGCGCTTTCAATGGGAGCCTATGCTTCGAGACAATTTGTTTCTATCTTCTAGTCTGAAGAAGTTGGCTTTGTTCACTTATATGTTCACCTGCTCGTTTTCTGGTTGTTCTTCTTCAGAGCTGCAAGCCACCCTTTTCTGCTAGCGTGCTAAAGAGGTGACTGAGTAGTCGCCTGCCTTGTCTGTTTGCTTCGACTGGTAGTGGCTGAGAAGAGGCTGTGTGCCGTTTCCTGAAGGAGGTTGCTGATACCTTTGATTTGCTGACTGTTCGTTTCTCGTAGCAATATTTATTTGACCTGTCAAGGAGGCAGATGACAAAATTGCTAATAGAATCTTTATTCCCTGTGCCCGTGTACCGGTAGTCTTGCCTTGGTTTTATGGATTCCACGTATTGAAGCAAGTTGAGCGAGTGCATGTTCAAACTGCCTGCACAATCCTTCTTCCTTAAACTTCATACTTCCACTGTACCCGTCAACCCGTCAAAGTATGGCTTCGTGCCAAAGGGACTCTTGTACCATGGTCGGTGAACTGTCGCCTGTGCGGCCAACCAGACACAACGGATTATTGTTTTGTGGGGTACCATGACGTAGTGTTTTTTTTTGAAGAAAGAGGAAGACGAAGACGTTGTTCGATCGCCTGTCGCCTCAGCTCTGTTTATTTAGCTAATTTTTCTAATTTACCTATTTTTATTTGAATATTCGAGGACGGCAGCATCTTCAAAGCGGTATTGTCCCTACTGGAAGAGTACGGCTGCTCCGGCGCCGGCAAGCCTAAAGAGACCACGCCATTCAAAGGAGGCTGGCTCGGAAGAGGCGGCCATGGCTTCTCAGGCTGTGGAGCGACCAGAACATGGACTCGACCACCCGTCCAGCGAGACCTCATCGCTTAGTGGGGCTGCGTCAATGATCGTGGACGGTGACGAGTCAGTGGCCGATATGGCTCACGTGGACAACGAGGGCTTCAAGTTGGTGAGTCGTCGCAAGCAACGAATGGTAGGAATCCCGGTAGTGGTTGAGCCCACAGAAAAGGGGGTTGATTTAAGAGAGAAGAATCCCATCTTACTTTTCGCGGCCATTCAATCACTGCTGGGATCAGCTCCGGTTCGAAGTCGGTTCACCATGCACGGGGCTCTTCAGCTGGATGTCTCGACGGAAGAGCAGGTTGACAAGCTCCTGCAGAGCTCTCAGATTTTTGGCATCAAAGTTAACGTGCGGTTGCCCCATTCCTACATGAAGAACACCTGTCTTATTAAGGGTGTACCAAAGTGGTATTCAGAACGCGACCTACTTGATTATCTGAAACCACAATGTGTACTGCACGTAAAACGACTTGTGCGTCGTGTGGAGTCTGCGGGAAAAGAATGGGCTGCGAAGCCTACCAACTCTATCGTGTTGACATTCGCTCCCAACTCAGAGCGTCCCGAAAAAAATTGATCTGGGATTCACAAAACACGCAGTTGCAGATTTCACTGAAGCTCCTCCACGGTGTTTTAGATGCCAACGGTTTGGGCACGTGGCCAAAGTTTGCACAAAGGATCGACGCTGTAAGCGGTGCGGAGGCGACCACGACTTTAAAACCTGCAGGGCAGATTTTGCTTGCGCCAATTGCGGTGGCGATCATCCAGCGAGTTTCGGAGGCTGCCCCTTCCGTGTGAGCGCTCTGCACCGTCGGATGGCCTTTATTGCTGGTCCAAAAACCCCACCGACTGAGACGCCTGTCCCTGGATTAGACGAGTTCCCAGTATTGGAGTCTGATGTTGTTGCGTTGCCCAACAATGTCCCTAAGAGACCTGAGTTCAGCAGGACGCCAAGGCCCAGTGCGCGCGAGTCGACTGTTCGGCCTCCAGCAAAAAGTGTCCATGTTCTTGAGCGGCCGGATCACAGCCAGATTCCTCGGCAAGGGGAACCCTCATATGCATAAGTGACAAAAAAAACCAGCTACTGCGGCCAAGAGTGGGTCCCCGTCGGCATCTTTTATCGATGTTGTCAGTGAGTGCGTTGCGCAAAATAAGGAGCTCAAAAATCAAGGTATGTCTGACCTTCTTCATGTTTTGTTTGGGGCCCTGCGTTCACATGTTCCAGCGATGGCGCCTGGTAACCTGAAGAACTTCCTACAGCTGGTGCTTTCTTTTGAGTCCCTAATTTCCACCTTCGCAGCAAACTGCCTTGCGAACTAAAATGAATAGGGTTAAACCTCGTGGATCTCATATGCACCGAAAAGTGCCGTTTATATTGCAGTACAACTGCGCTGGGATTTTAAGTCGCTTAGCTGAACTCAAACTATTCTTGAAAGAACTTGTGTTCCAGTATTGGCCCTGTCAGAAGCTGTCCTACCAAGCGGGAGATGTTTGACTGGATATGTCGCCCATAAACACTGCAGCATAAAGTCATTCCCTGCAGGAAGTGCTGCGCTTTACATAAGAAGAGAAATTCCACATGTTTCTCTAAGCGTTGCCGATCTTTGCACGGATGACATTGAGGTAGCGGCTGCAAGAATACAGCTCGGCTCTCGAACCCTTTCTATTGCATCCGTGTACGTGTCTCCGCTGAAGAACGTAGCATTAGATTTGTTTCTACAGCAGCTCTGCGACCGCTGCCCAGCACCTAGAATCATCTGCGGTGATTTCAATGCCCATCATGCCGTTTGGACGCAAACTTGTAGAGGTTATTGACAGTTTGGACCTGTGTGTTGCGAATGACGGAAGCCCCACTTTTTTCCGGCCTCCAGCCTCAGCGACAGCTATAGACCTGGCACTGCATTCACCTGACGTCCGCGTGAGTTGGTCAGCACCAGACCGCATGGGAAGTGATCACTATCCGATTTTTGTGTTTGCTGCCGACTTTCGTATGCATGCTCCTAAAATTAGCAACGTGGTCACCTGGGACAAGTACAGACAGCACCTAGAACGTGTTCCTGGTGATGTTGTTGACAAAATTATTTCTAGTAAGCTAGCAGCAACTACGGCGGTCAAGTTACCTGATCATTTTCCGGCCCCGGATTTAAAACTCAGGAACCTTTGCGCAGCGAGAAGGGCGGAGCGGCAACTCGTGCGGAAGAAGGACGACGGGCAACTGAAGACGACTTTCAATAGGCTGAATTCCGCTATTAGAAGGCACACGAACAAGCTGTACAGGTCGCAATGGGCCTCATTCTGTGCTAGTTTGACTGTGTTCTCACCGATAACGAGAATATGGTGAGTTAATGGCAGCCTTGATGGAGAATCTCGCCCTTCGAAGCCTTTTGAAGCTCTTGCAATACGCAAGAAAAAACCTGTTGCGTGCTTGGCATAGAAATCTGCAGACGCACTCGTGCGCGCTGATTCTGGAATAGATATATATTCACCAACTGCTTCCTTCAGGTCTATCAAGGACGTCCCGTTCACGCTTCGTGAGCTTCAGACTGCGCTCAGTGGCCTGCGGCGCCGGTGTTCACCAGGTCCCGAACGGCATCACCAATCAAATGCTGAATAATCTGCCCTTGCAACTCAGAAAGGAGCTCCTCAACTTCATCAATCGAGTTTGGGAGACTTGTGATGTTCCTCTGTCATGGAAGGTGGCACATGTAGTTCCGGTACTGAAGCCTGGCAAAGACATGACAGACCTTGTCTCGTATCGCCCTGTGTCATTGACCTCCTGTGTAGCTAAGTTGACGGAGAAGCTGGTAAATGAACTCTTATCATGGTGGCTTGAGGACAGCAAGGCACTGCCATCCTGTATGACAGGATTCCGCCGAGGTCTTAGTGCCCAAGATAGCGTCTTAGACTTGATCAGTCACATTGAACACCAGAGAGCTTTCGGCCTTTCCACCTTAGCCATTTTTCATGATGTTGCGAAAGCTTACGACAGCGTGCTTCAGAGCTCAATTCTAAACAGTTTGTAAGGCATGGGCATACAGGGCCATATGTTAAGATTCATTTACAAGTTTATAAGTGATCGCGCGGTTCGTGTACGGTTAGGGAGTACGTTAAGCACCGAAAGGGTTCTGTCATGAGGTGCGCCTCAAGGAAGTGTTCTTTCCCCAACGCTCTTTAACGCCGTAATGGCTGGCCTACCCGATTCGCTGAAAAAAAGTTGCAGGCAAGTGCGTATGTCACTTTATGCTGACGACATCTGTATTTGGATTACTGGCTACGAACACAAGCGATTAGCCCTGATAGCTCGACAGGCTATACTTTCGACACAAGCTTACCTTCAAGGTGTGGGGTTGTCTCTGTCAGTGAACAAATCCGGCTTTATTCTGTTTCCAGGTGTAGGAAGACGTCAAGCTCGGTTGAAGATAGACCTCGGTCACTCTTGCATCCGTCAATTATACCACGCGCGTTTTCTAGGCGTCATTATTGACTCCCGTCTACAGTGGCGAAAAGCTGTAGACGCGATTGTTTCATCTATATCTTCTTGTCTCAATGTGATCCGTAGAATTGCACGTAAGCAAAGGGGAAACCATCCTTCTTCAATGGTCAAACTTCATGAAGCGCTGGTGGTCAGCCGAGTAATGTATCAATTACCTTTAATTTCTCCCTCGGCATCACAACTTGAGCGTCTCGAAGCTGTCCACAGAAAGGGCCTAAGAAGAGCCATTGGAGTTCCCCAGGCGGCTGCGAATAAGGCAGTACTTCATGAGTCCCTATCGAAACCTCTTAGCCTTATCGCTTCTCAGAGACTATTAATGCATCTTGACCGCTTAGGAGAGACGGTAGCTGGGCGATCCCTTCTCCAGCGGCTCTATGAGTCGAAGGCTTACTTGGCACTCAATACTCTTAGTTCTTTAGGCATTAATGTCCGAAGGCAAAGGAAACGATTGAAACCCCCCTGGTCTTTTCCGACCCTCGACTGTAAGGTCACAATTCCCCATGTGAGCGCAAAGCGCAGCTCTCCTTTGGCAGCAACGCGTTCGCTTGTACTGGAATACTTGGAAACAGTGTATGCCTGCCATCTTCAAATTTTCCACGGATGGTTCTGTGGACAAGGTCAAACAAGCTAGCGCAGCGGCTTTTTACATTCCTTATTTGGACTAAGTGGTCCGTACGCTGTACTGCTGTTGTATCCTCCACAACGGCTGAAAGTGTTGCTAATGAGGCGGATTTACGGAAGTTAGGGTCTTGTCCGGCTCAACCTGTTGTCATCCTAACTGATTCAAAATCTGCCCTTCAGAGGTTAGAGCGCGGATTCCCTACTGACGCCTTGTCTCTAAGCTCTCTGCGCTTGGTGCCGAATCTGCACAGCAGAGGCTTTACTCTACATTTCCAGTGGGTGCCCTCTAACATAGGAGTCAATGGTAATGAGGTGGCCGACAGTCTTGCCCATAAAGCTCTCGCAAGGATTCCATCAAAAAGAGTGCCTCAAGATGAGAAAGGTCTCTGCAGGAAAACGGTGCTCGATCACTTCAGTACCCTGTGGAGTGCGTACCACAAGCCATGTGTGACCAAGTGACTGAGAAGATCTCAGGCGACCCTTCTACATCGAATTCGCACGGCCTCTGCTCGCACTCCTGCATGGATGCATAAGACCGGCATAGCATCGTCTCCGCTCTGCTCTTTATGTGGTGTGTGCGGGGATATCGAACATTATATTATGTACTGCCCAAAGTACAACGCGGAAAGGCATGTGATGTTCGCTTCCTTCAAGAAGACAGGAACCCGTCACAGCACAGTGCAGGACATTGTCTACCCGAGTGGAAACCAGACATGCAGAAGGGAGGCTGCACGCCTTCTTTTAATATTTCTGCAGAACACGGATCTTCTTTCTAAATGGTGACAGCAGGAACGGACTATGGCCTACTTTGATTGAATGTGTGCGTAGATGGTGTCTTCCGGAGTGGACTACTTTATAGTGTGAGTGAATGTGTGTATGGAGTGTGGTACTACAATGGCCTATGTTCTAGTGTGACTGAATATGTGCATAGATGGTGACTTCTGGAGTGGACTGTGATTTGAACTCTGTGGATTGATTGTGTGCATAGATGGTGACTGCGGGAGAGAATGTGTGCTATTATAAGAGACTGTGCGCTTAGCGGGGTAGATGCGGCATTGTTAATATCGAAGGGACGCTGCGGTGGAGCAACTGCCGGCAGACAAATCAAGGCTAACCCCACCTGTAGCATTCAACACCTCAATCTCAACCTGTTTTTTTTTTTTTGGGGGGGGGGGGGGACTTGCTACCGCGAACAATTAAACAGGGCATTAAGAACTCGCCTTTCAGTATACGCGGCCTTTGCCTGTTCTGAAAGACTCCGGGATTCCTTGGGATCTCTTCAAGCTGATTGAATTTTTTAGCCTGTGGTAGAACCGCATGATTTTTCGAAACGCATAACCACCTCGTCCATCAAAGCTTCTGTTCAGTGAACAGTGTGCCTTAGTGCATGTGTTTTATGGTGATCAGAACTGGGCGCCTGAATGGTTGCCGCGTCTTGATGCATGTTTGTGTCTCCCGCAAATTTGATGTGCTGGTGGAGTGCACTGTACGCAGACATCAGAATGTGTGTCTACATAGCGGAATTCTATGCGTGTACGTAAAGCATTTTGTAGCTAAGCGGGTTTGATTTCCATGCTATAAAGAAATCAACCCTGGCGACAGCCTAGGGCTCTCGCGCTCTGGCCAGCGAAGCTGATTTGTTCGCGACGCCGCGGGTTCAAAATTCAGTTTTGGATATTTAATTTATTTATTTTGATTTATTTATTTCACTCGGTACAAAAGTACAAAAATCTCAAAACGAAAAACATCACAAGATATTTCGCAATAATATCTAGCGCTCAGAACCGCAGCAGAACAGTTAATCGGCCCAATATTGGCAATGTATTGGGAAAGGCCGGTCCTACAAAAGCCGAAGTTGAAGCCATCTATTTCCAATTTTATGCCTATCAGCTGTGCTGCTTGAGGGGAAGCCTAAAGATTAAGCGGTAAGCACTGTAATGAAGTTATAAATTTAATACAACTTGCGCCGATTTGATCTAGTGGAGGGTTGCGCAAATTACACGATTTCTGAACAACGAATGATGCGTTCCACAAACTGCCAAATTATTGTCGGGTGCAAGCGACACGACTCCACCATCGTCAGTCCAACCATAACGCAATATTGTTCTTTTCTTATGAAAATATTGCTGGGAAAATTAATCAGCTTGACTATACCTTCTTCAGGACGAACGTCTTTCTAATGTGTATCCAGCTTACCCTGTTTTGTGGTTAGGCGCCGCCTTATCCCTGCAAACTTTTTAATCTCTTCGCGAATCTAACCTTCCGCCGCCCCCTTATACGTTCGCCTTCTATTGAAATCCACTCCGTTACCCTTAGGGACCAGCGGTTGTCTTGCCTTCGCATTCCATCCCCTGTCCAAGCCTAATTCTTCCTCTTGATTTCGACTAGGATGCCATTAACACGCGTTTGTTGGCTGGCCCATTGTGCTCAGGTTTTTATTTAACCGTTAATCGCATCATTTTCCTTTCCGTACCTCGCTTTGTAGTCCTAAATTTAATTTGAACAATTTTTTAACAAGTTACCGTTGCAGGTCCCGTTCAGCTGTAAAGCCGGTTTTCGTCGTCAACTTCGTTAGCAGCGTGATTGAAAAATCCTCAGACAAGCGCAAAGGCTGGCCCACTTGCCACCTAGGCGATGTGACAATTGTGACGTTATCACAACCTTCCCAATGTGGCAAGTATCAAGCATACCACAGTCGGCAGCAAACTGTCCACCGCGTCATGTGACAGTGGAATTAATGATGGGTCACTACAGGTTGCTTGGGGAAAGAAACCGGAGTTTCACAAGCACCACCAGTGGCTGTGGTTCAAAGAGGCTCCTACAGGGCACTGGTGCACCAGCATCACTGCGCCAGGAGTGGTATAAGGATTTCCCGCCGTCCATGGATGGAAAGTACAGAATGACCGTGTCTGCGAAGTGGCATGTGGAGAACCCAGGCCAGTGCACTGTTCCTTCAACGCTACCCCGTGATGCCCTTGAAGCGCAGCTTAAAGGGACACCGAGGAGAACTCTATCGTTTTTTTTTTGTTAGCAAAATCTGATAGTTCAGCATTTCATTGCTTTGTTGCCGCTTGTCGGGGAGCCAAACATGCATTTATTTCAAATAAATTTGGATTAGAAGTTGAAAACGTTTTCCCGCTGCTCCGATTGAAGTATGAGAGCTCTTATGATGTCACGGAGAACTCTTATGACGTCATAGGACGGAGTGACGTGAAACGTGACGTAAACGGAGACTCCGTGATTTCTGGCGGCTAGCGGTGCGGTCTAGCAGCTGCCGAAATGAAAGCTACCGCCGCCGCACATTGAAGGCATCTATCGGGGGTCGCTACCGTCGCTTCGTTTACGTTTTCACCGGCGTCTTGTCAGCATTACCATGGACGGCGTTCCCGAATACGACGGCGTAGTTTTCGCAAAAACTCCGGCCTGCATTTCAGCGACCTCAGCCCCACAGAGCGTGCAATGCTTTTGAGGGAGCACGGTTAGGTTAGGCGCCGGCGGGTCGTTTCCCCCTTCCGCGGTGAGCAGCCGTTGCAAACTAAATATCATAACACCATTGTGGGGAGTCGCGAGGGGACAGGACAAGGTCGGCGCGTTGAGCCCATCGGAGGCTAGCCGGGGCTTTGGGGCCAACGGATTGCGATTCCTTGAACGGCGCGGTGGCACGGTGCCGCAGGCGACGTCGAGATCTCCCACGATTGCAAGGGGCAAGTTCTTTATTTAATTTTATTGCCACAAAAAAACGGATAGGTGCTCAAGGGCGGTCGCGATTAAAGTGGGCGCCTTGAAGCTAAAGCCGACGCACGACGCTTCAACGGCTTCCGTTGGATCCAATGGGCCCACTGGATCGGGCTCTCTCGACCACTTGCATGTACCTTCAGATGTGTACTGTGAATGGATCAAATTAACCGAGAGCTCGAAAAGAACAGCTCTGCCCAACTGCCGAAGCTATTGAATTACGTCACAAGGCGCTCTTCGCCGCCGAGCCGAATCAGTCTGGCCGGGCCGGCGGCGGCTGGGGGCACTCGGCGCAAAATAGACATCCTCCAAGTCCCCGCCAGTGCGGTCAGAGTGCGCCGAAGCCGTCGAACGCGTCGGCGGTCAAGCGCAGTTGGAGAATAGAGGGTCTCGCTTTGGCCTACATGATGTCGCCGTGCAGCGCGCGCGCGCGCATTACGCCGGAGTATAAACGCGCCTTAACAGAGCCTGCGCTTAACCGCTATCCAATGTATTCGGTGGCGGCATCTATGAAAGCCACTGAAGCCCCCCGTCCACTTACTGAATAAACACGCAGCGAGGTCACGCTAAAGGACAATGGTGCCTACCACCGCCTTGCCACGGAACGGGCTGAAGTGCGACCTAAAGTAGTATTGCTTCGCAATAAAAAAAAAATCATGTGACGAGGCTCGGCATCGAACCAGGGCCTTTGGCTTTTGAGGCGGAGACGCTACCACTCCGCCACGACGGCTCAAGGTGTAATCATCAATAAAGGCGCATCTGGTGAATGCACTCTTCCGATGCGGAAATCTCCGTGCTTTCGTTACGTATATCCTGGCTAACAGAGCTAGGCCATCAGCAATTTTCCTTAACTGCCTTGTACCTTGTCTTCCGTCCATAATAAACGATTTCCGTTAAATAGTTTGAAGTTGACTGGCACAGCCGGGAATGTTTCGCCGGGCGAGTGTGCTAAGACACAAGTGCTCTTTAAACTGCGAACTGCCTTGTACGATCCCCGACCATCGTGCCATCATAGTCTTTCATCGATCGTGGCGATCATCTGACCAGCCTTAACAGGCTCCTTCAAAGTTTAAGTAGCCCTTGAAGCGGCACTTGGAGTTCCTCTGCTGTTCTGCGCTTGTATATCGAGGCGCGTCAAAAACTAAACCACGGGGCACGCAAAACTGGCAAAGCTCATTGACGCGAAGCGCCATAAAAATTGAACTCTCCTGGCCGCCTGTGGCGCCGCCAAGCTATCGGTTTTCTTTGCTTCCAACATTCACGTTGTCTTTTGTCTGCCTTCCTTGTGTGATAAAAGTGCACTATCGGTTTTAAAACAAAACTTACTTCAATAATGAACCACGCAACCTTCCTTTGTCAACCTCAGAGATTCCCGGTTCATGTAGGAAGGGAAATTCCTCCAAGGTGGCGTCTCTTGTCCTATGACGTCGCCACTATTCTACTTGCGAGATTGGCCTGTGGCGGCCATACCTCTATTTTGGTTCTTGCTTTTTTTGTACATTACAAGAGCTTTGTTTTCAGTAAGAGCGGCGTTTTTGTGATCAGGAGCTGCTATTCTATCGATACAAGCCAACTTCAATTTCTCCTCAGTGTTCCTTTAAGGATCCTCTCTAGATTTTTCGTTGACCTCAACGTTTTATCCAGCCATATATCTTAGTACCGGTAACGAAAGCTGTTATGTACATTTCTCTTGGCCGATAGAGGTAGGCTGCAATTCATAACTTGAGATATCTGCGTTTCACTGCCTGCCCTATTGAGGCGTGTTCCTTTACTACTTAGAGTGCCTCGCTACAAACCGTGAACTGCTGTTTTCTTGCGAGACTGTTGTACATTACTTCAGTTTTCTGCATGTTAATATTTAGACCTACGTACCATTCAGCTCTTCCTGACTAATTAATGATCATGATTTGCAATTCATCCCCTGAGTTATCCAGCAAGGCAATTTCATCAGTGAATAGCAGATTACGCAGGCATCTTTTCCCAAAATATTCCCTATACACGTACACGTTTCTCTATATACATTTTCTAAACACGTTTTTCTATATACGTTTTTCTATATAAGTTTTCTCTGCAAGCAGGCAGTAAATGGCTTTGGGGGGATCGTGCGTCCCTGTGTGACACCTTTTCTTTTTACAATTTTATTGATGTCATTTTGTAGCACTGCGGAGGCTCTGCCGCTATTTCATGAAGTTTCCAATATTTTCGTATGAGTCTCGTAAACATCCCGATTCTGTAATGCATGGTAAGACTAATGAGATTTCGACATAGTCATCTGCATTTTAATAAGCTATGGAAGTGCCGTACACTGCATGGCTATATTCTCTGCATTTCTTTATCACCTGACTAAGAGTGTGAACTGGTCTTTTATCGAGCAACCTTTACAAAAACTGCCTTGTCATTAGGGAAATTGAAATCTATGGTGGTGCTAATTCAGTTAGCCAGTACCTTAGGAAATGCGTGGTAAACAACGAACAGTAAGGTGATTGGTATGCAGATTTTCAATTCACTGACGTCCCTTTCTGGCTGAGTAGTTATGGCGCTCGGTTGCTGACCCGAAAGACGCGGGTTCGATCCCTGCCGCGGCGGTCGAATTTCGATGGAGGCGAAATTCTAGAGGCGGGTGTACTGTGCGATGTCAGTGCACGTTAAAGAACCCCAGCTGGTCGAAATCCCCGGAGACCTTCACTACGGCGTCCGTCATAGCCGGAGTCGCTTTGGGACGTTAAACCGCCACAAACCAAACCAAACCTTTCTAATTGAGGTGATGATGATAGCCAGTTTTAGAAAATGATAGACGGGGTGACTAGGTTTTATGTCACAATCTCCCAATCGTCATTCGAAATACCTACTTTTACCTGGTCATCATCAGCTGCTTGTCTCCTTCCATTCCTCGCACCCTATTATGCTCGAACTGATACGTTTAAATTTTCCTTTTTTCCTCGGACAGTATCGGACTGGAACCATGGTTTGCTGACTGCAGTGTGACTAAAAATTGTATAAATGTGTACTTGTTTGTTCCTGTTTTGTTCATTATTATCTGTATATATACTAATGCCCCTCTGCTTGGACCCAAGGGTCTGCAGTATGTAATAAATAAATAATAATAAATAATAATTCCTTCTAAGGCTCTCTTCAGTTCCTCTACCGTTACTGGCGAAATATGCTATTGTTTTGCACTGTTGCCAATTTCATTATTGCCCTGATTACTTTGGGCCCTGTATCAATTTGTGAAGAACTCTTCGGCTACTACAAATATCTGTATTACTAATGACAGCGCACTTGTTCTCTTTTTGCTCATACATGCGATTCTTGCCTGTGCCTAGTTTCCTCTTTACTGCTTTTAGGCTGCCTCTGTTCTCTAGAGTACGCTGGATTATCTCCGAATAAACTTACATCTGTCGGTTACCTCATGCTTTTTGGTTACCTTTGATTACACTGCCAGTTCTATTCTGCCTGTGGGGTTATATTGTCACTGAGACACGGTTGGCGTAAGCAGGGCTGGTTTACTTGCTTTAATTAGACGTGCAAAACGTTGGAACGCGCAAGGCAGCAGGCAGCACGAGAGATGAAGAAGACGAAGCATCTAGCCCCGAGATGGCTCAAGGCTTGCCAATTGCCAGGAAATGCACAGTTTAGCCGCTGTATGGCGCCACTAGAGTAGTTAGTAGCGTAGCATTGCTCCCCCTCTCTTGAAGGCACCGACTCGGTGTGGTAGCGATTGCAGGCAGGACCACAAGAGTAGTCGTCGCACGTGTCTGGCGTGTGGTGTAGACACACGCGAGGGGCTAGCGGTCGTGGTACGGCTTCATCCGAGCGACGTGGACAACTTCGGAGGTCGGCCGTCTAGAAGAGCGAACTGTTCCTTGGGGGAGAACTTCGTAGGTAACTTGACTGAGCTGGCGGAGCACCTCGTAGAGGCCAAAGTATCTGCGTAGAAGCTTCTCAGAGCATCCCCTTATGCGGATTTGGCTCCACACCCAGACTTGTTCGCCGGGCAGGTAACGCACATTCCGGTGGCGGAGGTTGTATCGCTGAGCGTCGTGAACTTGCTGGTGCCGGATGCGCTCTCGAGCGAGTTGGCGGGCGGCCTCAGCGTAACGAACAAATTGCCAAGCACCCATAACAGAGGGGGTAGCGCTAGCTGGAAGCAGCACTGCATCCAGCATGGTTGTGCCTTCGCGACCATGTACTAAACGAAATGGAGTGAAGCGTGTCGTTTCCTGGACCGCAGTATTATAAGCAAAGGTGACGTAAGGGAGTACGGCGTCCCAGTTCCGATGGTCCGCGTCGACATACATAGAAATCATGTCGGCGATCGTCTTGTTGAGCCGTTCGGTGAGGCCGTTCGTTTGAGGGTGGTAAGCGGTTGTTTTGCGGTGACTGGTGCCGCTTAGGCGCATAACCTCTTGCGTAAGGGCCGAGGTGAACGCTGTTCCCCTGTCAGTTAAAACGATGGCGGGTGCACCGTGACGAAACACAATGTTTTGAATGAAAAAGTTCGCAATTTCGTCAGCAGTACCCCACGGGGAAGAGCTTTAGTCTCACAGTATCGGCTGAGGTAGTCGGTGGCGACCACAATGTAGCGGTTGCCCAGCGAGGACTCCGGAAATGAGCCGAGTATGTCCATGCCAACTTGGTGGAAGGGAACCTGAGGCGGATCAATAGGCTGGAGTAGGCCGGCTGGCTTAGTCGGCGGCGTCTTGCGACGCTGGCACTCGCGGCAAGTTCTTACGTAACGTTTCACAACTGCAGCAACCCTTGGCCAGTAGTATTTTTGCCGTATTCGTGCCAGAGTTCGACAAAAACCCAGGTGACCAGAAGATGGGTCATCATGGCTCGCCTGCAGGACTTCGTTGCGAAGGGCCGTAGGCACGACGAGTAAATAGACAGCTTCTGTTGAACTGTAGTTTTTCTTATACAGGACGCCGTCACGTAATCAGAACGACGACAGCCCGCGCGAAATGATTCGCGGGGGAGACTGAGCGCTTCCTTCTAAATACTCAATGAGAGGCCGTAGTTCGCTGTCGTTCCTTTGGTGTTGAATGAGGATGGGCGGGGAGATGGCACCAAGAAAAACAGAATCGTCGTCGGGGTCAGCTCGGTTGTTCTCGATAGGAGCACGAGACAAACAGTCGGCATCACTGTGCTTCTTACCAGACTTATAGACGATGGTGACATCGAATTCCTGAAGTCGAAGGCTCCAGCGTGCAAGCCGTCCCGAGGGATCTTTGAGGTTCGCCAGCCAACACAGCGAGTGGTGGTCGCTGACGACCCTTAAATTGCGGCCATATAGGTACGGGCGAAATTTTGTTACTGCCCACACAATGGCCAGGCATTCTTTTTCGGTGGTGGAATAGTTCGCCTCAAATCGTGACAATGTGCGGCTCGCGTATGCGATTACGCGTTCGAGACCATACTGCCTTTGCACAAGGACCGCACCGAGGCCGATGTCGCTGGCGTCTGTCTGTAGTTCAGTGTCGGCTGACTCGTCGAAGTGTCCAAGGATGGGCGTACTTTGGAGACGAGTGCGGAGGTCTTCAAAGGCTTGCTGTTGCTCCAAGCCCCAGAAGAATGGTTCGGAATCTTTCGTGAGTCGCGTGAGGGGCTCAGCGATCTGGGAGAAGTTCTGCACAAAACGCCGATAATAGGCGCAGAGACCCAGAAAGCGGCGGACACTGCGCTTATCGGTGGGCACAGGAAAAGCAGCCACGGCAGCAGTCTTATCGGGGTCTGGGCTAACCCCTTTAGCGCTCACGATGTGGCCCAGAAACTTCAACTCTTCGAAAGCGAAGTGACATTTTTCGGGCTTCAGAGAAAGACCGGCCGACCGAATTGCTTCGAACACAGCGCGCAGGCGTCTCAGGTGCTCTTCGAACGTGTCAGAAAAGATGACAACGTCATCCAAGTACACGAGACAGGACTGCCATTTGAGATCGGTAAGAACGGTGTCCATCATCCTCTGGAAGGTTGCAGGAGCCGAGCACAGGCCGAAAGGGAGCACCCGGAATTCGTACAGACCGTCCGGTGTTATAAAGGCGGTCTTTTCCCGGTCACGTTCGTCCACCTCGATTTGCCAATAGCCGCTTCGTAAATCTAGCGATGAGAAGTACTTGGCGTGGCGCAGCCGGTATAGGGAGTCATCAATACGCGGGAGAGGATAAACATCCTTTTTAGTGACTTTGTTTAAACGTCTGTAATCAACGCAGAACCGTAGGGTTCCATCTTTCTTTGCCACTAGAATAACAGGCGACGCTCACGGGCTCGTCGACGGCTGTATCACGTCGTCCTTGAGCATTTCTTGAACTTGGCGGCGAATGGCATCGCGCTCCTTCGAAGAGATGCGGTAGGGCGGCTGACATAACGGCCGTTGGTTGGCGTCAACTATAATTCGGTGCTTTGTGAGCTGTGTCTGCCTAACCTTGGAGGTCGAGGCAAAGCAGTCGCAGAAAGACTGGATAACGCTTTCCAAGCAGCGTTTCTGGTTAGCTGGGAGGTTTGGGTTCACGTCAGTGTTTATGGGAGTGGTCGGTTCCTCCACTGATGCGGCGGCTCCGGACAAAGCGTGCTGTCCCGCGAATTCACTCAGTTCCTCGAAATACGCAATAGCCGTTCTGCCAGGCAAACACTGAGGTTCACAAACAAAATTGGTCACCAAGAGTTCGGTTCGGCCCTTGTCCAGTTCAACAATTCCTCGAGCAACACAGACTTGCCGACCAAGGAGCACCGACATGTTGGTTTCAGCAATGCCACAAATTTTGGTGCTGTTATCGCACTCTACAGTAACAAACATGCTGGATCTTGATGGGATCAAAACGTGGTCGTCACAGACGCATAACTTAGCCCTGCGTGGCTCGGTATCGTCGTCGACAGGACCTTGGGTGGAAAACGACACGATTGGCTCCTGGAGGTTGATAACGGCACCGTACTCTTGAAGGAAATCCAAACCGAGTATGAGGTCTTTGGAGCACTCGGGTAACACAGCAAAGCAGCCAGGGAAAGTAACACCGCGGATCTGTTTTCGCGAAGTGCAGACACCGATCAGAGTTACCACGTGGCCACCAGCTGTCCGGATCTGCGGCCAAGACCAAGGGGTCAGAACCTACCTCAAGACCGTGGCTAACCGTCTGCTCATTACCGAAAAATCGGCGCCGGTATCCACGAGTGCGGTAACGTCGTGGTTGTCGGCGGATACCGGAATTTCGGCGGAGGCCAGTCGGTCGCAGCGCGTCGTCGAGGTCGTCGTGTCGGGTCGTCGTCGGTCGGAGCGTCGCGGCGAATCGTCGGGTGGAGGCTCTTGACTCGGTCCAGTAGCGGCAGCCCTACCCCCGGAGGACGCCGTCTTCAGTTTTCCCGACGTGGGGACGTACCTCTGAACTGGCCAGAGGATGACGGGCGGCCGGGCGATGAGAACCGCCTTGGGGATGGCGATCGGGACTGGCGTCGCTGCGAGGTCGAAGATTGCACGTTTTCAGCCAAGTACTGTTCGATATACCGTGGTCTTTCACCTTAGCGTGGTCGAGGTGCGTCAGGTGAAAACCCGCTTAAACCCATCCTGCGGTAGGAGCAGTGGCGGAGGATGCGGCCAGGCTCTCCGCAGTGGTAAGAGAGCGGCCGATTGTTTGGCGGACGCCAAACGTGCGCTTTGCTCACGGGGGGCCTGAACTCCTGCGGCACGGAGGGTGTGCTGTTGCAATTGGCTCCTGCAGGTATTGCACAGGAGCGATGCGGGAAAAGGCTCGCATCGCTGGCCCGGGACTTCGTAGCGCCTCGCTGTACGTCATAACGGAGGGCGCCGGGTGTGGAAGGGGGGGGGTGGCTGCACAACTCGTCGGATTTCTTCGCGGACCACATCCGTAACGGCAGCGACGCTGACCTGTGGAGCTTCAAAGCGAAGTTTCGCCAGTTCCTCGCGCACCAGGCTTCTTTCAAGCTCCCGAAGGTCCTCGACGGGCAGCGACGTAGGCGTGTACTGGGACTGGGAAGCGGCTGCTACAGTAGCCTGACGTCCGTAGGGGGCGCCCCGTTCCTGTGAAGAGCGCTTGATACTCATTGCCTCCTTGGTGAAGTCGGACACTGTTCGTGGCGGGTCACGGACCAGTCCGGCAAACAGCTGCTCTTTTACACCACGCATTAAGTGGCGTACCTTCTGGGCTTCGGGCATAGCAGGGTCGGCCTGATTGAACAGTCTGGTCATGTCCTCGATGAACATCGCGACGCCCTCGTTCGGCTGCTGTGATCTCGAGCGCAGGGCAATTTCAGGTTTCTCTTTTCTTTCGCTGCTGGTAAATGTCGCTAGCAGCTCTCGACGAAAAGCCCACCAGGTAGTAAAGTAAGCTTCGTGGTTCTCAAACCACGTTTCGGCCGAGTCCTGCAGCGCAAAGTAGACGTTGCGCAACTTGCGCTCGCCGTCCCACTCATTGAAACCCGCCACTCGGTCAAAGCTGGCCAACCAGTCTTCGACGTCCTCGAACCTGTCCCCGTGGAACGGAGGCGGCGATCGAGGTGCGTGAAGGACAAATGGCGGGGCACTGCCGGAGTGCCGACTTGTCTGGCTAGCCGCGGCTGATGTCATGGCCCTTGCCGGTGCTGTCAGTTGGCCGAACTCGTGTTGCAGGCCTCGCAGGCGGCGGCTCGCCTTGTGGACTGGTGTTGTAGCCACGCATTGAGAGCTGACGTCAAAGGTGTCCTCGAGGCCAGCGTACATGAGCCGTAACCCAGCACCTCCACAAAATATGTCACTGAGAAACGGTTGGCGTAAGCAGGGCTGGTTTACTTGCTTTAATTAGACGTGCAAGACGTTGGAACGCGCAAGGCAGCAGGCAGCACGAGAGATGAAGAAGACGAAGCATCTAGGCCCGAGATGGCTCAAGGCTTGCCAATTGCCAGCAAATGCACAGTTTAGCCGCTGTATGGCGCCACTAGAGTAGTTAGTATCGTAGGAATATGCTTTCATTCTTTGGCCTTTCTTAATCAGATGTTTCGTCTCCTGAGAGAGCTTGCCGGTGTCCTGTCCAGCCGTCCTACTGCATACGCCTACTGCGCACTCCGTAATGATAGCGGTGAGATTATCGTTTACTGCTTGAACATTACTATTGTCAGTCTAAGTTAAAGCCTAATATCTGTTTGACAACAAGATCATGAATGCCTCTACAATCCCTCTTACCGTTAACCCGCTTATGGGCTTCTGCCTCGCTAATTTATTCGGTTCCCTCCTCTTCAAGTCCGGGCTGATTTAAGACCTTACCAAAGTATGATCACAGCATCGCTTCTTTGTGAAGACCTGCACACCATGGCCAGTTTGCGCAGTGCACAATTCGGAGTTTGTTTCAGTTTTATTGTCGCCCTTGGGGCTCTTCCACGTCCACTTACTGTTCTCCGCTTTGTGGAAGCAGGTATTCATCGTTCATAAATTTTTCGTTTTTGCGAACTCTACTAATAATTTTCCCCTGCTATTCCTAGAACCTAAGCAGTAGTCGTCCAATGCCTGGCCTCCAGCCTGCTTCTTGTGGCATAGAATTCGCCCAACAGTGCAATGCACTGTGTTTTTATTTTGCTCGTTCCTGATTCCACGTCTTCATGGAAGCTTTCGACGATCTGGTCAACGTGGTTCGATGCAAACACGTCGACCTGTAATACGTTGAGTTGGCGTCTGCTCTTAAGCTTAATTTGGAGGCGTGCTACCTTTTCGTAATTCTGCAGAATTCCTACATATTTTCAGCTATGACCTCATGATTAACAATCTAACTCCTAGTTCCTGTCTCTCCGCTAATTCACGACAGCAGAATATGTGCCGGAACTCATTGGATAAGGTTCTAGCATGAACTGTTGCCAAATTCAGTTCCTAATGGCGGCCTGTCCAGAGCCTGACATTCTCAGCACCATACACTGCATCCCAGGTCTGACCACCTCCTTGGTCGCTTGTTCAACGGCCGTTGAGGAATGAAGGGCGAAGTTTAATTACTGCATCTATATAGAACGTCATTTCCAAGTACAACGCAGGTTGGTCAAATCCTGCACTAGTGAGTGAGTGCGCTGTAGGCTGTTGTAACCGAGGTCAAGCAGGTTATGCAACTTCATCAACACGCGAGGTTTGGTTAAGGCTATAGCGTTAAGTTTCCATTTCAGCTCGTGCCCTTGTCCGCGTTGGCCGCGGCGGTGTTAAAAATTTCCAGAGAAGCATGGTCACCCAAGTGACGCCTAGGTCACTTGACCTTTTGACGTCATCACAACCTGCCAACCGAGACAGATGGCAAGCTGCACATCAGATTGCGAGCTAATTGCGAGCTTTGGCTCGTGGCAGTTGAACATTGGTCACGAGAGACAGCACAGGAAGAACTACATGAATCTGAGAAGCTCCACTGGTGTCTGTACCAAGTAGCACATCGTTTACTGCTGCAAAACTGCGAAAGGAGGGTAGGAGGTCTGCGCGCGATCACTGAATGTCAAGTAGAGAATGACCACTTCCAAATATATGGGGATGCTTGTACAGTAAGTGTTAGAATTACATTACGTCTGCACATTCTCAATACAGACCATATAAATCCGGCAATGTGTGTAGCCAAGGCGGACGAGGATGGAATTACTGAAGAAGTCGTAAGCTCGACGTTAGTACAAAAGTGTCACAAAATGTGGCCATAGCCATCATAGTTGCTTAAGAGATTGAAACATTGAAACTTTTTTACGCACGAAAAAGAAACCTTTTAAAGAATACTTTTTTGGCGCGACACCCAGTCAAGTTTAATTTTAACACCCAGTTCGATGACTTTCAAAATTTACCAGAACGCATACTACAAGAAGATATTCAAATTTGGAACGTTAATCAGACATGAAGTCCAAAACGGAATAGGAGAGCCTGAAAGAAGTACTTTATTAGTCTCGATTAGAACAAAACATGCAGGCACATCTTTTCAACCTGAAGTGAAAACCTCCTTTTCAAGAAACTTTTATTTTTCAAAAATGTATCCGGTCGCTGCTCCTTAATAGGAAAATCAACGATCAAGCCTTGAATCTTCACGGCTCTTCTGATCATTCATTACCCTCTTTCTTCTTGTCTTGATTTTCACCGGATTCACCTGCAAAGACAAACATTTCCTTGTTATGACATCACTCTTGTTGTCGGAACCCTTAACTAGTTAAAGTAAGTTTAAACGATGAGAACTGCCTCGCATAGAAATTATCTCCGTGAGTACTGCTCACGTGTTAGTTGCGTCAACGTGCCCCAGGTTGCTATACCGTCAAGACCCATGACGCTCTTTAAAAGAGTTCATCGATTCATTCACGATGTTTCGTCAAAATAAGCGAGGAAGAGCAAATTATTTTTCTCCCACAAGTATTGTTTATGTGTACCGCAGGGGTTCTAAAAACCTTGCAGTAAGTAATCCCATTGCTGTCACGCCTATGTTTGAGATGAAGGCTTGAGTGTAGATATCTGAAAGAGATTTTTGCACACCAACACAAAGGCGTTTGAAGTATGTTCACCAGTAAAGAAAGTATGGATTGCGTGCTGAAGCTCCTCGCCGTTAATATGTAATAGCCGCCCTCCAGGCCTTGCTCTTCTAAATCTCCTAAAACACCTCAGGATATATCCACTGCAGGAGTTTTACTAATGCGACAAATACTAGACCGCCTGATTCTTGTCTAACCTATTTTTACGTCATCAGAACATGTAAGCTTTTGAACCATTGCCAGCGCTAGAAATAAATCAATTTTTATCTGTGGCCCAGGAAGAATAGCCATGCCTATGGCTGGTGTTTCGGTTAGGCACGCCATATTAAGTACCCTGCTAAGTGTTAGCTCATAGTCCTACGAACATTATTTTTTGGACTTAAAATTTCAAAAATATATTTCTAAATATTTTCTGTTATACCGCTTCTGTGCGTTGCTTTCTTATTCTAACCTTTAAATGTTTTTATCTCACAATAAAAGAGAGAAAGGTGAAATCAAAAGTAAATGATAAATCTCGTAACTCCAAGACAATAAGCGAATTCTAGGCCTTGCGTCGTGTGCTTTTCCCTAACTTTAACCCATACGAGAGTGTAAAAATTTGGGTGACAAAACTCTCGTTATCACTCGCTGGTTTGGGCACAGAGTGAAGTAGCCATTCGGCATTAATTGGCTAACAGTCATTGCAAGAAAGATCACTTGGCACTCAATTACCTTTCGTAAGGTGCTGAACAAACAATTCGTTATAGATGACACCGCGAAAATAACGGCGCTAATTTTGAAACGTTGGTTGCATGCGATTTTATTCCTTATATTAATAACAAATTAAACTATTGTGTAATGTCACTGCACGTTAAAGAACCCCCGCTGGTCAGAGCTTCCACAGTCCATCTCATACTGCGTCCCTGACAGCGTGAGTAGCTTTTGCATATTAAACCTCCATAAACAGCATAAAAAAACCCAAATTCTCCATCTGCAGCAATACTCTCTGAGTCGACATGGCAGCGCCGCGCTTCTGCTATGTTCTTTTCGGTTTTAGCAAACAACCGTATTTGCGGAACAGTAGAATAAGAGACTGTCGTCCATTCCAGATGACACCAAACATGGCTATCACCGCGGTGTAAAGAGAACAGCGCCGTCCACGTGGCTTAGGCTTCATGTGTGAAGATAAAAACTAGTGTTAATGTCGAAAACAAAAAGCAAGACTTCTGTTAAAAGCCCGTAAGCGCTATTTGCGAGTGTTAAAGGGTCCCTGAAAAGGGTGTTCGAGCTTCGCTATAAACTATTGCATTTTCTAGAGTACAGGCCAGCGAGTGCTGATGCCGCGTAGAAGACATCAAAAGTGACAGGAAAATTTACAATACATGTTTAAACATTGCCGCTTTTGCCCCTCGCGGCGACCAGCGATGCCGAGCTTTCGTGTGAAACATGGCAAATGATGTCATGTCGTGCAAGTGGCGTCAGCAGCCGGGGATTATTATTGGTTCGCCGCGCCAACTCGTTCAGACGTCACGCAGCTGCCATGGCAGTGGCCACTTCGCCAGATAAGGAAGCTCTTCCCCTTCCAGGCAACTCCCGCGCACGTTGGCAGCCGGCAGAGGTAGTGGAGGGGCCGAGCGGGTGGTGCCGGCTTACCAATGCCGACGTTTCAGCGTGCGAAAATTGACGGGAGAAGAGAAAAGCGGGACATCTTTCAGAAAAGTGCGGGGCATGAAAGTGCCAGTGGCACTTCAATTGTTATCTACGATAGGGAGACAAGTTTTCTATCACACCATATCTGTTTACTTCCTGTGTGCTCATTTCCAAGATCCGTTGAAAGTTGCGTCTGCGAATGTCAGGGAACAAGTATATACTTTGATCTTCCCTTCAATGAATGAGTTGCGAGTAGCGCCCGCGTTTCGTCGGGAGAGTTCCTTTCTATTATGTGGTGTGTGTTTAGCGTTAAACTAGAGGAGTATAAAGGAGAGGGAAAAGCGAGGAGACGCGCAAATTCAACTTTTTACCGTATATAACTTAGCCTAAAGAAAGCACATCAAATATTTCTTGTTCGAGCATATTTGTGAATTGGCGTCCTCTAGCATTCTAGTCATGTCGCCAATTTATTCTGAGCCCCTTTCAAACGCCCTTTTATTATTTTGTGCATGTTTCTTCCAAGAACAACATGCAGCCTGCGTACTAGGAGGGTGCCATTTAGATCAGTATCAATTACACATTGATGGTTCTCCACTATTATCGGACCAGCTTTTTAAAATCCTTCATGCAATTCGTAGGATTCCAAGTGGGGAGGAAACGGGTTCCTCCCATATGTGGTTGTGGTGAGGAACCAAACCAAACACAAGTGGTGGAAGGCAGCTGCGTCATTATGAATCTCATATTTTAAAGGCACTTCAACAAACTGTTTGTAAAAATTCAACGTTATGAACAATTCTGATGCTCTTCACGCTAAAAATTGAGCGAATAAGGGCAGTTTTCAATTACCAAACTTACCGTAAGGATAGTAGTCACCGTTTCCACCAGGATAAGGACGTTGGAAACCCCTGTCCAAATCTGTAAACAGCAGGGAAGTTATAGATTTTTATTCGGCGCTCAGTACAAGTGAAATGCGGGTGGGTAGAGTACTGGAGAATAATACGATGATTTTATTTACGTGCGCAAGCACTAAGACTCTCACACGCTGATTTCATCAAGGGTTGTCTGAGGCGTCTAGCGGGTGGCCCACCTACCACGGTGGGCATGTGGAAACCTACCCACCAAGTTACGGGGAACCTCCCATCAGGCTTTATGGACAGCGATGCAAAACTCCCTATAACAAAACACTTTGTGCCCACTAGTTGGTTTCGAATTCGCGGCGACGTGAACAGATAGGCTCTGCTGGCCACTGGATTAGACCACTACGCCATCACCGCAGCCTCACATCCCTCGTGTTTCACTGCCACTCTCTCGCGCTTTGTTCTGTATGTCGTCTTCAACTTTCATCTGTGGGCAATGGATCCCAAGCGAAGTTGGCGGCGATCGTTTTGGCTATGGTTTCCCGGAAGATATCATGGGCTATTACGAACTTCTATACTGCATGTCGTAACTGTACCAGAGGAAGTATTGGTAGGCACGCAAACAGAATGCTCAGAACTAAAAAAAGACAGACATTTCAAATCCATAATCATATCGCCTTTCTGCCCGCGCTCTATTACCCCAGGAACGACAATATTTGCAGGAACAGGATTATTCAAAACCGCTATAAATCTATAGGGACTTACTAAAAAATTAAGAGTAGCAAGGAATGTATACACCGAACAGCACAAAAGTCTCAACAGGAAGCAAGTGGTAATCCTAAGGAAATTGCAACCGAAAACTTCTATAACCCCGTTAAATTCCGCTATATGTTTTCATATTCGTACGATCCTCATTGCGCATTCTGCGGAAGTGACTGACTTATGCCATATGGTATGGGTATGCAAGAACAAACCAGCTATTCCAAGAATCAATAACCCAACAACTGATGACTGGGAGGCGGCTCTGTCCAGCTCACATTCGGAGGACCAGGTTTCGCTGGTGAACCGGGCAAGAGCGGTGGCAATAGCTAAAGGGCTCTTGGACTGAGAGCCCACCAAAGCATTTCTATGCATTAAACGTCTCTGTCTCTCTCTCTCTCTCTCTCTGTCAAACAGACCGCTATCGCAGTGCCCTCTTGAACATAGGCTGTAACAGGAACCGAAATCGAAGTGTAAACCGATGTCTTAGAGCACCTAATACGCATTTGGCCTAATCACGCTAAATCGTCTGTCACTTTTTTTCTTTTTAACGCCTATTTCTGGCTGCTGTTACATTCAAACGTATCAGAGTACATCAGCGCAATCATTATACTGAGATTGGGTAGTCTACAACAGTATCGTTGTAACCGCATTGCCGCCACATATCGAGACACTACCTCCAATAACGGACAATTAGCGCTAATATAAGCAATTAATGATAACAATTAAGGAAGAAAAAAAGACGAGTTGGTAATGCAGTACTCTGCAATTTCAATGCGCTGAGTGGTGACAAGGACAAAATGGGGCGTAACTGTCAAGTTGAATTTTGTTTGGTAAACAAGGTAGTAAAAGACGTGTGCCATAACCGAGCATGCATGTTACTTCTTTCTGCTATTAACTGCTTGGGCCACTTTTCTGCAAATGAAATGTTAGCGGCGCTGCGTTATTGAAGGCATGCTAAGCCAGCATTTGACATGTTCGTGATAAAGAACGCCTTCATGATCTCCCTGCCAACTATCTCGTTGCAAGTTGACAGTAAACGAGTTTTTTTTAACGTGTTTCTTTTACAAGGTTTGCAATTTGAATTTCGGTTGTGAGCATCTAACAACAAAGTGCTATAATAGAGGGGATTTCTACTTTCGTTTTCATTAGAGCTCTCAGATCAGGCTAGTTTGAGTGCTGAATTTATTCGAACTGACAACAAAGTCGCAACTGTACGCCTGTTTTTTAGCTCTTACATGATGCGAAGCGGTGATAATCTCTACATACCAGAAAGTCGCGGGATAAGACATTTTTTTATCAATTATATGCGGAGATCAGGCGGATTCTATGGCATGTTATTTGTACAATGACGCCTGAAACCTTTGTGGAGAAGAAAACACGCGATTAAAAAATTGATGGCAACCTCAATTTCGCCTTTAAGTGTAGAACACGATATCGTTAACCGGTCCCATTCGCATCGCCTACTCAGTTACCTAATTCCCAGTTAACATACTTAAAGGTAGTCATGTTCGTATCAATTTATGTATTTAAGGCATTTCATTAGGTCAATGTCCACAACGTTTTGACTGCGACCACATGCATTGAGCTTGAACCAACGAGCCTTCTTGGCATATGTGTAGCGTACGCGTCTCGCAATCTAAAGGTCCTGTGTCCGATTTTCATCAAACTCAAGGTAACCCAATGTTCTTTAGAGATCCATTTTATTATTTATTCGCTTCTATCAGGATTTATCACTCATAGCCAACAGTGTCGATGACTACGACACCGGCTTTGTTGCGACACGGGAACATTACGATATAGCTTTGAAATTTGGTGGGCCTAGTTCTTGGGGACGTTACAGCGATGTACCATGATGCACTTCATTATTATGTCTCGCAGTGAATATACTGATGTAATGTTTCAAAAAAAGAGAAGGCGAGCAGTGAAGAGATGCCTTGGCAAAAAAGCGGTAAAGGAATAACATAGGTAAACCCAGTACACGTGCGAAAGCATGTGTTCATTCTTCAGTTGAAGGGGACATTTAACCTCCGCCTTAAGGGAATGACGCGATCGCTCTAGTCAATAAGGGCCCCTATATGAAAAACTGATTACTGTCTACTTAACATTCATAGATCGCGGCGACTCCTCATACCACTTCAAGAGCGGTTAAGCGATGCGCAACTGCACAGGCAGGTAGCTGTTTCTATCACAGCCACCGGTAGGGATTGTGCGACCGACGTTGCTCTTCCTCAGCAACATCTCATGAACAATAATTGACTTAACTGCCACCTGCCGAGGCAACCTGTGATTACGCCACAAAGTTACGTAACCCTGGCAGCGCGACGCCCTCCTTCATTGGCTCCAGCTGACGCGACGCTCCTCCGAACTCACCCACGCTTACCCGAGTAACTCGGGTTAGTTCGGAGGAGCGTCGCGCCAGCTGTAGCCAATGGAAGGAAGCTCGGGTAAGCTCGGGAGAGCGTCGCGCCAGCTGCAGCCAATGGGAGGAAGCTCGGGTAGTAACTTAAATAGGCTATGGTTAGTTTGGAGCACGAGACAAGACATCTTATGGCAATTAGACAATGTTCTTGCTCGGGGTTGATATGTCTGGAGTAGCGCTTTCGCACTAATAATAGCGGGCCTGAGAGTGTGCCCGTTTGTGCATCTGTGTATATAAATGTAACAACCCACTGCTCAACCCTCTACAAGAAAGAATAAACGAGAGCCATAAAATCCAATAGCACTTCGCTGGCCAACGGCAGTTCCCCACGCCATTCCGCTATTCAGGACCACGAAAAATAAACTAATAATTCCCCTTATGCTAGTTTTATACACCGCTTTGATTCCGTACTTTCCTTAGCATTTCGCTTCCGCAGCAAGAAATCACGTGGACATAGTGGTACAAATTTCCAGGTGAGTTTGAAAACGTTCGAGATCATTGGGGTAACCCACATTGGAGGAATGCGAAAGCACTCACGCCTATTCACTCCTCTTTCCCCTTTTTCCCCTTTCCCCTCTTTGTCTCTCTTTGCCCCTCTTTGCCCCTCTGTGCCTACCTTTGCACTATCAAATTTGGCGCCCTCTTCGCTCAGGCCAGACTTCCGGTTTTTCAAATTAGGAGCCACGCTTTGGCTCCGCCCACTTCCGGTGTTTTCAAATTTGGTGCCACCCTTGCTGCGGTCCCGCCGACTTTTTGGACATTTTTGGCTATAAATAAATAACTAATCATACGATTCTGATTTTTTTTTTTGCGCAGCATCCTCACATCACCCTTTTTCGTTTACAACCACTGGTTGGATGCTACCTCTTCTGGGAACGTCACAACTGCTTTCGACACGTTTTGATGACACGAAACCGCCGACGCAGCCTAGAATTGCTCACGGATTAAAAAAGGGCAGTCCCGCTATGGTATACGAACATGTTTTATTGTTTATTCAATAATTACCCCGCATTGCCCGAAGGCGTTACCGCACGGGGACGCCCTTCGTAGATATTGCGAAACACATACGCTTGTGTGCAATGCGGCAGTATTAGACACTTTCATTTCAGCGTATGCAGTAAGCTTATGCGCGCAATGACACTTCGGGTAGCGAATGCGCATGCGCAGAACGCTACACATCACGGCGCGTCTTGCAGCAGCACGCACGCTACACCCTCCCTTGCATGCTTACAGCTTACGTAAGGAACTAAAACCAGTGCCGCGTACACGTACAAATTATGGTCGGTCCACTCTTGACTACCACATACCATCACCCTTATAAACAAAAACCCACATTGACTTTACTGGGCCGCTTAACAGATTTAGACAAGAATTAAGAAGTTTTTTTGATAAGGCAATGAGTATTACTGCGATCCAAATTAATGGCACTGACCAATAAGAACTGACACCACTACTTGACCGAACTGGTTGGTTATTAATCGATTAACTCTTTTTTGCATCCTAATGTGCTAGCGTGTATTGGCTTTTTGCTTTTATGTATTGAAATGAAATACATTATATTGAAATATTACTTTATAACTCTTGTGTAAACACTGTGTAAACACTGTATTTCCTATTTGTATATGCTTCATGTTCATATTCATTTTGGACATCTGCTGTATGTATAATTATTAAGAAGTGTAAACACTGCGTTTGCTCTAGGTGCGAGCTTCATGTTCATATATCTTTTTGACTGTGCTGTGAAGTCCACTGCGTGATGCTGCCTGTAGGCCCCCAGGGCCCAGTCAAGCTGTCTGTGACAGCTTTTTCCCTAGGGGACCCCCAACTTGTAGGCTGGAAATAAAGTGGAATTGGATTTGGAAAACATAGCGTGCGCGCGCTACGGGCATGTTATGGGATGCGTTCGTAAGATGACAGCATGCTGCTCATCCAGTTATGAATAAATATCTGTCGCCGCTGCTTTGTTCAACGAGATAGCTCGTTGTAAATGTTGGCATTCGCTTTCATTTCGCGCAGTTTCGCTCACACCCAAAGCTATAAGCAACAACTGGCCCCTATTCTTTCAGAGAATTCGGCGACTTTGAAGCTCTTTGGCCTAACTATATGCAGTGTGTTTGTTGATAGCTGTGACGCATGGTGGCGCAGTTCTCCAGCTTTTATTCAGCTGATACATTTTCTTCTCTTTCCATAGCTTTTATTTTTGATAGCAAAAGAGGCTCGCAATGCACCCACCCTTATCAATAATTAGGGAGCAAAATTTCTTTAGCCCAGGATTCATGTGTTTAACTTCTCGTAACTAGATGGCGCCACTGTGTACAAGTGAACGTGAGGGATTCTATACAGCACGGCAAACGAAAAGTGTCGTGTTTGCACCATTTACAGCGTACGCAACGCAGAGAGCGTGGCGTACCCAGGCTTATTGCGTACGCCCAACAAAAAGTATCTAGTAGCCCTTTCCGGCGCAATTTTTGTTTCAATTGCAAACAAATATTTATTTGTCTAAATAGCCTATTCGGGCGTCAAGATATATAAATAATTAGTTTTAGACCAAAAAGCGCTAGTGATTTATATTTTCCAGGGATGAAGAAAATTTTATCGAAAGTGCCATAATTGTTCGAAACTACCTCAGAAGCCCACGATTCGTGAAATAAAAAGCTGAGGATCTGTGGAGCCATTGTCTGTTTCAAAGATGCACGTGCAATTTGAATTGGCAGAAAAAAAAAGGTAGCTTTACTAGTGGCAAAACCTGTCTGCCTAAAAATGGCTACGGCCATGCTACCATGCTCAATGGGTTTAAAGATATTATTTTTTTGGGTTCAATACTGAGCCCAGAAAGCGAGCGTAACGGCAAAAGCAAGGACCCTGCTGCGCAGGAGCCAAAAAAAAAATGACTGTTAGGTGCAGCTCACTTTGGGAAAAGCACGAAGTTTATATCGTACATCAGTTGTATACAAAGCGCCTGAAAAGGTTAAAAGCAAACTTCACTTGGCAGATGCCGCTACCGAAAAATAAAAAAAAATACCACTGCATGTGAGTCTTCAGCAGCAGCCTTTGTAGGGTGTTGAACAAGTTCTTAGTTACAGCGGACGTAACGTGGAAGCGGACGTAACGCCGAAGTAATTGTGGCCCTAATGCTAATTGGTACTTTTTTCCTCACACGCAGGCTCTAAGCTAACATACCAGCGTAATCACCGGTGAATCTGATTTTTCAACGAATATATTACGTAGCGTTTACGCTATGTCGCGTAATGCGCCATACTCGATTAAATATGTCAGAATATGCGCTCTGTAGACCTCTATGAAACTGTTCACGACATTTGCCAACGCCTGCAGCTGTACTAAAATCGAAAGAATCCCGCATCGCCGCTTCCATCGTTCTTTCCCTCACCCGCTATTGCTACGGAAGCTCAGTGTGTCAACGCTACACACTCGCGCTGCCTTTCAAGCTTCCGGCCTAACACTCACCTACTTTCCCTCACTAGGAGACAGTCTATCGATCGCTGTCGCACATACGAATCTCGCTCGAATAAAACCGCGGAAAACGAAAGTAAAGCACGCGTGGGCTAATTCGGAGCAACATGTCGAGAAACGCCTAAATTATAAATTTTGAACCAGTTAGCAGCTTTAAGCTCCATCTCAGAAATGTCACGAGTCGTAAAATTTATCTCGTGCAATAAAAGCGTATATTCACAACTTTATTAGATAAAAAGTTATTTACCTTCTCCTACATTGAATGGAATTACGATTTTACTGTGTTCTCACAGGAACTCAAAGGAATTGAGTAAGGATGACATCTACTCACTCTGAGGGCCCCAGCCGCCATAGTAATTGTAGGGAACAGGTGCACGCCCTCGGTAATCAACTGGTCCTGTAAAAATCCCAGACTTTTCGTTGCGCTGATTTTCTCTTAGAATAATTCAATAAGTTTTTCATATTTCCAGCCAAAAAACTGGCGCTTAGGCTCTGAACAGGCAAAAAAATTATCTACTCCTTCTGAAAATATGGCCGCGATTTCGACTCAGCCTAAACTCATAAGGACTCTTTTCAATTTTTGTTCAAACTGAAACTTAGCTGATTCGCTCTTTGCGTCTTCAAGTCCTTTCTTGGGAAGAAAAATACTGACTTATTGGTAAGGTTTGAATAAAAAATTGAACTTTCTTTCCTATCAGTCGATAAAACTCTCAACAAGAACGAAAAGAACTGCGTTGTCATCACCTCGAAGAACATTGCGGTGTGCCTTAGGATTCAGCCAGCTCTAAGCAAAAGTCATTAGAGGCGTCATCGCAGTTCGCTTTTGAAAATTGGTGATGGTGGTGGTAGTAGTACTTCTGTTTTATACTTAAGTTTTTTTTTAATTTTATTTGTTACAAAAGCTTGATTGTGGTTAAAGTAGTAGTTCTTGGTTAGAATGGGGCCATATGTCATTAAAGGGCAACATCACTTTCTCTAGAGTGGGCGTCTAAAGTAGAATGAATTGAATAACACCAACTTAGTAAGAACAGTCACATTCGACAAGCCCCAACGCAATTTGACGAACGCCCGCTGAGCAGCGGCTGCGGAAGAATTTGCACTGCGGTATATGTATCGTAGCGCAATCTGCATGTAGAATATATCGCTATGCCCTCGCCCTAATGTCAACTCTTGTTCCTTCCTCTTAAACTCTTTGGACCTGTTTCTTCTAAATACATTGCGTAAATTAAAAACCCTGCTCTTTGCTTCCCTGACACTAGCGCGCGTCACTTCCATCTGCCGTAGTCGAACCAGTATGTGTACATTGTGGAAAGTTCCGCGATGCAATGTGCTGTTGTGGTGAACCATGGCCCACCGATATACACAAATTAAATGCTGAAACCTCGGCTTTGAGGAGTAGTCTTTATTACCGTTCTCACGGCAGAACCGCTCAAGAGGAAAACAATGCCCAGAGGTAAGGAACGATGAAGCTGATGTTGAGCACACCCTGTGTTCACACTGCCTTCTCAAAGAAGATTGTCTGTGCAAAGCTTTTCGAAATCCTGCATCAGTTTTTTTCGATCGCGAGTGTTTTGGTGCATCTCTTTTGTTGCATCTTTTTCCACCGTAATCAGGAATAGCCTGACAAATTTATCACCAGGCAAACATCTCCAATAATCAATAAAGCCCGCCCCTCCTCCTGCGGATGCACGTGTCCGTCCTAGTTGCAGTTTATATAGAAATGGGATGAGAGGCTCTCTGGCTTGAGGTGTACACTATCTCGCTGTCATGTTAATGAAGAGTGGTAACGGGAGTAGCATGACCTAAGCAACAATTTAATGGTGCCGTCTGTCGAAGATTACGGTAAGGGCCATAGAGGTGTATGAGAAACTTCTCCCTTTGAGTCTTGGATCCGCGCAGGTCTCTACAACTAAACGTTGACTTCAGGACAACAGTAAATTATTTGTTTGCTAAGACATGATGGTGTGGTTAGGCAGCTTGATTGGCTTCGGCGCTGACACGACCAACTGTTTATTGTGTGATGTCGGTGCACGTTAAAGAAGCCCAGGTGGTCGGAATTTCTGGAGTCCTCTTCGGAGTCCCTCATAGCCTGAGTCGATTTGGGACGTTACACCCCCATGAACCAAACGAAATGAGCGACTGCATGTAAGAGGGTGGTTCATTAAGCTAATATTAGCGTCGGGCTGCGGCAAATAGTAGAGGTGCAGCGATGCTTTTAAGATAACGAGAGGGGGCGGCCATAGATGATGTAGAATCAACAACTTTACCGGAATGAGACGTCTTTCCGAAATTAGTGTATAACTTAGTTGTGCACTCAATGCACATGAAGTTTTCTCTGTGGGCTTCAACATCACCGTTTTTAGCTTATCCGCGTGAGAGAACCTGGGAAAAGTTAATGCCCAGAACAGCTTTTTTTTTTCTTGTCAGCAACTACATATTGCGCACTTTTGCAGTCCGCTTTGAGTACAGACTCACTACTTGATTATTTCTTCAATTTTTTACTTTCGTCGCACCATGTTTATTTTTTATGGGCCAGTGTTGTCTGTCTTTTGCCAACTTTCTGCCAAATGGACGTCCGATTTGGTTTCATTCAGAGTACTTGAACACAATCTTTTTGACGAGTATTTTAGGTCGGATCCAACAGAGTTTGTTCCACTGTCTCTGAGCTTAAAGTAGCAGTCCTTGCTAGCCGGAAATTATGAAAGGTGTAAACTTTAAGAAATGTTTGTGCACTTTTACTCCCTCATAATTCCTTACTTTCTCTAGAGTTCTGTGGTACGCGTCTTTAGAGATTCAAGAGCATATTGTCATGAGCACAGTTAGAAGCTCTCCTGAGCTTTCTTCGCGCGTTTACTTTCTTGCACTTTTTCTTTTTCTTTTTAATGTCGCGCTGTATTGCCTGCTTTCTCATTCACTGAGAATGACCTCGCATTTTTTTGCTGCTTAAAAGTAGGCAATCTTGTTAGCCCTAAGTTCGCCTGCGTACAGCATTTGACGGGTCATGCCGCCGAAATCTTCAGTTAACATGTTTGCTGGATTAAACATTGTGTTTCACCCCACTAGCGCGTACCTGATCATGCTGCTTGCTGTGTCCATAAATAGCGAGAGATTTTTGACTGTCACTGACAGCGAGGAGGTTGCAAAGAAGGCACGGTGCGTGCAACAGTAATGACAGTGAAAGAAGCTTAGCGTGCCGACCTCCACGAAAAAGAGACGCACGTTAACACCTTGACAGGTAAAGCAACAAAAGGCGGCGAGGAAGAGCGAAAGCGCCACCCTGCTCGAACATGTAGCGCATCCGATTATCAATAGACCAAGCCGATACCCGGATTCGGTTGTCGCCATCTATGAGCCTTCTTAAAATGTATAGTACTATACCTTTCCTCTTATACATATAACGCTTTTCTCTGCTCTCTAATAGAAAAACCATAGCGCGATTTTTTCCTCCCATGAATGCATTTTCTATAGAGCATATTTCCGCTCTTTGCGTTAGAACTTTGTGGAAATCGGAACCGGGGGCCACCGGGTCGTGTAGCAGACTAGAAGACGATGGAATAAATGGGCAGTGGCGGAGGCAAGAGCGCACGTGATAGGCCGTCCGCCATTAAATCATTCCATAGCCATCTATCATGTCGTTCTGATTTCATCGGCTTGTCGACACTTAGCATTACGAGAGAACAGAGAAAAAAAACCGATGACATTTTCTGCTCACCATAGTATGGCCATGACCAAGGACTCGGACCACCATAAAATGGATATGCAGGTGGTGGTCCGTAACCACCAGCCTTGTAATCTGTAAAATTCAAAATAAAGAGACAAAACAACTTGCAGTGCTGCCTTTACATACCGACTATTTAGCGTGATTCTGGTACTCTGTCATGATGAAACGAATACGCATAGTGGTGTCCGGAAATATCGATGGGCACATATCGAATTATGCATAAGGTCGCTTCACATTTTATAGCTTGCCTGACACTACCACACTTAGAAAGTTGAGCTTGGTTACACAGGTATGTTACCATCATCAGGACTCAAATGAAAGCTCATCGCATCAGCAGTGTTGTACCAGCCCGGGGTAGTGTTATCTGGAGTGGAAGGAAAATATCCACTACACCTGAAAATTACAATACTCTCAAATGGCATTCGAAAAGAAAGGAATTCAGCTAGGGTCAAATGCTTGAAAATTGGTCTAAGACACCGTCATCTGTAAAGAAAATGACCTTGTACTATGGTGCTCTACGGCAAAATCTGCCGTTGTGACAATGAAATAAATCATCACCATTCATCACCATTCATCACCATTCATCACCAGTCATCAGGAAGGGTGCTTTCTTATACATATAGAAAGGACAAGGCCTTTTATGATATTGTGGCTTACGACGCCTGGCTACTTCCATGGGCACGTACCAACCCTGTCTTTTGGCTTGAATGGCCACGTCTTTAATTCCTTACCATCTTCGTTCAAGAGGACATAAAAACTACTACTGATGAAGGATGCATGAACACGTTTTTGAGGGCTAGATGCTCGAAGTAACACAACCTGCCGCAAAGGCCAAAAGAAAACTACCAAGGACGGCTTTTGTTATTTTTAAGGTGCAATAAGCGATGCGTTCTACGTCGTGCTGTATGTGCGCCCCAGGTACGTACCTATTTCGGTTAACAAATCGTGAAGCCTCGTCCGAGGACTGCAGCATGTTTTAATGAGATCATCCCTACTATCTTAGCATTGTAATGTACACTAGGAAGAATGCATTTCCTTTCCGCACGGTCTCGTTCCTGGGAAGAAGGCTGAGGTCTTTTTTAGATTGGTTGGGAGCCTCGACATCCTTGTTCAGGCAATGATGGTTACAGAGGTTACCCGACTTTCTTTAAAGCTTTTACTAATGCCCATTTTTGAAATGCTTTTCCTTTGGCATCACTAGATTGTAAACTAGCATTTTAGGAGCCACCGATCACTTTTCACTTTTTCATAAAATTCTGCAGAAAACTTTCTGTAGCTTGTGCTCGGCGCATGATGGGCTTACCTGCTGATGTGCCACTAAACCCAACGCAAACACAAACCTTTCCGCACGTGGAGCTGGGAATCTTAATCGTTAGATATAAGTTTGCTTAAGGGACACGGGGTATCTGATAACATTTGGCTGTATTGGTAAATCGGTGCGTTCTAATAAAAATGTGCTAGTTTTACAGAAATGCAGCTTTTATTTATGTAAAGCGATGAACTATCAACTATCAACTATGAACCGACTAGTCCAACTTCATGTCCTGCTATAATTAGAAAAAAACTAACGGGTACTATCATAACTGTTTGTTTTTTTTTTGAAAAAAAAATTGGGGTAGAGCCGAGACAGTTAGGAAGGGGAACACCGAGACCAGCCTAGAATGCCATTCAACTCTAAATATGATCCGCTTGTTCTTGACAAATTTGGCGTAACAATATTAAATACATTGAACAAGGAGAATTTTCTTGTTAAATATCAACCCTCTTCATTATAAACGCGTGTTTTCTCACAGAAGAAACATCAACATAACGAGAAAAATTCAACGAATTAATTTTTACTGTAGGGTGAAAATGCCCTCACTATCCTTTTCATATCGTATTTGTGCCTCCGCCACCTGCATTTTGAAAAGTTCTCTGCTCTGAGGGATAACATATCGGCTACTAAGCTCAATGCTAGCGCCAAGCTTAAACCGCACATGAGGTTCTTTCCTCTTTGCCGTGAAAATGATATTGGTAGACGCAACCCATCCCCACAACACGCCCAGTTGAAATGCTTGTGATTACTCTTTGAATCTCATGAGCACAACTACATTGGTGGATGCAAGAATGTATGAATGCATGGAGATATATTAACAGCTTCGTTTTGAGTGGGCGTTGTTAGGGCTGCTAGGTGAAATTTTCAAGAAAGGTGTCGTAGCGGATGCTTAGGAGCTTATTTCTGAAGATATCTGAAGACTGATTTCTGAAGACTGCTAGATAGATAGGAATGTCCCACGGTAATCTCAATGCAAATGAATTTTTTAACAACAAGATCCGCCAGAAGACAGTCCTTACTCTTCATTTGCTTTGAAAGTTTTTGTCCGCGTAAACTTCTCTATTTCCACATAGAAACAAAAGTTTAAAATTCCTTTTGGTCACGACAACATGGAGTTGTTTCAGTTCTGAAACTGAACAAAATTATGAGAAAAAAGAAGCAGTTCTTTAGTTATTTCCTTTATTATCTAATAAGACGCAATTCTTCCGCCAAGACTATTAGTTTTTTTCGCGAGGTACGTCAATGGACAAAAATTACCGAGCCCAGGAAGCACGGACGAATCTTGCCGCATAGAATAAACCCGCTTTGGTCACAACTTTTTCTCCTACAACCTGTTATGGTTTATACTCGCTTCATCCCGAGCCATACGTGGCCTCTGCTCCAAGCAGAAAAGAAGCGGCCATGCGCACGTGAAGGGTGCTTTGTATATCCAGGACTAGGAAATTTAAAAGAAACATGCTGAATTTCAACTCTATGCCTGCGACCTCACATCTGCCTGTTGGTGACAAGATATTTACCTCTCGTTTTACTAATATTTGAAATATGTTTTAACTCATGGCTATTTTTCGCTAACATGACTAAACAAACTCAAGAGCAGTCTATACTCACCATAGTTCACTGGCCCATTTCTGTTCGGGAGTGGCACGGACTCCAAGGGGTTTTTTTCTTCGGAATCAGGTCCCTTGGATTCTGTAAAATTCAGTATATACAGAGAAAGCTTCTTGCAGGGCTGCCTTTGCCTATTGATAATTCAGCGCAATACAGGTAGTGTCAATGGAAAAAAGAATGCGCACCACAGAGTCCAGAAATTCTGATGGGTACATTTTGCAGCACTAAAGCTGAAGACTTTATTTTCGCTACTAGCATTCACAATGAGGAAGGCGGTTCAACTATTTGCTAGAAAAGAGAAGTTCTCTCGGTTGTTAAGCGTGAAGTTATGTCTGTACCTAACCGCGCTCTAGAAGTAGGTAAGCATTAAGAGATTCACTGGCAGTAACTTACAGACGAGGTTCATGTAGCAGGCTAATCAATCAGTGATAGATTCATGAGAGTTGTAGGCATTCTTTAAAAAGATGGCCCCGAATGGAAATTGGACAAATTTAGGCAAAACCAGTAACAATTCCAGAAAACAAAACACCATTTCTGATATATATCATTGTGCTGATTGTGTTCGTGAACAACTTACGTTAGTCGAATACAGCTCGATATATATTTAAAGCTTCAGCTTCTTTCATACTTCCTTAAAGCAATGCAATAATGAGGGCTAGCTTGAAGACACACGCATGAAACGAAGTATAATGCAAATTTAGAACTGTTATTGCACTGTCGCATCTAGAGTAAAAAAAGGTAGTCCACGCATGCATTCAAATTACCTGGTACACCGCTGAAGAGGTTTCTGTGCGCACTGATTACATATTTTCTAAGGCAATTAACAGCGTTTTTCTTAGTGTTTGTAGGGCTTTTAAAGGCGACTGCGTGAGCTAGGTTTGATATCTACGCCGCCGTAATGCATGTCTCGGTTATCAAACAGCGCTCACAGTATATTTCACGGTTTCATTACCAACTGGAAGCATGATCAGTCGAAGCTAGCGGTCCTTCTACTTCTTTTAAAACCTTGGTCACTACTGCCTTTTGAGAATTTTGTGCAAATAAACGTGGCAAATATTTATTTGTCCCTTTTCATTTTTAACTACAGTCGCGAAAATCTATAACAAGCACCTCCCAGAAACAGTATGTTACTTGGCAAAAGTGCGATTTCTGGTATTCGCTGAAGACAACGACATGTCTGATAATACGACTTGCGACGCGTTGCTACTTGCATTCGCTCTTGTGAGTTCTCTGTTTGCGGTTTCAATTACCATGTTTGCTATTCTTTGATCATTTTTTGCAAGATTTTAAAAGTAAAGTTGATAAAGGATGCGTGTTAGAAACTTTGGTTCCCCATTTTCAGAGCTGCATGATGGCTAAAGCTTAGCTGAATGCAAAGGCCAATGCAAGACTGCCAAAAGCAGCTCATTGCATTTTCTAGCTGCTTCAAGCGTTGTGCTATAGACTGTACGCCTAGCAACGTCGTATTCATTGTGTGTTTCTGAGTTCACCCTTAAAGGAAAGCCTGATACGTAACATTCTCACTGTGACATCAAGAAGCCTTTTGCGAGACGGCCACATATTTAAGTTTTAAGGCAACGTTCTTCACGTTCGAGCTTCAGAAATATAAAAGTGAGACCAAGCGCTCCTTTGGGGTGTGGAGCCACAACATTGAAAATCAAATCCTAAGTCTGCTCAAAGGGAGGCTTAGGGTGAATGCATGCTCGACAATATTGATGGATCAAGACGTTCTGATGGCAAAGAGGTGACTTTCAATAAAAGTGCAGGATTTAATTTGAAATCTTTAAGGCCACCGTTCTACATCGTCATCGGCGTAGACGTCGGCGTCGATGTCGTGAGCGAAAAACCTCCGGAGAAGCAACCTACGTGGGTTACCTAGGTCACGTGACCTTGTGGCGTCATCGTAACCTTCCCACCGAATGGCGAGCAAGCTCACAGCCGTGGCATGTAGCAGTTAACGAGAGGATGCTCCGGATGAGCAACCTAGTGTGTAAAGTGCGAAATAACGAATTATCATATGTCGGCATTAACCAATTTATGCTATCGCGCCGTATATTTAAGGCGGAGTTTAGAGTATCCCATCCAACTTTTTATTTGCGGCAACAAAATAAAACAGTAACGGTACTGCTAACGTCAGTTACTTTAGCAAATAAATTCGTATGACATCAAGAGAGTTATGACTCCGATTCTTGAGGCTTGCACATCCAAAATTTAAGCGCGGAGTTCTCAAGTCTTAAAGTAAGGCCATTTACTATAATGCCTGGAAAGTGGTTTCTTGCTTATATATAATAATACGACAAATAGATTCACCTTTATCTACCGAAGGATAGGCTGCGCAGTCGTAAAACGCCATGCAATCGGCTTTTGTAAAAACCAATCTCTTAATGTATTTCCCTCACTGTTCCTATAGGCAAGCTCTTTTGTGCTTTTGCTTCATGCCTTTTCCGAAAGGACATATGCTGCCCAACAACAAATCAGCTTCTAGGCTCACTGAAAGGTAGGCTATCAGAAACAGCAACTGAGGTTTTCTCTCTCTTTCATGGTGTCGAAATTGGTAGATGCAACGCACCCTCACATCACGTCTAGTTAAATATCCTGCGTTACTCTTCGGATGTCTCCAGCACAACTGGATGGATGGATGGATGGATGGATGGATGGATGGATGGATGGATGGATGGATGGATGGATGGATGGATGGATGGATGGATGGATGGATGGATGGATGGATGGACGGACGGATGGATGGATGGATGGATGGATGGATGGATGGATGGATGGATGGATGGATGGATGGATGGATGGATGGATGGATGAATGGATGGATGGATGGATGGATGGATGGATGGATGGATGGATGGATGGATGGACGGATGGATGGATGGATGGATGGATGGATGGATGGATGGATGGATGGATGGATGGATGGATGGATGGATGGATGGATGGATGGATGGATGGATGGATGGATGGACGGACGGACGGACGGACGGACGGATGGACGGACGGACGGACGGTTGGATGGATGGATGGATGGATGGATGGATGGATGGATGGATGGATGGATGGATGGATGGATGGATGGATAGATGGATGGATGGATGGATGGATGGATGGATGGATGGATGGATGGATGGATGGATGGATGGATGGACGGACGGACGGACGGACGGACGGACGGACGGACGGACGGACGGACGGACGGACGGACGGACGGATGGATGGATGGATAAGACAGATGAATGAATGACTCAATGGGTATTACCAGTTTCCTTTTAAGACCCAGGAGCTGCGAAGGCTCGGGGTAATCTCTTCGGAAAGGCGTGGCGACTCATTTTCGAGGCTGCTAACTATGCAGCCGCTATGAGCTATCATTGCTGCCAGCGGCCACAACGGCGTCTTAAGGCCAGAAGAAAACATTTTATGATTGTGGATGTTTTAACGAATATTATATCTTTGTGCGATGGCATTGGGGTGTAGTGAGACTGCACCCTATCATAGATGCAGATATTCGTATTAAGTTTAAGATGGAAGCACGATGCGGGAACTCCGTCAACAACCCGCAAGCATCGTTATAAAAATTTACTCTCGATAGGGAAGGTGCTGCCGTGGCTAGTTGTGCATTGTGACCCTAGCGGGCCCCTCTAAAATTTCACTTCTGCATGCAGTTATAGAGGCGATGTTTCAATTGATATGTGTTATGTCACAGTCGCCTTTTTCCCCTGAGAAGTTTCCCGTGCACCTATTATTTATAGACCATGGAATACTATAATATAAGTCGCGTGAACGAGGTTACAAAATTTTAAAAAATTTTGCAAAATTTTTAAACTGCAATTTAATGGCCGTAAATGTAATAGTGCAGCTGTGATTTTTCTTATCAAGAACATTATTCTGGGAGACGCGAAATTACGCTTTTAAATTGTATGAATAGCAGTGAAAATGCTTACCGTTCTCTTCAGCGGTGGCCAAGCAAGCCAGGAGGCAAAGAGCAAGCGAGAAAGTTGCAGAGCGTAGCATCGCCATCTCTTCTGTGGTGAGCGAGTGGAACCACTGTGTTCAGAGTAATTGGGCCTGCCCTATATAAGACAAGTCACCAAGGCATATTTTTTTGTAATTTCACTTCTCGTTCCTGCCACGGTTTTTGAAATTCTGATTGAAATCGAGTAATGAGTCAGTGGGCATAAGAAACACTCCTCATTAAGTGCTATATGGCACGTGAAATTTATTCAGTGAATATTGTATTCAGCTGGAAAAACGTTAACTGCATCGGACAGCAAGCGCCTTGCATTTCAGCTTGACATCGACAACTTGATGGATTTCATCTCGCGTAATGTAGAGACGTTGAAGATGATATAGCATAATTGACAGAAGACTAATATCTAGGCCAATGTATTTTCATGAAAATTCTGCTAAAATGCAGATGTGTTTCTGTGCAAGCTTCTTCGAAAACCAAGCTCATTGCCGTGTTGAGTGTTACTATGGCGTGTGTTCTTAGCGTTTGAATAACGTACGTCCCAAATGAAATGCAGAATTTATTTATGTATTTTTCTCTTGCTTATATTCGAATTTTTCGTTCGCCAACTTTGTGTGACAAGTAAAAAGTCTTCGAGCTCTGTTTTAGCGGCATGCTTTATGGAAGAGTCACAATTCTTCGGGCACTTAATTTTTTATATTGTGAAGGAACGTAACTGTTCTGTATGTTTTAACGCGATAGCGCTAATGCTCCCGTTGTAAAGAAAATTCGGCGTTGTCGTAGTCGGTGGCGGCGTTGTGAGTGAAAACTTCCCGGATAAGCAGCCAGGTAGATTACGTAGGTCACGTGACCTTATGGCGTCATCAGAACCCGCCCTCCGACTGGTCAGCAAATTGACTCCAGTCGCAGGCGACAGTTAAATTAATTATTGGTTGATGCAAAAGAGCAACTTGATTCGCACAAGCCCGCATTTGGGAGCACCTGTCATCACAGTGCAGGGCGGCGTCGCTTAACCACTGCACTACTGCGCCAGGAGTGGTGTGATAACTACCAGGGATCTATGAGTTTCAAGTCGAAAATAATCGATTCTGTATCTATGGGCATCAAATAACTATTAAACTATCGATTCGTACCCTTAAAGAGGAGCTTAAAGCGCCCTTCATTTTTTTTTTCTTTTTAAGACTACTGGTCCTCAAATTAATTCAAGCAGAATATTTCAGCTACCCAAAACGGCTACCCAAAATACTTTATTCAAAAAACCATTCGACGTCAAAAACACAACATTCATCAAGAAATCAACGCACAAAGGCCAACGCCACCACCAAAATACGTCACTGTACCTTATGTCGAAGGGGTAAGCGAAACCATCGCCCGAATCCTGAAAAAGTCGAGTCTCCAGGTTGCGCACAAGCCCACAAACACTGTTGCGCTTTGCCCACCTGTTCCCAAAGTCCGGCCGCCGAGAGAAAGAGCACAAGGCATTGTCTACCAAATCCCATGCGCCGACTGCGGTGCAAGCTACATCGGCGAAACCAAAAATTTCAAAGAAAGAATTCGGCAACATAAAAACGACGTCCGCAAATTCGCGAAAGAGCGCAACCCAGTAGCCGAACATTCCGAGGACTCCGACCATAGAATCAACTTCGAAGAAACCTGCATCCTCGGAACCGAAAGAAATTACCACAAAAGGCTGCTTCTGGAATCCTGGCATATCCAAACCACCCCTCAACAATATCAACCGCAAAAAAGGAAACCTGCCTCCAGTATATGCCCTGGGACTTCGCTCTCCAACTCAACTAAAGAAAGAAAGTCGCCATTCAGCACATCCCTGCAGTGCGCCATCGTGACTAACAGCCTAAACCCCCTCCCCCGCGCCTTTCGTGACACAGCTGTCGTTCTTTTCACCCCCCCCCCCCCCCTCCATACTTAAAAGACGCTTTTTCTCTCTGAATTCTTTCAGTTTTTTTTTGCAGGTAGCCCCATTAGTGGGATGATTATAGACCATACAAAAGTTTGCCCATAAGATGAGCAAGTAAAAACAATCTCTGCAGGTGTGGCAGTCAAGAGGAACATGGCGTCGGATTTCGTTGCGGTGCATGCTTTTCGGAGCTGATATCTTCAAGAGTTCTAAATGACGATAATTTTGAAAGAAAGCTTGAAAACCATAATTTTACATTGGCTGCCAACTTCCGTCAATTCTGGTGCAAAAGTGCACTGTGGCAGAATGCGAGTCATCGATATTATCTGCGCACTGACTAGCCCTGTGCGCGAACACGGGAGCTCTAGATCCTTCTTACTTTGCTTCCTCTGTTCACGAATCATCTTTGCAGTGGCCGCATGCATTATTAAATCTAATAGTGTGCGTGTTTCATGGACGAGCGTGAAGAATTCGATATCGCTTGAATTTCAGGATGTATCGAAAGATATCGAAGACGGAGATTTGTTTCGGTTTCACGTAAAGCTACTGTATCCGCTTTCGCTTTCAGACGCGAGGAGAGGCCGAAATTATTGTGCTTCAATACATTAGTAAACACGAACTGTTATCATGTGAAGAAGGCCTATACGCTTTGCTCACTTCTATCATACAAAGCGTAACTATAAGAAATAAGGAAAATGCTAAACATGCTTCTTGCCTGCCGCATTGTGCTTGTACGGTGACAAGTTTTTGTTGCAAACCCCCAACCAACATTGAAGAGATCTCTAGTTATCTGTCTGTCACCTGCCGCTTTCCCAAATCCAAGCTTCTTGTAAGACCTTGTTTACTTTATGCTTTGAACTGACGGGATATTAATTTTCTCGGCATCACTGCCTCTTGCCATTAGTGCCCTGATTGTTCCGCTACTTTGTACAGCTGGGTAAAATTGGTTGCCTAGTTCACCAGACTTATCCATACTTGTCAAGGGTCAAGGTGTTGCCCTTCTTGCCTCTGAGTGCGTAAATCTATTTTCTACTAATACCCTCTTTCCGGGTGAGCAGGTTTTGCCTGCCTCTATTCTTTAGAACATGCTCCAACCCCTACATAACAGAATTCCTTATTTTGGCTACATTACACTTATTATGAACCTGCGAGGTTATGCCTGTTCTATTCTAGTTGTGGTCATAGAGGCTTGCATGCTTTCACGTTCCTTTATCTGATCTTTCATCTCTGGAGAGAGATTGGCAGCATTGCATCTACGCTACACCCTCTTTTTTGATTGAGAAGTCCACAATCTTCTCAACGATATGTCTTTGACACCAAGGTGTTCGCCGTGAATTGAACCGGAATACATCTTAGGCTGTAAAATCCTGACTGCCTCTACATTCCTTCTCGCAGCTATTCGGTTTATGTTCTTCGTTAAAAGTTTTTTCTGTTCTGTGTTCAAATCTCAACTAACTCGAGACTTCAGCATCATATTTTTGCTATATATCTCCTCACTGAGCTTCTCCACATCGTGCACGATATCAGAATGTGCGCGCAACATAGTATGGGTGGGCGGATGAGATGAAGTTTGCAGGGTTATGGTGGTCGAAGCTGGCAAAGGACAGGGTTAATTGTAGAGACATGGGAGAGGCCTTTGCCGTGCAGTGGGCGTCGTTAGGTTGATGATGATGGTAATGATGATGATGATAGTCACATGGACACGAAATGAAATCCGCACTTTCTTTGATAAACCAATAAAAATACTCCTATGCTTGCGATTTCAGCACCATATGTATATATTGTGAGCACTTTATGCGCTTTCGTCGTCGTCGCCTCTCTGGCTGCGACTTCATCCTCTTTTCATGCACTGTACATTCCCATCGTCCCATCGTCATCGCTTGGTGCTGCTCGCTGGGAGCACGTCTTTGCCAGCGGGCTGGAATAAACGCCTCCCTTGAAGTCTTCCCTAACACTATATATATATATATATATATATATATATATATATATATATATATATATATATATATATATATATATATATATATATATATATATATATATATATATATATATATATATATATATATATATATATTGCAAAGAATAGTTAAAATTGGGCCTTAAGTTAGTTTTTCGTATGCGCCGCGTCTCTGTTCACTTGTTTATTTATTTATACACAGTACCTACAGCGCCCTCATTGGGGCATTATTGTAGGGGGGAAACATCATAAATAAGAACAAACATCTAGTACATAATAAATTAGGCAAATGATGCGGTCTACACAGAAAATACAATAAACCCATGCACACGGAAGCAAAAACAAACAAACAAACAAACAAACAAAATAAAAACCATTGTAGAAAGGCAAACACACCCTAAACACACACATACACACACACAAAAAAAGATACATTTTAAAATACAGCACTGCTTAAAACATAATACACTCGGACACTTGCATCGAACTAAATGGATAAAGCGGGCGGGGTGCGGATCGGATCGGGTTAATAAATCATATTGAACGAAACAACAGTGCCGACTACGGCAAGGTCGAAATGGCCAGGATTAATCTTAAGTAGTTAGCGTGGTTGTTCTTGTTGAGTCTCTTATCTGCGCATTTTCCTATAGCCGAAAAAACGTAACTGAAAACTAAGCGCATCCTGCGAAAATTTTTTAAACTCTAAAGCCTTAGTAATGACGATGGAGGTGTTAAACTTTAATCAGTAAAGAGCTTCGGGCTCCCTGAACCGGGCTTTTTCCCTGAACTGGGAGGGGCCCTTAGTCCAGAGCTCCAGTGGCTTTAGCTGCTTGCTGCACCCGCTGAACCAGCTGCCTTTCGTATTCTGAGCTTGAGATGAACAGAATGGCCTCCCATGGTTGAGGTTTTGCGTTCAGGATTTTGGGCGCGGCCCGCATGCTTCGGCAAACCGAGGTTATTTGATAGAGTGTAGGGTGTTCCCCACAAAGCGGGCATGTACTTGAGTATAATGCGGGGTGTATGTGGTATAAGTGGCTGATGTATCGATATGCGTTCGTTTCCAGCTGCCTGCAAGCTACGGGTTTTTCTCTCTCAGCATTTTGTGGGGTAGCGGGTTGAATCGCTGATTTACCTTGTGGCAGGTAAGGATGTCAGTGTAGGGTTGTGGGTTGTGGCTTTGGGGGCACTGAGTCTTCTGTCGGGGCCTGTGTGAACGCGTTGATTGCAGCTCAGAGATTCGTGGCCTGGTGTCAAGATGATTACTGTTTAAAGAAGTTGGCGTGCCAGCATTGTTAAAATACGGCGTGCGTTTTCTAATATGAGACCACTTTCGGAACTCGGGCATGCCACTTGAGAGTCACGCGTTCTAAATAAATCTGAACCAATATAATGAACAAAATGATTGTAAACCTAGATTCTAAATACGGTTTTTTAGCATTAGAAAGGTTCATGTACAGAAGTTAAATAAAAAGAAGTTTTAAAGGACAATTAAAAATTTGAATAGAAGCAACACGTAGACATAGAACAAAAAGAACGAATACGAAACAGTGCGCTGGGGTCATTATGTTCCCTCTTTCTTTTCTTGACCGAGCAACATTCTTTTTACAAGGTTCTTCGTTCACAAACTATCCCAACTACAGACAGTAGTGTAGTATTAAGGGTTTCACCTTTATGTCCAAACTGAATTGCTGCAGTTAATGCTTTGTTGCACCTGACACCTTGGATAGCCATTCTGGAACAAGAAAGTCACTCTCCGACGTGCACCACCGTTTAGATAAGACAGTAACATCCCGCACACTGCAAGCACAGCTTCCCAGCTTGCCTGTATATATATTTGTAAAAAATCTACTCGCACTTTCAGCGCAGTTTAAAGGGCGAAGAAAGCTTAAAATTATGGAAGCATTTAAGTGGCATATCCTCCTCATCCAAAAGCCCTTTATTTGCACAACTGCGAATTTAGACCACAGTGTTAAGGCAAAGCCCAAGGCGCTGAAGATTTGGACTGTAGCCGTCACAATCCCTAACAGTTGGTTGCCAGTAAACGATAAGATCATTCTTAATTCTAGCGTAAATACAGTGATTCTCTCCCAGGGTGGATTAGCGCTGTGCACATCTTCTTATTCAGTGGTCACAAACTGCGCGTCTATTTAAAAGATCGTAAATTCTCGGCAGCAAGCGCGTCACTGCCAAAACAGTATCTAAAGGCCTTACTAAGCACTCTGGAGATTTTTCTCCTATCGGCGTTGTCATGCACAGCGATCAAAATGTTATTTTCTAATTTAGCTCTATATGCGGTTGATCCTGAAACGCAGATGTACATTTCCATTACGACAAGCTCAAAATCAGCTCATGGGTTTCGTTGGCAAGAACTCCAATCTCTAAGCGAAGGAAGAGCAGATATCAATTTCTTGACATTTCCAGAGTATGACCGATCGAACACTCATCAAAATTCATGCCCTGTTGCCACAAGATTTTGATGTGACAAGTGTGTATTGGTTGATTGAGCATGCCTCAACTGTATTTTATTTTCCCTTAGAGAGGAACGAAAACAAGAATAATCTGAAATTATTTATTCTGAAATTTTAGTCGTCCTACAAAACGCCCGCGCTTTTGAAGATGGTTTTTCAACACATTATCTTTTTTGAACGCCTTTTATTCTCACGCTGCTTCGTATAAAGGCTCATCACCTACTAATGTAATAGCAGTCACATTATTACATTTTCAGTTTCAGCAAGGACCTAGACTACAGATTTTTTGTATGTTTCTGCACTAATGTATACCGTTCTAGTTTCCGTCCCTGACTCTAATCGCAAAGGAGATGGTCTAGATAGTATAGTGAAAAGAAAGTTTATAGTGTGTGTCACCACCCATATAAGGAGTCCAACTCCTTCTTAAATATGTATCCGCTATGAATGGTATGGTAAAAGGCATCTTAAGTGTCCCAGCTAATTTTATTCACACAAAGAGCATCTACCAATGCAAAACATGTGGAGGCAACTTGAGCTGTGTTGCTGACCACTCCAAGTAGTAGGTCAGAGTATTTCCATCTTTTATTCTTTTTGAGGGGTAATGAATTCTAACAAAATTAATATTTAGCTATTGCATTTTGGACGAAACGTCAAGTGTCAAATTGGGAAATGTCCGAAAGAAACATCTTACTAGGGCTGTTTATTTTGACATGCGGAGTGACTAGTTTTTTTTTTTTTTGCGTATAAATGGAAGACCACGAAGCATGAAAAATACAGCACAATAATGCAACCGGGCGTCGCAGCAGAATTGCCTTCAAACATGAATTCTGTAAGCACAGGCGTGCTCAATTGTGCCGCCCATGTGACCTGGTGGTGCCGTCATGTGAGCGCTGGGGACGAACTTAAAGTAACAGATATGTAGTCTTCCATTCCACTGCAACTTCCTTTGCTGCTTATTTTTGACCAGCCAGTTTTGTCTGAAATCTCTGCGCGAAATATTTTTTAGCATCTACTAGTTATCACCTGCGTTTTAGTCTAGTCCGCAGAGCGCACGTGCGCCATTTATCTATTCAGGACAGAAACAACAACATATGTAATCTGGCCGCCTTTTGTGCAGAAAGCAGCGCCCGCACTGGTTCGCGGTAGGCTTCGCAGGGGACACAGTGAAGAGTGTGCCCACTTGTCTCGTCATCAGGGAGGGAGAAAAATTGCCAATTTCAGAAGCTAAGCAATCAATCGAGACGCAAACACACCTGCTGCGACGTGCCAGAACTCAAATGCCGTCCGGCGAATAGGAACAGTGCTTTCGATTTCGGCTTCCCTATTGCTGCCAAGAACATGCACGCGTGATAATTCTGCACAGAACACAGCCAGGCCGTTGTCGTTACGTTCAGTTATGGCAGCGGTGGCCGTGTGGTTGAGCATATGCCTCGCATGCGGGAGGTGCGGGGCTCGATCCCCAGTGCGCCGGGTACCCACCGGTGATACAATCGGTACAAGTTTTCCCCTGCCTGGCGCTCGGCCTGTTTAGGGTGAAATTCCTGGAAAATGGGTATTTGACCCCATCTTGAGAAATAGAAAATACCTTGCGGCAAGGCGCTCTTTGGCCTCAGATTCCCTTGCGCCATAAAAATTCATTTTCATCATCATCATCATCAGATATGCCGCCAGTGCCTACTGCATTGTTTTCGCTCTCCAAATTCAGACTACCATCTAGCATGACTACGTTCTGCGGGTATCATTTTACCTACACTGACTGCAGCACTGCTGCCGGAGTGGTATGGCTCCATTTTATTTGCCAGTGCAGAAAAAGCTTAGCTCCGCCCACCTACCCAAAAGCATTTCACTTAGGGGCTGTGTAGCTTAAGAACTCCGCTTTCCACCCCTGTTTTGGATGTGTAGGCCAGTAGACGATAAATAAGGCGAGCGTTTCTAACAAGCGAGTTCAGTTTCAGCTGCCAGACGCTGGGAACGCTTGTGTCGTAGCCTCAAACGCCTGCAAATTTTCGTCGGTCGGGAGGACGGCCGCGCATGGCGGTGCATTTGCCCCTTAAAGAGCGCAGAGATCTTAGTGTCTACAAATATAAGATCGTGTCCACGGCCGGAATTGTGTATTTCTGTCTTCTGAATATTATTTTACTTGCAGGTGAGACGCGTTTTTTCATTAGGCTTCGTTGGTACCCGATTACCCATGTACAAAATGTAGCTAATTTCCAAATATCGTCTTCTACGAGGAAAAATGCCTTACATCGTAGCTTTCTGCTCTGAGAGTTCCGTATTTGGTTTGGTTAATGGGGTTTTAATGTCCCAAAGCGACTCAGGCTATGAGGGACGCCGTAGTGAATGGCTCCGGACAGTTTCCACCACCTGGGGTTCTTTAACGTGCACTGACATCGTACAGTACACGGGCCTCTAGAATTTCGCCTCCATCGAAATTCGACCGCCGCAGCCAGGATCCAACCCGCATCTTTCGGGCCAGCAGCCGAGTGCCATAACCACTCAGCCACCGCGGCGGCTAGAGTTCCGTATTTCATGTTGGAGTATGGGCTATTACAGCTGTTTCTCCAATCGTCGGTGAAGTCGCTGGCCGAGAGCCGAAGCAGCGGCCCGAAAGCCGCACACCGTATGAAGCGGAAAAACAATTTCAATGCTGCATATAAATGTCTTGCTAGTCGCAAGTGAAACAGGAAAACTTATCATCGTACTCTTCTTCGGCGTAGAGTAGTGTGATTAGCAGCGATTACTTGCAGGTCCATGAGTAGAGGATTAAATTGGCACCACGTAAATTGCCGGGCTAGTCGGTGCAGGTAACTTTTCAAAACACAGACAAGACTATGCATTCTTCATTGCTTTGTTCTCAATAAAAGCAGAAGCAGCATCTCAAATACAAAGACAGAAAGCCACGGAACTCATCGTTTTTATCATGTCTGTTGTAGTTACTTATCTAGATAGTAAATTTTTTATCTGAAAGATATTGTGTTCAAAGAGGTTTAACGTTTTTTTTTTGTATGATCCACGCCTTATCTCTCGCATGAGCTGTAGATTATATTTTTTTCGTAATTTTACAACGTCCAACCTGTGGAACGCTGTCACAATGCAACACGTATCTTTCCAGCTTGCTCCCATATACTGTATAAATATTGCCAACGTGTTCCATTAGACGGATGCTGATGAACTGACTTCATTTTCCAACTTATCAGGCTCCGCTAGACAGATGCTTATCGTACATTACATCTCTGTCAAATGCTGTGAATTTGTCTCGGTTTCTTGACGCCATTTTTGAAGCGTCTTTGTTGACCATTTTTACAACGGAGATTATTTGTTGGGGTCGTGAAATACACACCAGTACGTCTCACTATTTTCTCAGACGCGTGGCTAATGCCATGTATAGGGGCATGATAGCTATCTTTCGTTCCTATTTCTGGAGTATCGTGACGGTTGATCGGGGAATTATATATTATCTTCTAGCCAAGGCTGCACATGAGGTCATGTGGAAATCCAGCTTCACGTAAAAGTGGCAACGGGGCCAGGACGCTTTCCTTGGCGTGATACCTAACTTTCGTTTCTCTTGGTCAAGCCACATGGCGGTCTGTCGGAGGAATTCTTGTCGATTCCTGCCCCAAAGAACCATACTATTTTGTTTTTTTCGCGCGAAGTCTACTTCTTTGCGCGAATAAATGAGCTACATGTATTTTCGAACTTATTTCCCCTAGCCATACCTGCGCAAGAAATCGTCTGCGTAGCGCTATGAAAACAGAATTTTGAGGCTATCTCGCCATCGAGATTGGCAGTGTTGTAAACGCCTCCTGAAATGTTCATCTTGTATCTGTAGTGCCTCAAAACACATGAATGAGTGTGCCCAAGCTAGCATCGGTCCTGTTGAAGAAATTCTAGACTGATTCTAAGCAGATATCAAGGTACTTGCACAACTGTATATTTAGTTCAGTGTGTTGGAGGAAGCCTCAAGGCAAAGTTTTAAATTAAGAAAGTAATTGCTCCTATAATTTAAGGCAGGCGCGTATTAGCAATTGCTTCTTTATTTCATTCTATTTCTAGGTGTCCTTTGATACATTCAATTGTCTCAAATTTCCACTTTAATTTTGAGACACACAATAGTCTCCACACTCATGTGCAAATATAAAGTTTTCCTATGGACACAGGGTAGTGCTGAACAAGACTGTATCTCCACCGAGTACAGTCTATAACCCTAATTAAAACCTGAAGCATAAGCACTAGGCAGAAAACACGTCAGCACCACAGATATAAATCGAAATATTTTCTGACAGCTGTCTAGAATTTTCTCATTTGTCACTCTAATGCCCCGAGCGGAAAATTTTATTTGCTAGTTGAGTTCCTATATGCAATAGCTGGTGACAATGAAGAAGCCGCTTTCTAATAGAAAAGAAAAAACGAAACATTTGCTTATCATTTTGTAGGCAAGCTCTTCAGCTTGTCAGCAATGGATGAGGAAAAGTGCATTTGCTTTCATGGTGTTTCCATCTGACGTACTAAGGAGTTTAATTAAAATTCATGCTGTGTTGCCTCGACATTTTTTTTCTTCTTTTACCAAAGTTTATTGGTTGATGGAGCATGCGGCAGCTGTTTTTCTTTCTTGAAGGGAGGAATTATAACGACAAATGGCGACAGCGTGCCCTAAAATTTTTACCGTTATACGCTAAGCTTTTTCCCAGAGGAAGGTTTTTCAATAAATTTGTTTTAGGGGAGCCATTTTAAATGGTAATATTTAAATTTCAGGCCGTTATTCCACTATCATTATAGCAATCTCATTATGAATTCTGTTGAGCTAGTAACTATTCATGATTATGTTTGTGCCCGCACTAAGATGCGCATTCTTTTTGACGTATTGTCCCCTCGTAAAAACCTTACGAGTTTGCAACGCCATCTACGTCTTTCTGCTACAGTGTGTTCCTAAAATTTATAAAGTAAATAGAAAAGCGGTACCAAACTATAGGAGAGTTCATATCGGTGGCCAGCGCATTCAGACTTGAGGAGGGTATTTAGCTAGGTAGACGTGCCTCTGTACTGGCCTTCATTAGTTTTTCAATATAGATTGTACAGACGGCACATTTGACTGGTTGTATGGCTTGAGAAGCCTGTGCTTTAATGTGCTTGCCACCCATCTGGAAAGCGGGCTCAGTATCCCTAGGCGCTTTTCCACTTAACCTGCCAGCTCCTTCAAATGCTTAGCCGCCGCAGTGGCTGAGTGGTTACGGCGCTCGGCTGCCGGCCCGAAAGACGCGGTTTGATCCCGGCCGCGGCGGTGGAATTTCGATGGAGGCGAAATTCTAGAGGCCCGTGTACTGTGCGATGTCAGTGCACGTGAAAGAATCCCAGGTGGTCGAAATTTCCGGAGTCCTTCACTACAGCGTCTCTCATAGCCTGAGTCGCTTTGGGACGTTAAACCCCCATAAACCAACCAAACCAAACCAAACCTTCAAATCCGTGAATTTTGGCACGAGACAGTGCAATCAACTTCCCTACCAGGTTTGGTTGTTTTACGAGCCATACCCCTCAGGAGCTCCAGTTCACCCTACTCGACGCGTTAGACCATCTGTACCTCCTTGTGACATTCTTGCTCGGCTGTTTATTACTGAAGTTGACTAAAGGGATCGTCAAGATCTTCTAACTCATGAGGCTTGAATGTATAGAGTATGCGATCGAACCAAGCGCTTCTAAACCTAAACTTGAACCACGCATGCTCTTCCAATCTGAATGCCAGCTGTGGTACTTTATTGTAGGATCCTCTTATCAGGTATTTCAGAAAATTATTAATAAACAGCGCCAATAAACACAATGAAGAGGAGGAATACGAAGCAGAGCTGGGGCCGTTAAGCACGCTCTCATTTCTCGCACGTACAGCGTCTTTTATAAACGTGTGATCCAGTCCCAAAATATCGTAACTGAAGACTGCTGTCGGGTACTCAAGGGCAGCCTCTGTTACTATGTATGTTCACTCAAATCCTTCAGTGCTTGCCCAGTGTAACCTGTTGGTTAGAGATGGCCACCGTTGCTAAAGTATGAAAAGCAAACATTTGCGATGTACAGGTAAATATTTTTAAAAGTACAAATTGAAGATTCTACAAGTACAGATTCATGGTCCACAGCAATTACTTGTTCCAAGATTACCTACGAGCAATCTTAGCCGAAAAGAGGCCACAAAAAACTTAAAGCACGCGGAATCATGTCATCTGTATTTGAGCATGTTCTTTCAGCCGTTTAATAAAACAATTGTAAGTTTTGTCCTATGTGTTATATGAAACGCGAAATAAAGCATTCGTTCAGTTGCACAAATAAATGAATGAATGAGCTGCTTATTTAGTAAGGTTGTAGGCCGTTTTTTGGGGTATTTGGTTGTTAAGGAAGGAAAAAGTAGGGGTCTATTGATACATGAAGGGACAGCATGGGTGGTCTAGCCACGCTCTGCACTGCTTTGTAGAGGCCACTAATCTTAGCATGTCTGCTAATATCTTCGCCGATGCCGTTCGCTCCGACTCTGGTCAATGCACGAAATGCCTCGTCATCGGTAGGAAAACCATGCTTAGCGACGAGGTTGTCGCGTCCTTTGCGGAACTATGAACAATGCCAAACTAGGGTGGTACAAATCAGCACATCACATACAGATGCAGTAAGGGCACTTCATGACGTCAACATTGCTCTCATGATGCCAGCAAAGGCTAGTAAGCCATTTATAATTTATTACCTTAGATTAGGTATATAGTAAAAATAATTACGCCCTCGGTGTCAGTTCCGTGTTTTGTTTTCTATTGGGACGAGGTAATGCTACAGACAACTCCGTTTCTGGACACTATAATCCGTAACCTTATTAATAATGCAAAGAAAACAGGATACAAAACGCTTTAGCACAGAAACACGTAGTTGAGTGTTTAAAGGTCATGCTGAGCGTTGTGGCTAGTTTGATCATCTATCACTGTCAAGCAGAGCGAACAAACATTTTTTTTCTTAACTCAGCTCCGACATGCAATCGCTTGTTGAAATACAGAAGAAGCGTTCAGTTAACTAAAAGCAGAAAATTGGCTGATGAATGTTCATCACAAGCGCTTGAACTTGTTGCGATGTGTGAACAAAAATCCGTTATCCGGCATGACATTTGCAGAGGACGTAGAAATCTATTAAAATTTATGCTTCGATCGTTTCCACGAGGCTTCTGCTATTGCAAAATTTTATGGCCAATAGAGCATGTCTCGCATGTGATTTTCTTTAAGAGAGAAAAGAAACAGGGAATAATATGACTGTTCTTTACCGAGCTTTAATGTTGGACGCTCCCACTTTTCCGTCTTAGCAATGTTCTTCTTAAAATATATTTTACGGCCTTATTTTTACATAGTACAGCTCCGATAATGGGCCCATTGCCTGCAGACTTCTCGGCAGATTTGTTATTAAAAGTATTTTTTTAATCGCTAAGAAAGATTTCCCGATTTTTTCTATATAAAAAAACGTACTATTTCTTCTGGTTTAAGTTTGCTACCAATAACTACACAAGAGATCGTTCGTATATTGCAATGAAAATGATGTTTGTTCTTTGTATCATGGCGCAGAGTGAGTGGGAGGAATAAAAGCAATTCAAGAAAGATGTACGGCATACAATGACACATAGAAAAATGAATAATATGCGATGAATCCACACTAGGTTTTGGGTTGGTCGCTATGAATGGTTGGTTGCTATACATGCAGCTTCCACTTTTCGACAACGGCAGTCCGTATGGTCTGTCATACCTGCTTTGGCCTCCTTTAGAATGCGCTTTCATTAGCTGCTCCTCTTTCAATTTGACAGCTGCTCAACTACCCTTGAGATAAATTTTGCGTTACGTACCGGGATATTAGACAGCTTTAGCGTAGCTGTACAGCCGTCCGGTAAATACGGCCACGCGTTGCCGTTGCTACTGTTGCCAGGCTTGCCTAGCCACATTTGCAGTACGGTACCAGTTGCCTCAATTTCCACGTTTACCGTACTGTGGGATAAGTCTGTCCATTAGCGTTCAACGTACTCCTCTTCTTTATATGCTTGACCTGTCAAAGCAACCGTCCTCACCACTCCGGCCTTAAAATGCAATAAATTGTATCGGCTGCCTTCACACCTTCTTGATCGCCTACATGATGCTACCGTTAGCAATATACGCGAGTGCTTCTCTCTTTTGACTATCGTTTTTTAAACGGTCAGTACTGCCGCCTTGAAAAGATGAAAGTTAGGAAGGTGAAAATTTTCAGCACCTCATCATTATCATCATTTATTTACCCTTAAAGGCCCTTAGTTTAGGCCATTACATAAGGAGGGGAGCAGCCGAGACATAATACATTGATCAAATACCTGGCGCCAGAAGCTCTGACGGTCGCGCGTTCGTCTAAAGAGTGGGCAGAACGAAGGTACTCTGCGGCAGTTTTGGTCCTCAGATTGGGCTTCCGTATCGAAAACTTCTCGTAGGCGGGTACGATTCGGGCGGAAAATTTCTGCACATTCTGCCATCGGTTCGCGTGGTTTCTGCAGATGTTCCGCTGAATTTCCCGAGTACTACAGTTTTAATTAATTTATCCTGAAAAAGCTCGCAAAGGGGACTGATGTGTTCACAGAACACGCAGATGAGAGTGGTACTGAGTTTGACATACGATATTACTCAATCTAGACACAATAAAAACAGAACTAAACTGTGCAATGTAAGTCAGTTCCTACAAAAACCTATGATACAAGTGATCACCTTTGACCCTTTCCTTATAAAGAATTTTAAACAGGCAAACAATTTCCTACAGTCCAACCTTATCAATGGGTTTGGGTTGCCCGTAGACGCGGACGATCTGTTTGATTCTAAACCTCATCAGGAGCTCTTCACACAGCTGAAAATGTGGATTGACAATAGTGGAGGCGTTCCTTTTCAGAATTGAGACGGTAGGTCAGTTGACAACACTTTAACCCTTCGAATTTTTGCCTGAATGGTACTTTATCGGTTTCACAACGAGAAATATTTACAAAATAAAGATATATGCGCTAGCTCCTGCATCACGCATATTTTAAGGATATTTTATTAACCAGTATGTATCATATTTTAGCTACAGTTTTTATCCCGGACGAAGTGGTACAAGTGCGCCGACACGTTTATGATTTGCAGATCATTCTGAACAGCAAAGCCTTGGCACAAATCAGTTGTTGTTAATAGAATTTGACTATTAAAAAAACATGGAAAGCGACTCGCTTTTTGAGCTTCAGTTAGCGATTCGGAATAACTTAATATTTTAAATTTCTTTGTGAAGTTTAGAGATTATATGCGCTTAGCATACGCCTTTCCTGTCTGTAGGCTGTAGTTTTGCCTTTGGCGTATCTCTTATATTTATTTAGCTTAGTCTATTGCTTGCGCGCATGGGTGAATCGGCTGTTATATTGGTGTGTCTTCTTGTGAAAAACAGGTTGTGAATGCAGAGTTGGTGCGTCTGTGGTGCCTTCCTAATGTGAATGTGGTTCTTGCAATGCAGTCATGCCTCAAGTATGGAGGCAACTTGCTCAGTAGCTCGTTTTGCTAAATTTTTTTAACGAGAAATGTTGAACGAGCAGAAAGCACACCGTAGACATGATTTTTTGTTTCCAGCTCGGGAGGCAAAACAGTTGAAAGCACACAGTTGGTCATACTTTCAGTGTCTTTCACCCTTTCATCATTTTGTCTTTTATTTGGATATGAGTAGTTTTTTTTTTTAAGTAAACGACATTTTAAATTATTTTCCGCACTTTCGCTCCCGCTAGCCGATAAAAAAATAGGTTGATTTGTCCTTGTCACAGATAATGACTGGCGGGCGTTCTCGAGTACTGCATATTTTTTGACGCTACAAGCCACTTTTCTAATGACTTGTGTACAAAGCAAATAAGGGCCAGATTAGCTTGAGGTATTGCGATCAACGATTGAAACGCGATGCTCCACGCGCATAGCGCGTATATTGAGCGCTTACTGATGTCGTGGGGTCTGCTACAACCCTTGATCACAGTGCCATCTGTGGCACCAACTACTCATCAGGTATCGAGATTTCGTGAGGTCTTGTACCACCCTTAGAGCGCCTCGATGCCAGCGCCGGGTGGAGACAACTTAAGCGACGCCGCCATATTGAATCGCAACTGGCCTCTCCCATGTACCGCGAAATGCTCGACTGGTAGCCCAGTGTAGCTCTCGCTGCAAAAGGCCGTTCAAGTTAAAGCACTTTGAAGCGCGCCGAGAGCATTAATGGCGCCGTTACAAACGCTAGCGCCGCTGATCCCGTGTGATTCAATATGGCGGCGCCGCTGAAGTTGTCTCCACCCCGGCGGCGCTGGCATCGAGGCACTCTAACCACCCTGAGATCAAAGCGTCATCTGGGGCTGAAACTAAAAAACATGTCATCTCGCATTGAGACTTGTAGCGCCATCTACAACAGCATGGTAGAAACAACCACCTGCCGCGTGCCAGTGATGACGTCACGGTCCAATATCATGGATAGAGGTGGAACTATACGAGTATGACGTCAGGGTACGAAATGTCAGCATAGTTTCGGTTTCTGAAATTCAATATGGCGGTCAATAAAACTGGTTGTGTCCTCTCATTCCTACCCCCCTCACCAAAAATATCCTAAAATAGGTCGGAAAACTGTCCAGGTACGGGACCGCTATACATGTATCCATTCGTTCCGCTATACATACTCTAACAACGGGCACCCATGCGGGGCAGTTGTATACCGAATTTAGTAGGCAAATAAAACACTATGGGCTGTGGTATAGAAATAAAACCACAATTACATCATAGGTAAACATTGTATACATGCCATTACTGATTGAAGCGTTACCATATCGCACCGCAAGCCGAATTCTAGGCCTACCTTGACGCCCCAAACGAAGCAAGATCCGTTTGCGGTGTATCTTGAGGGGGTGCAACTCGACAAAGGGTAGACGTGCATCGTAATTTCTCTGATAGATGGCGGTAGGCGGCGATCGTTCTGCTAGGCGGCGTGCGTGCACGCGTAGCCGAACATGTTGGCAATCCACCCCGTTTCAAAGAGTATTACATTCCGTTTCTCGAGACGAGCGGCGCGTTCTTCTTCGCTTTCTTCTTCTAGTAAACCTAACAGCTAACGATCGTTATTTCAACGTCTTTCAGACGGTGGCGCCCTTTTTACTTGTCTCCAAGCAATAAAAGGTTTACATCGGTTTAGAGTGGGGTAGGAAAAAGATAAGGGCTTTCTGCTCCTGCTCGCATGATGAACTACTCAAAATGTAAATGATTCCATCGCTTAACAAAATGCTGTGCGGTTAGATCTGGCCAGGAAAAAATTGGACAGGTGATCAGAAAATCTGATGGGAGCAACATGCGTAAGCAGCGGTGATTTTCCCTGAATACTTTTGTGATGAAACTTATTCGAAGCGATGCTTTGTTTTCGGTAGGTTTCCCATTTTGTTGCATCAAAATGCCTGCTGTTGTGTCCCGTCATACAGGCTTTCATTTTGCTGCTCTGCCTGCACTTTGCCGCAGTAACGCAGCCACCTTTGAATGCCAGGTGCCAGGCTCCCCTGGGATTATAGAAATGTTCCTTTGCGATGGCTAACCAGCCATAATGCTAGCCACTCTCATTCCTGCAGGATCATGATAGTCCGCCTCCAGACGTGTAAACTTGCGCTACTTCACACACATTAATCGCTCGCTGAATTCTTTTACTTTGTGAAATTCCAGGGACGTTTTGCTTAAAGCGTATCTCTCAACTGGTGTTGCGTGCGCAGGATTGGGACTGATCAACTCAACCATGCCCTATGATCGCTGCGCGAGAGCTGCGCAGGCGCAAAGTTCTTGGGAGCGGAGAAACACGCTTCCGCAAGCAAGAAAAGTCTTTATAGCTCCAGGATCGCAGGTGCACACACGCGGCCGCGCCTCTCAACTGACGTTATCAGTGATACGAGCGCCGCCGGGCGTGAATTGCTCAGATGCAGCGGTGATTTCCACCTTTTAACCCTCGCTACCAGTGCTGCATCTGCCTGTCAATTCATGCTATCGCTGACACGAGTTACGTCAGACATTTATTGTCCTGGCGACTCGCTGTCTCGCTCCTAGCTTTGTGCCTGTCTCCATCGCATAGGCCAGGTGCGGGAGGCTTCACTTCACCCTGTCAGCAGATTTGTGGGGAAGAGGTTACAGTAGCAGAGAAAAAAAAAGGCAGATGCATTCTATTTATGGTTATATAGTTTGCATTCATGGATCATAATCTAAAAAACGTTCCGAGAGAACTCAGAATTGAGGCGGTTATTAGGCGGATGTTTTGGACATGACATGTAAGGGATGGCAGCCAGGCAATAAAGAGACAAGAGGTTAACTCCACATCTGCATTAAGTGACAGTATCATCAGGGCTGAGAGATTGTTAAGCTGCTTAAAATCTAGCGAAGAGAATTTGAAGTAGAAAACAGTAAACTTCTTTACTATCATTTGCTCCAGCCAGTAACAAATAGGATTTGAACATTAACTACGGTAACGTATTTTCTGCAACATTTTCTACATTCATGCGGCTTTCCTGTCTCTTAGTATTATTCATGTAAAGCAGCAGGTGAATGTTTATATTCGTTCCATCACGGAGAGTCTCGGTGCTGTGACAATGAAAACCAGGAAATTGTAAACGCGAAACGCGGCTAAAATCTACAAAACTTCAGTAGCTCTGTGATACCAAGATGGTACTTAGTGCACGTAAAGTGTATGAAAAAGAACCGTTGTCTTTTATGATTAATAAACAAAACTTGTGGCCTCATGCACAGAGATACCTTCCATTCGATAGAAATATGTTTCTATGAAGCACAGCACACTCAATAAAGGATCTCTGAAATCAGCGTATGGGCTCGCAGTATGGGGAAACAACCAATTTCATGGAAGCATTCGGGTTACAGCAGCGTTACATTCTTTGATAGAATGAAGGACTGCTCTGCCTATTTTCTGACAAAGTGTTGTGTAAATTGATGCGAGGAACGACAAAAAATGTTGGTCATGTTCGTCTTGTGTAGAGAAGACAGCAACTCTAAATTTGAACTGACGAGAAGCTTTGTTATGATTGCGGACCTTTCATTTTATTTTATGACGCGAGATGTAAGCACGTTTGGTTCTGTGCACGTCCCCGGTCTTGGTCTCCATAGTTCTTCCTCAGGTTTAAACTGAGCGCAATCAAGATCGCTCCTGGTTCTGCTTTTCGACGACCACCGAGAATGCTTGTTGATGCTCCGCCGCTGCACTGTTCATTTCTTTCCGAGCTCAAGCCAGCAGAATAAAGAGTTCGTTTCAGTGCCCGCTTAATCTGATCTTTTGTTATTCGACCACTACGTGACATTTGCTTGAGGCTGCTTAATCGTTCCTTTACAGTGTCGCTGAGGACGGCACCTGGCATCTAGCCATCCCCGTTGGATTCACAGCAGCCCCGAGGACCACCAAGGCTCGAAGGCCTATCTCATAAGGACGCTGAAGTGTGGTTGAGTCCATTTGACTGATTGCCGACACCGAATACCTGGCACAACGCCTCGCCGGTAAGAAACGTTTAACTGGAGGGCCCAGCACTTACGGAAGTGGTTATATCCGCGAGACGTCTCAGTATGCATGAGAGGCCTTCAAGAAAGGGCTCCTGGAGACGTTCACGCACATTCTTCGAAAGGAGAGAGAATTCTTCCTAGAGCCAATCTCGTGCTTAATCAGCATGGTAAGACCTCCCAATCTGTTTGCACAAGGCACACCTCTCCTGTTTCATTAAAGTCTCTGCTCCTCCTGTTTGCACAAAACATTTTTGTCTAGCAGAAAACCATGTCCTGAACCGCTTCGCCACCGTTCCTTAAAATCGAGCCAGTTTTGGTTGAGTTCTAAATAATAGACGAATACATATCAGGTGGTCCAATTCTAGTTCCAGGAAATAATTCAGGTTCACTACAATTTCGGGCTCGATTCCGTTCCGAGGGAAGCCGTAGTATAGCGTAGTCTCATTATGCATTTCTGCGTTAGGTCATGCCTAAACCATCAGTCGAACGACTTGACAGTAATGTCTTTTTTGTGATTTACCAAGAACATTCTTCTTGTCAGAGAGTTTTCTACCGGACGCACGTTTCTCTACCGCTCCTTGTACAGTTTCGTTTTCTGTGAAGAATCGCACATTCGTAGCCCTCTCTTTGCCGTACTGCCACTGTTCTGAGCATAAAGTGCTCGTTGATAGCAATCAAGCGACACCCAACCTAACAATTAGACAGCTTTAGATCGGTGTATGCAGCGTTCAACGTACAGCGATCGCTACAAACAGTGCTATCAAGAAACGATTATTTAGCTTTGCAACAGTGTCCCTGGTGTAAAAGTACACACCTGTCGGAGTCTATTAACAATAATTTAATGCGTTCAGGTCTACGCTGAGAAACTGTTTTTGCTGGCAATTACTAAAGACCGTGGCGAGTGCATAATAAGCCCATGTTTTTTTTTCGGGGGGGGGGGGACAAACTATGAAAGAGGACAATAATAAATGTGAGCGAAACTTGTAACTTGAAGTTTGTCAAGGCCGATGTATCTTTTGTATTGTCGTATCGCTTAGAGCATTCGAACTAGAATCCATTGCCGACATGTACAGCGATCTATCGCGTCTAAAACGCAGCCGCGACACTGTACTCGCTCCGAAGTGGGCGATCAGCGCAGTGCTGTGTTATGAACGCAATTCACAACGTTCCCGCAATGTCGGCATGCTATAATTAGTAGCCTGCGTTCGCCCGCACGACACAGATACGCTGTGTTCTGCGCACGCGCGTTTGTTACCCTCAGTTGTGCTGCGTAATGACGCTCACTCCGTAGGCCAAACCGAAAGCGTCTGTCATCCGAAATTGTTTCAGAGTAGGCGCCGCTTCTTAAAGCAAAATTTTCCGAAAGACCCCACAGATTTTCTCTAATTCGCTTTCAACTGAGAAAAACTTGACCGTCCTCACGGCCCGATTAGGATTCGAAATAGCGCTCGGGCACAAAAGAAAGTTTCGTTTCCTGACTCCTCCTTGAGCAATAGTCACCTCTTCATCAATAAACTTGTCAAAGCTCAAGAAAGCCTTGCATTTGAGACTATTTTATACAGCTCACCGCAAACATTTCTCGCAGACTGCACTAATTTCAATGCCTGCGTATTGTTTTCGATGATCCGACCGTAAGAGCATTGTCGTACGCTTCATTTCTGTATTAATTCTTGGTTAATCAAAGTGGAACAGCAGTTTGAAAATTATGCCTTTGTCGCGAGAAATGAAGACAGCTCCTTATGTCGAAACCTTTTCTAACTGACTGACGTGTCCCTATCGCCCCTCGTTCAGTTTGTGTTGCTGGAAGAATCCTACCTGTCACGGCCTCTGTTTGCCATACTGCTTTAGTGAATCATGGTTTGTTCTTGTTTGAGGATGAACTGCTTTTCGATACCAATGTCGCGAAACTCAGGCAAACATTCGACAATTTTAATTCATGGCACGCAGCGCTGAATGTGTTCCGAACTCTGCAAAGTGCGCCTTCAAGAAACATGTAGTTAGTCATACCGCAGCGTCCGTGGTGTTGACCTGCGCTATGTTCGCCATCTAGTAAAAATTAGTGAAATGGCTTGAGCGGCACGCAGCTGACTCTTTTTTCTTGAATTACTGATGGCAGTGGTGAGTGCAATAAACGCTCATGCTTTGTAAAGATTCAGAATACTAAAGAGTAAAATGCTGAATGTGACTGAAACACTTTCGCCGAGCGTCGTAGTTATCAGAACAATTTCGCCGTATATAGTTAAGCTTAACACGTTTGAAATCTGGCAGATGGTCAGAAAAACGAGGATAGGTTGCCACTTTTTCTTCGTGGTAGTGGTTGGATTTCGGATAAAGCCACTACCACAGTTTACGGCGAGCTATAACATGTAAGAGAGCAGCGGTGACATGCGCAACGTTCCCGTAGTGTGTGCCTGTTATGGAACGTACTTTGTATTCGCCCGCAAGGCACGGTTTGATACGTTCCGTTCTGCGCCTGCGCATTCCTTAGCACCACTGCTACTCCGTACGCTCAACGAAATGTGTAGGATTTTGAATTTTTGTGGCGCAAGGGTATCTGTGGCCAAAGAGCACCATGGCAAAAGATAATTTTGACTTCTCAAGGTGGGGTCTAACACATATTTCCCAAGCATTTCACCCTAAATAAGCCGAGCACCAGACCAGGGGAAAGCTTGTACCCACTATACCACCGGTGGGCTCCCGACGGCACTGGGGATCGAACCCTGCACCTCCCGCATGCGAGGCGGATGCTCAGACCACTAGGCCACCGCGGCGGTCAACTAAATGTGTATCACCTGAAACCATTTGAAAGCAGATGCTGCATCTTAACGCAAAACTTTCCAATAGAGTTCGAGCCTTTTTGTCTGAATTACATGGAGATATGAACAGTAATATGGGAGTAATTACTCATTTGCATCCACCCAAGAGCAGAGGTAGTTGCAGGCTCGGACCCCGGACCAGGATGAATTTTTCTTTTAACTGCCAAATTTCTGCGAAAGCTGTATAGTTTTCCTTTGTAGCCGTATAGCTGCGCTTGGGTGGATACCACTGAGTAATTACTCCCTCATTACAAATCTGCTCCACCTTGGGGGTTCCCCCTAAACATTTGACCAGACATGAACAGCTCTTCCTTTCCAACGGCTCGAGTGGTATTCAAAATTGCGTTCGCGCACATAGCGAAGATACGTTTACAGCCGCCTCAAACCCGTCGGCCAGCACCGCAACGACTAAAACTATGCGTTGTAATTAAATATACCTCTTGTTAGCGATGACCCATACAAAAACGTCCTATGGGCGTCTCTGGAAAAAGCTATGTCCGTCTATGGCCTTTTATGAACGTCTATAAGCACACACAGAGGTGCTTATTGCCAGCTATTGAAAAATCTATGCCACTAAAGCTATAGATTTGGAACCGTACAACTGCCTTAAGCTCTCTGTAGAAAAATGTATCAGCCTGTATATACAGCTATAGATAGAAATAGGAAAGGTTTATAGCTTTTTGGGCCAAATGTCTATAGCCGGCCATAGGACACATTTTTGTATGGGGAAACTGCTCTTGTCGTCAGCTTTAATTTATAATTTTAGAATTTCGAACCGCTCGGCGACCGCAGTGCAACTAACGACGCCCTGCTTTTGTGCTGGATGAATGAAGATGTAGGAATGCTTGCCTATGCAGCCAATGGCAGGCCTTTGTAGCCACACACTAACTCTAGAAGGCAGATGCACATGCCACTAAGAGCGAAGAACAGTGGGAGCTGACTACGGCGTCGCTGACAGCGCTGCTCAGGATGAAAACGAGCAGCTGCCAAACTCTGTGTTCCACAGAGCGCTGAACATGAGCCCAGTGTAGATGAGCATGCCGCCCAGTTATAATAACGGCAACTGATGGCACCTGTGCAGCCGCGAATGCAGTCAGGGAGGCTAAGCGCGGTGCCTAGCTCGAAGAAGTAAAGTGGCGAAGGTGACGACACATCCTGCAGCGAAGGAACTTTCGCATGCAAGGTTGCAGCAAGACTTCCTTGAATGTGGTACGCTCTTCCTCCTGTGCATGCCATCCTTACACGTACTCTCGGTGATGAATAGAGCTACTACAATATTTTACAGCGATAACTGTCAAGCTCCTGTTCCTGTGTTTTGGGTCGTCGTCGTCATAGCAGTAGTAGTAGTAAACCGTAATAAACAGGAGCTGTCGGCTTAACTGGTTGTTGCGCTGCCATGGGAACCACTCGAAGGATCGTTCGCGTGCAAGGAGGAAGGTATGACGTCAAAGGGTAAAGTGTTTTATCTAGACAACGCAGTTAAGTTGTCTAGAGCGCAGAACAAAAGGCAGAAAAACTACTGACGAAATGTCTGCCCCGTTCTTCCTCCCACTGAGGAGCACACGAAATTCAATGCAAAGAATACACGATTAGGTGTGCAGAATGATTGATTAACAATGTATAGTTTTATGTTTAATGTCCATAGGCTGTTAAAAAAACACAGAACCAAAGAAAAATGAACAGAGTTGTTATGCCTGGAGTGACAGTAGTGGTGTAGTGGTCTGGGCGTCCGCCTCGGCTGCGGGAGGTGGTCGGTTCGAATCCCACCGCCGGCTACCCACCGGTTAAAAATGGGTACAGGCCACCACCCGGCCCGGTGCCCGGCTATTCGGTGTGTGTGCTTGGAGGAGGCTCCGCAAACCCCGCTGCGCCCCTTCGGGGCAAACCCAACGTCGAACACTCAGCCTGCAAAGGTGTGTACTGACAAGAAAAGACTGGTACGCCAAAACCAGCGTCACACTGCCTGAGCTATCGCTTCGTTAAACGGACGAACCGATTCAGAGCATCACTGCGGTCCTGGGCAAGTCTGGTCTTTCCGGCTGTCCAACCGTGTGAGAAAAGAAAAAAAAAAGCGATGTTCGTTTTGCAAGCGTTCAATTACTTGTTGTCTTGAATATAGTTCGCAGCGGGAAGAAAAAGCTGGAAATTCTGTCAGTTAGTCTCTACGTGCCCTAGTTTGAGCGCATTTTTTTTAATTTGTCCGTCGTGTTTTGTGGTTGTGTTTTTTCAGAAGGTAATTGTTGTAAAATGCGGCAGGATTAGAATGCATTTGTAGGTAAGTGGCTAACACCGCCTTTTTGTTTATAACATTCCATACAGTAAGCAACTGGTGTTTTTCTTAGAAATGGGGCAGTGCGGCCTGGATAATGTGCATATTCTATTAACCTTAGGATTTTTTTTAAAAGTAAGTATATGTTATCTATACTTCTTTTAGGTGCTGTGCCCTAAAGAAGAAGACAATAGTGAAAATTCTAATGTATCAATGTGCAATATAGTTGCTTTTACAGCCAGGTAGGCAGTAGGTCCTTACACTATATATGCCGGTGGTCGAGAACGGAGATATGCGTAACCGATCGGCGCTTCCCATAGAAAGCATCCGGAAGGTGGGTACCGTGAGTTACCGTGGAAGGAGGAGGGTTTAGAGAGAGCGAAGGAATCCCCAACCGGAGGGTGGTTACTCTCAAAGAAGGAGGGCATGGCGAGAGAGTAAGAGGGCGCTACCGGTCGGTGGTGGCCACAGAAACCACTCGGAGGGCAGTTACCTTGCAAGGACGAGTAGAGTTCCTATGAAAGGAGGCTTTTTGGCGAGAGCGCAGAAAGCGTTTCTGGAGGCAGGTTACCACGGTAACCGACCTAACCGAAGAGGTGGGTGTGGCGAAAGCGTACGAAAGCGTAACCCGAGGGTATTGTCCTTGGGAATCGTCCCCAAAGTGCTTTTTGCAGGAGGATGGGTAGCGAGAGCAAAGAAATCTCCAACCGGAGAGTGGTTATACCTGGAAGAAGGAGGTTATGACGAGAGCTTAGGGGTGGTTACCCCTAAGCTTTTGTCGGGAAATTGGTTTTCGGCGAAAGATGGACGGTTTGAAGAGAGCGAAGGAATTTCCAACCAGAGAATGGTTATTTTCGAAGGGAGAGGATATGGTGAACGCATAACAAGACGAAACTACTCTGTGAAGGCCATGGAAACCACACTGAGGGCAGGTGCCCTGGAAGGAAGACGAGGATTACTGTGCAAAGCGAGGGTCGTTAGAACTGTTGCCGTCCGGAGTATGGTTGCCATGGAAGGAGGAGGGTGGGACTAGAGCAAAGAAATCCTCAACTAGAGGATGGATACCGTAGAAGAAGAAGGGTATTGCGACAGCTTGAGAAACCGCAACCGGTACGTGACTGTGATGGGAATCAGCTGCAGTGTACTTACCCTAGAAGAATGAGGAGGAATACCGCTGAAGTAGGACGGCACGGCGTTAGGAGGAGATTAAGGAGAGAATGTAGAAGGCGCACCACGGTAACCATCTGAGAAGTGGTTACCTTGGAATGGAAAAGGAGGGTATGGCGAGAGCATAGAACTGTAGCGTGGTCTATTTGCGGCAGCTACTGTGAAACGCGCTTCCGCAGGAGAGGAGAAATACAGGAGAGGAGGCATATATTTCCATCGATGCTATTTCTTGCTTGTATAAACTTGTATAGAATCTGTTTCTGAAAACTGCCTGATTTCCTGAGTTCCTCCGCGATCAAGTCAAGGTGACAAATTGTTTAACAACCATGCTGTTGTTAAACGCACTAGCCATTCCGATCTTCGTTTAGATATTATTGCTTGATTATTTCCTTAGCGAATATATTAAAAAGAGTAAAAATTAGCACATGATGTCTAGACTTGACGCGGCTTTTTAAAAAACTGAGAGTGGGCTTACTTTTAATCTAACCTTTCGGAAGGGTTCGCCATTTCCATAAACTTCTTTTTCGTCCTTGTTTCCTTTTAATATTTTACTCCCTGAATAGGCCGCTGAACGCTGCGGACGTGAGGCATCTTATAGTAAAGAACAATCTTGGAAATCCATCTCTCAAGTTGGCGCTTGATGCAAATCGAGCCAAGTCTTAAGGGGGCACACTGGAGATGAGTCAAATGAAAACCTATTGTTTATCCTTGTGACGTACAACTCAAGGCCTTTTTCTTAATTCACCCAATTATTCTTTACGAATACTGTCTCAATCTGTGTCAATTTATTTATTGTTTCTTTTTCTCTTTTCCTTAGCGACCTTAGCCCGTTTTGTAAAGCTATAGAAGCTGCTGAGAGCCGATTCCTGTTACTGAACTAATATATGTTCCAAATGATCCTCCTTCGTGGCATTTAATGTAATTGAAGAGAAAGTACGAAAAGTAGACGCGCATAGCAAGACGAGGGAAGTGTACGGCAGCGCTCCTTCAAAAAAGCTGTTGGTGGTCTACACAACGATGACTGCTATATATTGATGACCTTCAAAACATATACCCACGAAACAGATAGAAAATTTTAAGATGCTTACAACCCTCCTACGTTCTAAAATACCGTAGAGGAAATAACTGCAGCATAAAGCTCATCACTTCCACTTGCTAACTCTGGCGATGCTAATAAGATTTATAAACCTCTCACTGCTCAGCGTCTCCGTCACATAGCAATTTCTCACCACACAGAGCTGAAACATTTCCATTGTCGCAGCAGACATTGCGGAGTCTGGTGGGGACCGATTCGCGCTTCGGAATAGGAAGACACCCGGAAACCACCACAATTTTCTGTTTTTGAGCAAATGAAAGCCACAGTAACTCTCTCTTGTAAGTAGATACCTCAACCGAGCACTAAGGGAATGTAGGAAGGTGGGAGTGAAAGAAGAAAGAAAACGATAAAGGAACGCTGTATTGTAAGGCTCAGCAACAATATCGACCTCCTAGGGATATTTAACGTGCAGTCGCATCGCACAGCATAAGGTAGCCGTTTAGAGAGAAAGCTCTATTACATTCCTCCCAAAGTCAATCTTGATGCACGGTTGACCTTGATAATCCGGAGCGCAGGCAAACAACGTGACTCGCTGAGCAGAGGCGCACCTGCACGCGCTCGCAGGCTTCGCCGCCGATACCACGTGATTAGGAGAAGGCAGGATGGGAGAGACACAGCTGCGCGCTCTAGCCGGCTTCGCTGTTGAGATATGACGTGACTAGGAGAGGGTGTAACAGTTGCTACGTAGGCGATTTCTGCTTCAGTTTCGCCGTGCATTAGGCTCGCGCCGGACCGAGCGTGTCAACGTTTCGGCGTAGCTGTCAACCCGCGTCCAATCTTCCAGTCGATATAACTCACAGCGAAGAGGACACGACCTAAACGAGCCGCTGAAACTGAGGAGCAACAAGACGCTAGACTTGCGAAGCAACGGAAGTATGACCAAGAGAGGAAAGCCAAACGGCTAGAGGCGGAGGCTGCCGCTGCTGTGTCTTCGACTGGCGTTTGACCGACCACACCATCTGTTTGGCGGAAAGTTCATCTGCGACGAACGATTATCACCGGGACTTCACACAAAATGTACTTAGTCATTTCTAAGCAAAGCTAAGCAATGCCAACCTATGCTTAACAACTAAGCTGCACGGAAGCATAACCAAGCAAACAATGCCAAACACAGCTTTCGCTCTGTAAAACTATGTTTAGAAGAGTTAAACCTCGGCGAATTTTCGCGTTCCGCCTCCATTGAAACCCGGCCGCAGCGTTCGGGTTTGAACCTCAGTATTCCGGTTCAGCAGCCAAGCGCCCTTACCACTGAGCCATCGGGGCGGGTAAACCAACCATGAAGTTATAAAAGAAAAGACGGTTGGCAGTTAGGTGGCTGAAGGACACAAGTAAAATCGAGAGATATACCTTTCCTGGAGCACGGACACGAGCCTCAACTGTGCTGCCAACAGCGTCAAACGGTGGAAGTGCTTCAGTGCATTTAATCCATCACATTTGCAACGAAACCACTGAGATGATTTCGGTGTAGCGGCAACTGTTCGGCACGCCCGTCGTCCATAGATTTTAGTTTGCCACGTCTTCTCTGAGGCGGACCAGAAGGTCACTGTTATGCGCGATGCGCTCTTTCTGTACTGATCTCAATTTCGCAAAATATATTTTAAGAAATCTATGCGCGTTAAGAGCTTTCTTTTGAAAGCACAAACTAAATGTTATTGATAAGGCTTAATTTTTGTGACCCCAAACTTGTTCGTGTTTTTCTGCAATCTTACATGCTCACTGCAAAATTTGAGTATTTGAAACTTTGCCTTGGGCTAAGTAGGATTAGGTATCTCTAGGTGTTGAATTATACTTCTCTCCTTCCGCTCCACCTTCCCCCACTTTACTCCCCCCCCCCCCTTTTTCCGCACAAGCTCCGAAAGAAAAGCCTACAACTTTAGAAGCTTCCAATTTTACTTATTGGCAGTAAAAGCATTTTTAACTCAGTTACTAGTTAGCCGCTCGAAATCCATCTGCTTTGATGCGTGACACAATCGCTTTTGTGCAGAGCCCTAGGTGTCCGGCATAAGCTTCATATTTCTCACATGTATATTACAAGACTTCCACCAAACGAAGGGAAAGCTTAATTTTAAGGAACACAATTTATTATCTCGACAGTGTTCCAAGACCGCCAGGTTCAGGTGATCAGAATCACTTTTGTATTTCTGCAGCATAATGAATAATATCCCTGCGTTTTCTTCTGTTCCTCCTATTCTTGTTCTTCTCCTTTTCGCCGCCCTTTCCTGGAAATAATATAAAGCACGTTTAGAACAAGCTTGATGTGGCCAACATATCTCGTTCGCCAAAGTACATTAAGTTCATTAATCACTTTTTCATCGCGGTCATTACATGAAGTACTTGAGTAGGTTTGTTCCCGCTAAAAACGCAATTGATTTTTTGTATTATGTGTTGGAGGCATAAATTTTCAGTTTTTGCATCACTGCACATTTATGACGCTCTATCGTATTTCAGCACTGTTTGTCTGAGGCCTAGTTGGTTCATATTTTCAAGGCGGAATGCTATTAAGCGCAACACATTAAACAGAGGGGATAGGTGCTGCCGAAATGCTTTGCTTCTACAGTGGGCTCTTATCAATTCGACCCTTATGGCGCCTTTGCTGTCCCCGTCATGTGTTGTGCTAAAACGTATCCCGCCATGAGACGCTCTATAGTACGGACTTTGATTATTGGGCGTTGCGAGAAAACGGTATAAATGGTCCACTACTAATTTAAGCCAATTAAGATATCGCGGGAAATGTATTGCCGCAGTCCAGTGAGTATCAAAGTCATTTTCATGACCCAATAATGGGATTAGATTTCTATACTATTTAAAACATATTGCTGCGCATACTTTATGTTGACAAGGGGCACAAGCGACTCACATCAAGAAAAAGAGGAACACACTGTGTGCGAAAAAACCAACAGTTTGAAAAGGATTACATTTGGAAGCTGCTCCTTCGCTCGTGCATTGTTCTTGCCTTCATTGACGTCACAGTGAAAGTAAAAGTTTCAGAAAGTGGAAACAACTCAGATGTGTAGTACGACTACGTAAAACAATCATTGGCTGTCTTCCAATTTCCATCGAAACTTGCCGCTATTAATAGAATAGGTAGAGGGCCTCCACCAGACAACGAAAAATGAAGGTATTAAAAAGACCACAGATGTGTTACTACTAGATGAGAACTTCTAGCAGCCGCTACCAAGGTATCGAATTCAAGCAGCGTGACCCTAATAATTGAGATAATATAAATAAGTGTTAGTAAAAAGAAGCAGTTTTAGTACTCTTCAAACAAAGCCGCTGACTCCTTCAAAGAAACATCTAACCACCTGCTAGAGGACCCGGAGAGATGTAGAGCTATGCGCAGAGTGACGTGTAGGGGTCCACCAACACAACCATGAAACAGTGAAACAAATATTTTGTCAAACATCAACTTCTAATGCTATCGCACCACCAACACATAATGTAACTAGGTACACCTATGAAATGTTTCTTTTGCGCTATGGAAAGATGAGTTAAAATGGTTGATTTACGGAGTTTAACGTCTCAAAGCAACTCAGGTCATGAGGCAAACCGCAGTGAAGAGCTCCGGATAATTTCTACCACCTGGAGTTCTTGAACATGCAATGACATCGCACAGTACACGGGCCTCTATAATTTCGCCTCCATCGAAGTTCTACCTCAATGGCCGGGATCGAACCCGCGTCTTTTGGGGAACAGCCGAGCACTGAACACATACAGCCACCACAGGAAATGGTGCTTTTGGTATGGCATCAAATTCGGGCTAAGTGGCGTATAGGTATATCAGCCGTTATACGGTGATCGGACACAGTCAGAACCTCTTAGACAACCTATGCTTTTGATTAAAGGAGCAAAATATAAACATCTTATTCAATTGATCAACGTAAAAATTCGAAAAATGTATGCACTGTGAAAGATAATAAAAAACGGGTGGATACCAACCGGAATGACCAGAAGGATCAGGTCTCTCTGAAGTGTAAGAAATAATTTCAGACGCTGTAAAAAGAAAAAAATACAAAAGGCAGATTGAAGCCATCCTGAGAACTCTCTTTTTCCCTACGACACTGGACAGCCATCGTGGGAATCATTTTCTAATAAACATCTAATTCACTTGTTCAACATAAATATTCGAAAAATGTTTTGCACTGTGAAAGATAATAAAAAACGGGTGAATACAAACCGGAATCACCAGAAGGATCAGATCTCTCTGAAGTGTAAGGAATAATTTCTGACCCTGTAAAAAGAAAAAAATACAAGAGGCAGATTGCAGCCATCCTGAGAACTCTTTTTCTACCTACGAAACTGGGCAGCCATCGTGGGAGTCAGTCGCTCTCTCAAAGTGTCCAGTGCATTGGCGGTATTTCGCTCTTTGTCACAACTGCACAAAATCAGAGACAGAGCTACGTACTTGCATAACGCAATGGCCATTTCACGCGCCTACACAAACAGCATCTATCGAAGAAAAGCGGAAGAAAAAACACTAGTCAGCGGTTTAGGGGAAAGTTATCAGCCACTTGTATGTAGCTCATAATAGATGCCTATCCTCTACACTTCTAGGTTTCTTGTTTCTTTTTCGACCGCTTTCTTTATTGTGACTTCATACTTATTTGACAGCCTTTCGGTATTCTCACTGTCCTCTTGGTACCTTAATTATTGGAATGCCATTGGCGGCACGGGCGACATTTCGACAGCTTTCACCTCTGTCAGAATATAGCTTTCACGATTACCCAGCTTGCAAGATGATTACTTGTAGCCATGGTGTTGTCACCTCAGATGTGAGTAAAATATTGCTCCGGTGCTTCGCTTACTTAATCTACAATGACGTCAAGATCTAAGTCTAAAACTGTAACCTTAGCCCTTGCTAAAGAAGAATGTAGACGGATCCTGCGAGGTGCGCTATAAAAACTTCAGTTTTGTAGGCGTGGAAATACTTATTTAGTAAGCGTTATTTGCTACATTTAGACATCGTTCAAACAAAGAGAAACCTCAATTTACTTGGTTGCGTGAGCAGCCATTGGTGCAAAAGAAAGTTGTTGCGAACTGACACTCACTGTAATTCGCCTCTTACAAAACCGAACATGACGTCGCGCAATCTATGCTTTTATTTCACATGCGGCTCGCGGCGTTAGAGACCCGGCAGTGCCGTTTCATTCACTTGAATGAAACACAATTTTTCGAATACTTAAGGAATGCTGGTGTGGTCGATCCAAATTTCTGCAAGGAATTTTGTCATGTACTCACGGAATTATGCCATAAGGCCTCGCGCGAAACAATTCCTATTAGTTCATTACCAGGTTCATTTAATAGGATGGATCACATTGGCGCGCCTGCTTTCCTTGCTGTGTTATATTTCCTCGGCAAAAAGGTTTTTTTGGCGATCGTGGGTGAAACGTGGTCATTGCGTTTGTTTTTAAATCACAACACCACTGCTTTTAGGACTGCCTCCGCTAGCTTGAATGCCTTAATCTTAGTCTTCTAGTACCAGAATACGGCTTGCCAAGAACTAGGAACTTTAAGAACTGAACAGATGTGTGAAATTTTCTAATAAGAATTGGCTCAAAGCAGTTGCATGGAGTGGAGCCTTAGGATTCGATACTGCAACAACACAACTCGGCCATTGTGATGACTCTTTCTGTTTATGTGCATCATCTGTTAATCTCGCAATAAATTAATACGCTGAATATTGCAAAGCAGCAATTTCTTCTTTCTTTTGCCTCCTTTTTCTTAAATATGGCCACACTCTTCTTCGTTACCTGGCATTATACACAGTAGAAGGAGGTCAGTTATTTTCCTTAAGCGGATGTGTAAAACTTTTATATTCGAAATATTTGAAACTTTCAGTGTTCTAGAGATTATAACGCTTGTTTCTAAGTAAGGACCAGCTGTGTGCCTCCTGTATGTTTCACATAGTTGATGGTTAAATTAACCATAATTAGCCATCGGTCACAATGGCTAATTTAACCATGGTAGACGTCGAAAGCCGGGCGCTTACCACCTTCAATCCCAAGCCAAACTTGTTCCTAAGATATGCAGACGACTGCTTTTCTGTGGCGAAAACGTCAGAAATAGAAAACCTCCTAATCCATATAAATTCAACGGAACCGGCCATACAATTTACAGTTGAACGTGAGCAGCAGTGCAGTCTGTTCTAGTCACAAAGCACGACAAAAGCTTGCGGTTCTCGGTATACAAAAAACCAACCCACACGGGACGGTACCTCCCATTTCAATTCTAATCATCCCACTTCACACAAGGCATGTGTCATTACATCTTTATTGAAGAGAGCCGACACCATATGTTCTTCACATGAAGAAATAAGAATCGAGAAGAACCGAGTAGTCTCCGATCTCCAAAAAAATGGCTACCCCAGTTCCTTCATCCGACGCGTCAGCCAAAAACTAAAAAATAAAACAGCTCTATTTCTTCCCCAAGCACACGCCAGAACCGGAATCGTGTTTGCATACCATACATGAAAGACGTGAGCGAGACGCTGGCTCGAATTCTCTGTAAAGAAGGGGCGCTAACAACGCACAAACCGGCTAACACCATCGGACGCCTTCTGCCCCGCCCAAAAGACCGTCACCCAAAAGGAAGGGCCCAAGGGGTTGCATACAAGATTCCCTGCTCAGTCTGCCCGGCCTCGTACGTGGGGGAAACGAAGAACTTCGCCGAAAGAATGAGGCAGCACAAAGCGGACGTCCGACAAATGAACTGTCAGCGCAGCACGGTGGCCGAACACTGCGAGGAATGTGACCACCGAATCGACTTTGACGGCACTATTGTACTGGAAACCGAAGCTAACCAGCACAGGAGGTTTCTGATGGAGTCGTAGCACATACAACAGACACGAAGGAATGTTAATCGCTCCCTGGGAACACTTCCTTGTCTTACATCTATGGTTTGCGGTCATTGACCCGGAGGTATTCAACACGAGGGCTTAAAAAGTCAAGCTGCGCCTCGCCCGTAGCCACACCGTGAAGAAGGGACCGAGCCGGTCCCGAAACGTCGTTTTTTTCAAAAATTAACCTGGTTGGCGACAGTCATCTTTCTACTAAGTTCAACCTTACATTGGCCAAAACATTTTTTCCAAATATGTTTATTCCAATAACCCCTTATCTTTCACGCCATCCTGCAACAATTACTTCAGAACAGTGCCCCTCGTCACACCCGCGAGAATGCTGAGCTTAAAGACCAGCATTGAAATAGGACAGCCTTACTCACCAGGATCCCTTGAAGGAAAACCTTCGGGTCGATTCCTGGGCGGCCGCTTGGTGGGCCCTGTGCAAACCAGAAAACAAACAGGTTCCGCTCAGTCAAATTTAGTCGGTCTCAGCGACTGCTGCTGCTACCAAAACCCCGGCACGTCGGCAGACACTTTGGAAACTCCTTGCTTTCGCTTTCGTCCGGATGCGTCCGGTCGCCGTTTTCTTTAAAGAAGCTGTCAACTAACAAAATTTTTTTTCAGGTTCTGTGCAAATATGATTCTTTTTTATACTGACAGACTACAGTGCTTATACAGTTCAGAACGCGTATTTTAATTTTTATTTCCGAACTTAGTTTTTCTTAATATACTCAGAAGCGTTCCTCTGTGCTACAGCTTCGGTATTGTCGGGAAATATTTGGTACGTTTTACTGTTCACCACTTTTCTATCAAATGCGACATCATCATGATCAGCAGCAGAAGTAGCCTGACTACACACACTGCAGAGCAAAGGCTGCTGCCATGTCTCTCCAATTAACCCTGTACTTTGCCAGCTGTGCCCACCCTATGAGAGCAAACTTCTTGATCTCACCCGCCCACCCAATGTTTTTTTCGGCCCCTGCTACGCTCGCCTTCTCTTGGAATCCACTCAGTTACCCTTAAAATATGGCATAGATGTTGTCAAATCTTTAAAGTTTTTTTTCAATGGCTGTCAGGACACTTCAGTATCAAAGGAAACCACGACGCTGACGAGGCTACCCGATCTGCCCGTAATCACAGACTTTAAGTCTGTATTCCTATATCAAGACCTCACGCAGCGTGTAAGTTAGGCAGGATTGCGCTGAAACTCACACTTTCTGCGTGGAACACTGGCCGATTTTTCGACTGCCGCTTCAATGCATTTGACCCTGGACTGCGCCCTTGTCTTCGTCATAATATACTCCGTCGCGAAGCAACGTTTCTTTGCCTCTATGGCTCGGTGTTGCATTTGCAAAGCAGTACACGTTCCGGATTGGGATGGCCGACAGCCCTGCTTGTGGAAGGTGTGGCTGCGAAAAGACAGTTGCATATCTCCTCTGTGACTGCCCTGCTTTTGTGACCGAAATACGTCCATTGTGTAGTAGTGCTCTGGACAGCCTTGATTTTCACCCAGATAGAGAAAATCCTGGGATAGTGGCCGCAAAAATTGACTACACTCAGGCCTACAGGCAAATTTTTCTTTCTTCCTCAGAGTGACTGGCTTGAGGGACCAATTGTGACTGTATCCCTCGCCTCTTCCCTCTTTCTTTTCTCAATCCCTGCATACTTCTCTAGCGTGGGGTAGCCAACCAGTACACCTTTGTGCCTTCCCTCTACCTCTTTACATCTCTCTCTCTTTTTCACCCTCTTGGAAAAGCATTTAGCGCAATTTATTCCTTTTCGCTCTCTTATACCGCCCTTCCATGCAAGAAGACCCATCTTTCGCATCGACAATGAGATGGATTCGATTACTGCTCCTCGAAAATGAACTTATTTCCTATCTCTTGGCTTTCCTTGCTGGTTTTTCCGCCTTGTGTCATTAATTGCTCTTGATACTGCTGATATGTCCGAAACAGCCTGTTATCTTTTCTACAACAAAAGCTAACATAAAATCATGACGGCTTCTTTATGCATATAAAAGGAGGTATTGGTGCCTCCAGAAGGGATCCAGCGGGCATGAATACGCTAAGAACCTTCTTTCCGACTTTTTCTTGGGGTCCAGCTTACCACCGAGATTAGGGACTAAATCAAATCAAATCAAATCAAATCTTTATTCAGCATTCTTCCGCGTGTAACAAAGGAATGCTGGGACAAGAGCAAAAAAGCTGCTACAAGCAGCTTGACAAGGCCCTTGCCCCTGTTTGATTGGCAGCGTGAAGGTTTTTCAGTCATGTTAAATGCAAGTTTTTACATATATATATGTGTTGCATCTCACAGATAAAAGCAATACAAATGTATTCGCGTACAACAGCATCCCACGTGCAGGCCAACACAAGAAAGGGCATACACAGTAGTGAAATATCACAATCAAAATTGCGGCTTTTTCATGCAAGCCTGAATTGGTCCCTTGATAGCAAGGCTTCTTTTGGCTCTGAGGATGACTCCTATCTCCTTCTTTTTTTTTTGGTTGGTTGATAGGATATGTAGTGAAATATCACAATCAAAATTTCGGCATTTTGGTGCAAGTCTGAAGAGATCCCTTGATGGCATGGCTTCCTTTCGCTCTGATGATAATGACTTCTATCCCCTTATTTTTCTGGTTTGTTGAAAGGATATTTATAGGCATTCATCATTTTTTTCTTTGCAAATTGTTGTAATATTTTTTAAGAACACCCTTTCACTCAAGTATTCTTGTTACTCGTTGTGGGGTACCAAACTTTTAAGTCGGAAGCAGGAACAAGTATTACATAAACAGAACATAAAAACTTAAAACAAAGTAATGGTATATAGAAATTGAGCATCAAACAAATCAGTTTAATTACTTTTCTAAATGGCTTCTTTTGGATGAGACCTAGGATAGTCTTTTATATTTTGGACCATTAATTTTTAGAAACAAAATAGTGTCATCTTCAAAACTCCCAAGGCCAGAGGATCTGCTTTTGAACCATTTATTCGAGCCTTGCCGATACCTACGATGCTAAAAATCACTAGAGAGAGATTAAGTGCCATGGTTATCAGTGGGACTCTTTTGAAATCATTTTCACCGCAAGTGCCAGACTGCAAAGTTCAAATATTGGCACTGCTTTTGGGCAACGTTTCTTGAACTGTGTTCATATATCGCATTAACCTTCTGGGATATAAAGATGTTCCATGTGCTACAATTCACGCAGTCTTTGCCCCGAAAACGCCTCACCGGGCAAGATAATGTGTCATCTTTCGGGAGGTATATACAGGGCGAGCTACCTGGTACTCCTTTCGGAGCGCTTCCTGTTTTCTGACATCACTTTCTGTCAGAATTTTCTTTGTGGCGACACCTTTCTCGTTCAAGTTGTGTCACCTTTCCTTGCAAAATGATAAACCTCTTCACTTGTGAAAACTGCGCATTTTCCCATCGATGAGCTCATTTGCTTATAGCCGGGTCAGTCATTAGTTCAGCTGTGCACAGCTTTGATCAGTCTCGTCCGGTAAAGCCGATTATTAAACCATATTTAGGTCGAAGCGAATGTTTTTGATGTGTTAAATGTAAATTTTTAGTGTATTTTACGTCTCCTGGCTGTTTCAAGGCATGCGTTGTATGTCTTTCAAAGTCGTAATAAATGTGTGCCTCTGAGTTTAAGGTTTATGGGAGTCATTAAACGTAATGCTTCCAGTTCTAAAACAATGAATTCTTATGAGAAGATGGCAACATTTTTAGTATTAATACATCATTCCCAGGCAGGCTTTAAAGGTGCAAAAACGAGGGTGGGTGCTCTTTCCACACATGGAGCTGTAGCTTTCAGGAATATTTCTGTAATTTTGTTTGAAGGGGCAGTCAGGATGAACTAACTTTCGGCACTACCTATTGATCAAACCGTTCTAATGGGAAAGAGGCAATCTTCAATAAAATGCAGGTTTTGTGAGCGGAAACAAAACAAATAATGGATACAGACAAATTCGATTTTTTCTACGGACAAATTTTTGTGGTATAACATAGTTATCACGCCGATCTATGAGGCTATAGCGTTCGCGTCCAAACAACAATTCCACAGTGCTTGGGGCACTTTACTTCACAGTTTTAGCGTCGAGGCTGGAAAGTAGCTTCTTGTTTCAGTCCAGTAATGTCACCACTAGACGCGTGTTTTGCTAAGAAAACAAATATCTAATGGTATTGCCCACATTGTCCTTCTCGGTGAGTAAATTTCTGCCTTCGCTTTCTGCATTATCCCGGATATTATACACCGGTCGACATCAATCGGCTACTGCGCTCAATGAAAGTTGCAACCGTCTGTAAAGAGCGCCTGAATCTTTCTACTTCCCCCGTGATGCAGAAATGACTGCGGTAGATGCAAGTGCTCCGGTATATCATGTCTAGTTATAATTCGTGCCCTCACTCATTCGATATCTCTAGCATAGCCGGTAATTATGTTTGGAGGGAGGGATGAATTGATGGATTTATACTAACAGTTTCCTTTATAAATTGTGTAGTTGCAGAGGTCGGGGGCAAATTAACTAAAAAGGCGTAGCGACGCATACTACAGGGCACCAACCATCCGACCGCGATTGGCCCTCATAAAGGCAAGAGACCATTGTACTACCCTAATGCTGAAAGCGACAGTTCTCTACTGTGAGTGTTTTTAACGAATATTACGGCCCTGCATGAGGCGCTGTGACGTGGTGGCATAGCACCGTGTCTTCTCTGTAGATGTTAATCATGAAGTTTTAGTTGGAAGCCCGATCTAGGGGGTCAGCTAATAACGTGCAAAGATTACAGTTTAAATTGACTGGTGTAGGACAAGGAACTTTCTTGGCTAGCAGAGCTTTGTGAACTTAGCATACCCAAGCAAAACTACTCTTTTGCATGCGGTCAGAAAGGCTGACGTTTCTCTTATGATATGTTAACGCCACCGTCGAGTTTTACCGGAGATATGTCCCAAAGAACTTTTCTTGCAATTGTACTCAACACTATAACATGAGTCGCGTGAACTCAATGCAAAAACATTACGAACATTTCAAACTAGTCTAATGGACGAAACTTAATGACGCAGGAAAAATTTTTCTTATTGCGAGCAATCTCGAAACTCACAATTTCTCTTTTCAATCATAAGAATTACAGAGAAAGTGCTTACCCCTCTTTCTCGCGGTGGCCAAGCCAACCAGCAGGCAAAGGGCAAGCGAAAAGGCAACAAAACGCATCGTCGCCATCTCTTCTGTGAGGAGGCAGTAGAACCACGGTTTTCAGTGAACTTACGGATGCCATATATATATATGCCAAGTGAACCAGGCACATTTTTTTGCAATTTCTGTTGTTTTTCTTGATCGCGCCTTGGAAAATTCTAACCAAAATTGAGTAATGAGGGAGTGTGTGGAATAAACGCCCCTCATTAAATACTAATTGGCTGGTAGAAGTTAATGACTGATTATTGCGTTCAATTGGAAAAACATTTACTACATACATGAACGAACAAGCGCCTCGCCATTCATCTGGATATCGGACAACTTGATGGATTGCATCATACAGAACGTACACGAGAAAGAAACTATGGAGCACAAATGACAAAAACTTGTTTTCAGGGCAATTTTTTAATTAAACTTCTGCTATAATGCCCACGTGTTTCAGTGGAACCGGCTTATTAGAAAACGAAGCCCATTACTGATTTGAGTGTTACTAGGGCAAATGTTCCTAGCATTCTAATTGCATACGGTCTTAAATGCAAGATACATTTTCTTTCTCCTTTAGACTGGCAGTTGCATTGGCATTTTTGCTGCTGCATTTTCTGTGCTTTTTTATTATTGCGAAGAAACGTAGACTGCTTTTTATTTTTTCTGTTTAAGTCTACTATAGTTTATTATAATCGGAGCTGAAACTTTCCGGCACCAAAAGAAAAAACACTACGCAGTGCTGTTTCTCTCTGAAATGTATCGCACTTTCTTTCTTCGCTGGTAGTAGCATATGCGGCATGTTTACACACTACGCCGGTTTGTCCATAACACGAGCACTTAAAATCAAACCCGCTGGTGTATCAGTATCAGGTACACGGTACCAGTTTCGTTGGCGTACAAGCTTAGTCCTATCTGGTAACCTCAAAAGTTCTAGAAGACGTGATATTTCGAAGACAGGTCGAAGACCATCGTTCTACTTAGGCTCCCGCCCCTGTCCGTTCCGATGCAAAAATATACAGTGGCAGAAGTCCAGCCATCCAGGTTACATGCGCATTGACTCGTCATATGAGCGGACATGGCATCTCTTGATCCTGTTTACACTGCTTCCTCTGACCACAAATTATCGGGTCGCTGGTCGCCTGCCGTAATAAATCCAACTGTGCGCGGGTTTTTTGGACGGGCATGAAGAATTTGTTGTCACGTGAACAGAATGGTCTGCCTTTCGGTTTCGCGTCGAGCTGCAGTATCCATTTTAGTTTTCAGACGCGAGGAGAGGGAGAATCTATGGGGCTTCAGCACTTTATAAAATAGGAGTTGTTGTCATTCAAAGCGTAACAATTAGAAGTAAGGGAAATACTAATTACGACATCTGCATGGTATTTCAGGAAATACAGCAGAATACAGACCACGCCGTCATGTAGTGTGACCGAACCAGTAAAGTAGGCTTAATAGAGTACTAACGCACTTCAAATATTCTAATATTCTGGGCACGCTCCAAGGATTGAGAAATTGTGCATTAGCGCTGGAAAAGTTTTGCTGCAGTTTTCCAACCATCAGATAACATATCTGCAGTTATCTGTCCCTCATCTGCCGCTTCCGGTTTCAAAATGCATTCGTAAATGGTAGGATATTCAAATTCTTGGCAGCACTGCCTCCGCCATTTGCGTCCAGATTATTTCCACTACAGTATACACCTGTGTAAACTCGTTTGGCTGCTATAGCTGTCTAATTCATACTGTTAAGATATTGCTCTTCTTGCCTCTGAGCGCGTAAATCGAATTTCCGGTAATGGCCAGTTTTCTGGTGAGCAGATTATGGCTACTTTTCTTCTTTAGAAGCCGCTCAATTCCCATTACATTCTAATTCCTTATGTAGGCTACATTACGCTTACATATGAGGTTTGGAGTTGCGCCAGTTCTGTTATATTTGTGAACGTAGAGGCTTTCATGTTTTAACGTTCCTTAATCAGATTTTTTGTCTCCAAAGAGAGGTTGCCAATATTCTTTATATCTACGCTACTCCCTTTTTTCATTGCGAAGTCAGTAATGATACTGGAGAGATTATCATCCATCTCTTGGACACTCGCAAGTTAGTCCTTAGTTGAACCGAACTGCATCTTACGCTTGAAATCATCAATCTCTCTACATTCCCTCTTACAGCTAACTCCTTGAAGAGCTTCTACGTTACTGCTTCCTCCGTTGCCTGTTCTAATCTAGGCTGATTGAACACAGCAGCATCATATTTTCGCTTCATGTCTTCTTGCCAAAGCTTGCAACATAGCTTCTCTACATATCGTCTTGCGATACCAGATTGTGCGTGACAGTTGCAAGGATGTTTCAGTTTTACTCTCGCCATTCGTCCTCTTCCAGGTTCACAACCGTTTCTCTCATTTGCGGAAAAAGGCATTCATAATACGTAAGCTATCTCGTTCTGCGAGCTTTACTAACGATTTCCACTTGCTATCCTAGTACCCTATTTTTTAGTCGGCCATGTGGTTCTTGCCTACCTAGGCAATGATGTTCCCCTTATGGACAAGCAGTCTTTAAATGCCAGTCTTTAAATTTGTTGTATAGCTTTTAAATGATGAGTACTTGCTCACTGCAATAGCTGAGCTTATACCGAGTCGAAATGCACGAAGCGCGTGTACAGTGGGGATTCAGAGCACGTAAAGAACCGCAGGTGGTCGAAATTATCCAGAATCCTCCACTGCAGCGTCCCGCATAACCTGTGCCTCTTTGGTAATCTAATTGCCACAAATCCAGAACCGAACACCAGCTGAGCGGTCTACCATGTTACGGCAGACTGGGCTCCAAAAACTAGCAATTGTCAGGTCGGCCGCCTGCAGGAAAGTCAAGTACGAAAGATACAGCAGGAAAACAGGCCCTTGATACTAACAGAAAACGTTCAACAAAAGTGTTTAATGAATTAATGCTACATTTTAGCGCAAGAAAGGCGGGTACGCTGGTCACTTCACCCATCCGATTGCAGACGTAAACACAGGCATCAGGCTGCAGCTGCCAAATGCCGTTCAAGTACACAGTGAGCGCCGCTTTCGGTGGCGCTGTGTCGAGCAATCAAGATGGCACAAAAGGCTGTTCTAGACATTCCATTTGACGCGTAACACTTTCGCGCGCTTTCCTGTTATTTCACCTCCATCGAAAAACGCCTTCCTTGACCAAGGGATCACCAGCCGTACGCCACGATTGTTGCATTTGGCCCCTAGGGTGGATGGAAGAGGTAAATAATAGAAGTTTGAACGAACATTGTTCTATATTCGCAGTCTGAGTGTGGAATGCAGCGTTGTGCAGTGCATCAAATTTATTTGGCGAGTATTTCGATATGGGTGAAATTCCTCCTTGATATGCTTGCGTAGCATTGCACTTTGCGATAACGAACATGTGAGATGGGGAAATGTCGATGACCATTGTTGGAGGAAGTGTCGTTCTTATGCATTTCAGTGGACAGCAAAGAAATATGAGACAAGCACAAGCACCTCCGTCTCAGCACTTTCTCTTGTAATCACATGGGCACGAACTTGCATCGGCACCTTCTTCAATGTAACCAATAAAATTTCTCCTGTGCTTGTGATTTGAACGCCATAGATGTGATAAATTAAAAAGAATATCAAAGAAATGTGAGATAAACACAAGCACTTACTGCGGTCTCAGCACTTTTTCTTATAATCACGTGGACGCGAACTGGCATCCGCAACTCCTTCAATGAAACCAATAAAAAATGCTCTACGCTTGTGCGTTTAACACCACATATCTGATAATTTATAAGGAATAGTTAAAATTGGAGTTTAGTTTTTCGTATGCGCTGCTTCTCTGTGCACTTCTTTTTGCATTGAAGTAAATAGAAAGAAGCAGTTGTGGTATGGATCGGATCGGGTTATTAAATCGTATAGAACGAGAGAACAGTGTCGACTATGGCAGGGCCGAAATGTCGACGATTAATCTGAAGTAGTTAGTGTGGTCGTTCTTTTTGGATCTTTTATCTACGTATTCTCTTAACGCGTGACTAATGCTTCAGAGATAACTAGTCAAAAACCACATGACTAAAACTAAGTGTATCCTGTGAAAATTTCACTAAACATTAAGCTTTAATAATGGTAGTGGTGGTGACAGTTTAAGTAAAGTAATTTGCGCCCCCTGAACTGGGAGTCCTTCCCTAAACCGGGAGGGGCCATTAGTCTAGGGCTGCTATGGCCTTAGCTGCTTGCTGCGCCCGCTGAATCAGCTGTCTGTCGTCATCTATGCTTGATCTGGGCAGCACGGCCTCTCATGGCGGAATTTTTGCGGTTACGATTTTCGGCCCGGTCCGCATCTTTGGCCAACCCATGTTCTCTAATGCAGTGTAGGGTGTTCCCCACAAAGCGGAAATGCACTTGGGTATAATGTAGGGTGTATGTCACATAAAAGACTGGTGTTTGGGTAGGTGTTCATCTGCAGCTGCTTATTCGCTTATTTACCTTGTAGTAGGTAAGCATTTCAATGTAGGGTTGTAGGACCGGCATTGGGGGCACTGAGTCTTCTGTCGGGGCCCGTGTGAACGCGCTGATTGCCGCTTAGGTTCGTGACCTGGTGTCAAGATGATTACTGTTTCAAGAAGTTGGCGTTTTCCCGTTGTTCAAATGCGCCGTGCGCTTTCTGATATGCGACCAATTTCGCAACTTCGGCATGCCACTTGTGAGTCACGCTTTTTAAATAAATCGGTACCAATATGCTGAACAAAGGGACTGTAAACAAAAACATTAAATACGGTTTTTTAGCATTAAAAAGGATCATGTACAGAAGTTTAATAAAATGAAGTCTTAAAGGACAATAAATGAATTGAATAGAAGCAGCACGTAGACAAAGAACAAAAAGAACGAATACGAAACGGACCTCTGGGGCCATTATGTTCTCTTCCTTTCCTTTATCTGCCTACGTTTTTCTGGCAATGTTTCCGTTCACAAACTAGCTCAACTAGAGGCAGTTGTGCAGTATTTAGAGTTCCATCTTTAAGTCCACACTCAATTGCTGCTGTTCATGCTTTGTTGCAACTGACACCTTGGGCACGACACTTCGCACCATTCTGGAATAAGAAAGTCAGTCTCCGACGTGAAGCACCATTTAGCTAAGACAATCACATCCCGCATGCTACAAGCACAGCTTCCCGGCTAGCCTCTATGTATTGTATAAATTCTGCGTGCTCTTTCAGCGGAAGGTAAAGCGAGAAGAAAGCTTAATATTGCTGAAGCTATTAAGCGGCCTGTCCTCCTTATCCTAGAGTTTTTTATTTCCAACACAGCAAATTTAGACCACGGTGTTAGGGCAAAGCCCAAGGCGCTGAAGATTTGAACTAAAGCCGTGACTCACAATTCCTAGCAGTTGGTTGCCACTAAACCATAACATCATTCTTACGTCTTGTGTAAATTCAGCGTTTCTCTCCCTGGATAGGTTATCGCTATGCACAACTTATTCAGTGGTCACAAACTGCACGTCTATTTAAAAGATTGTAAGCTCTTTGCAACAAATGCGTCACTGCAAAAACAGTATATAAATGCCTTGCTAAGCCTTCTAGAGATATTTCTCCTATTTTCGTTGTCATACCCAGCCAGTAAAATGTTCTTATCAATTTAGCTCTATATGCTGCTGCTGAAAGAGAGAAGTACTTTTTCATTACGACAAGTTCAAAATCAGCTAATGGCTTTTGTTGCCAAGCGCTACAATCTCTAAGCGAATGATGAGCAAATTTCAATTTCTTGACATTTCCAGAGAACGACCGATCGAACACACATCAAAATTCATGCTCTGTTTCCACAGGATTTTGATGTGACAAATGTGTATTGTTTGACTGAGCATGCCTTAACTGTATTTTCTTTCGCCTGAGTGCGGAATGAAAACGAGAACAATCTGAAAGTATCTATTTTGAAATTTTAGTCATGCTGCAAAACACCCGTGCTTTTGAAGATGGTCTTACAATACATTATCTTTTTGAATGCCTTTTAATCTCACGCTGCTTCGTATAAAAGCTCATCGCCTACTAATGTAATAGCAGTCACATTATTACATTTTCACTTTCACCAAGGACCTAGACTCCAGATTTTGTGTGTGTCTGCCAAAAGCATACCTTTCGTCTAGGTTATGTTTCTCACTCTATTGCAAACGACAACGTCTGGATAGAATAGTAAAAACAAAGTTCGTGGTCTGTGTCACCACCCAGAAAAGAAGTCTTCAACTCCTTATTAAATATATATTCGCTATGAATGGTATCAGAAAAAGCATCCCTAGTGTCCCGGCTAATTTTATTCAGACAAAAACATCCACCGATGCACAACATGTGGAGGCAACTTAAGCCGTGTTGCTGACCACCCTAAGTGGCGGGTTAGAGTTTATTAATCCTTTATTCATTTCTAGATGTTAATGAATTTAAATAAAATTGGTATTTAGCTATTGCAGTTTGGACGAAAAGTCTAGTGGAAATTGTGAAATGTTGGAAAGAAAAACGTGTAATTAGGGCAGTCAATTTTAACATGCGTAGTAAATTAGTTTCTTTGCGTTTAAATAAAGGTCCGCGAAACATGAAAAATTCCCTCTGATTATGCAATTGGGTAGCGGTGGCAGCATTGCTTTTAAAGGTGAATTTTATAAGCATAGCCGTGCTGAATGGCGCCGCCCATGTGACCTGGTGAAAACATTATGTAGGCACTGGGAACATATTGAAAGTAGCAGATATGTAGGCTTCCATTTCAATGAAACCGCCTTGCTGCTCATTTTCCTCAGCCAGTTTTCTCTCAAATCTCTACGCCAAATACGTTTTGAGCATCTGCTAGTCACGCGCCTGCATTTTTGCTTAATCCGCACAGCGCATGTGCCATATAGTTTTTGAGGAAACAACAATATATATTATCTGGCCGCCTTTAGTGCAGAAAGCATCGCGCACGCTGGTTGGTGGTAGGCTACGCAGGGGACACATTAAAGAGTGTGCCCACTCGTCACGTCAGTCGGGTGGGAGAAAAATTGCCACTTTAAGAAGCAAAGCACTCAAGCATTGAATACTATCAATGCTGCGATGTACCAGAGCTCAAATGTCATCCGGCGAATAAGAACGGTGCTTTGAATTTCGACTTGCCTATCAATGCCAAGAGCATGCACGTATGCTAATTCTGCACAGAACACAGCCAGGTCATTGGCGTTACTTTCAGTTATGCCGCGAGTGACCACTGCTTTGTTTTCGCTCCTAAAATTCAGGCCACCATCGAGCATGGCTACCTTTACTACGGATATTGTTTTACGTGCACTGGCTACAGCACTGTTGCCTGTGTTGCATGGCTCCATTTTTTTGCCAGTGCAGAAAATCTTAGCTCCGCCCACCTACCCAAAAGCATTTCTCTTACAGTTTTGGAGGTGTAGGCCAGTAGACGATAAATAAGGCGAGCGTTTCTAACAAGCGACTTCAGTTTCAGCTGCCAGACGCTGGGAACGCTTGCGCAGCAGCCTCAAACATCTGCAAATTTTCGTCAGCCTGGAGGACGGAAGTGCATGGCGGGGCATTTTCCGGTTCATAAACGCAGAGACCTTACTGTCTACAAAAATAAGGTCGTGCACACGGCTGGAATTGCGTATTTATTTCTCCCGATTGTAATTTTACTTGCACGTGATTCGCGTTTTTTCATTAGGCTTCGTTGGTGCCTAATTACCCATGTACAAAATGTAGCCAGTTCCTATATATCGTCCTCTACGCGGTTGAATACCTTAGTGCGTAGCTTTCTGCACTGAGAATAGCGTATAAGGTGCTGGAGTACGAATTATTACGGCAGTTTTTGGACATCAGTTAAGTTGCTGGCCGAGAGCCGAAGCAGCTGTTCGAAAGCCGCACCCCATATGAAGCGGAAACGCGACTTAAACGCTGCGTATAAATGTGCTGCTGATCGAAATCGAAGAATCAGGAAAACTATTAATCGTACTCTTCTTTAGACATACAGTAGTGTGCAAGAAGTTTAGTAACGATCATTTGTAGCTCCCTGAGTAGCGGAATCAACTGCATCCCGGGAAGTAGCCGGTCTAGTTGCTGCATGATTCTTGTCAGGACGCAGACAAGACTACGCAGTGTTCATTGCTTTGCTCTCAATAAATACAGACACATAGTCTTAAATGCAAAGACAGAAAACCACGGAAATCATCAATGCTATCACTTCTGTCGTTTTTACTTATCTAGTTAGCGAATTTATCTTTTTGTTGACCACTGAGATGTTGTGTTTACGTCAGTTTAACATTTATTTTGTATGATCGACGCTTTGAATATCTCGTTCATGGGCTGTCGATTATATATATATATATATATATATATATATATATATATATATATATATATATATATATATATATATATATATATATATATATATATATATATATATATATATATATATATATATATATATAGGGGTTCCAATGCGCCAGTTTACAAGTATAAGTACAGAATTACGACAAATTTGACTGTTCGTTTTAAGGCTTTTGTGTGCGAACAGTTTCGGGAATGGTACTCCCTTCATCAGGGCAAGCTTTCCCCGATGAAGAGAATACCATTCCCGAAACTGATGGCACAATAAACCTTTAAAACGGACAGTCGCGTTTGTCGTAATACTGTACTATATATATATATTCCATAATTTTAAATCGTCCAAAGCCTAAAACGCACTCCCAATCACAATTTTTTTATTAATGTTGACGTACTGACTTGATTCCCCAACATTTCAGGCTCCGCTAGACAGAGGCTTCTCATACACTACGCCTCTGTCAAATGCTTTGAATTTGTCTCTGTTCCTTGCCTCACCCCGCTTTTTTCGAAGCTTCTTTGTTGACCAATATTCACAACGGTGATTATTTTTTGGGCTCGTGAAATACACCCCAGTCCGCCTCACTACTTTTTTTCGCGCGTGGCTAATGCACTGTAAATGTGGCATGAGAGTTATCTTTTGTTCCTTTTTCCAGAGTATCGCAACGGTTGATCGGGGAATTATATATATTATTATCTTGTAGCCAAGGTTGCACATGAGGTCCTGCGGAAATCCAGCTTCACGTAACCGTGTCAACGGAGCCACGACGCTTTCCTTGACGTGATATTAACTTTCGTTTCTCTTGCTGAAGCCCCATGGTGGTCTATCGGAGGAATTTTTGTCGATTCCTGTCCCAGAGAGCCACATTTTTTTTTGTTTCACAGGAAGTCTACTTCTTTGCGCTAATATTGAGCTAGATGTATTTTCGAACAAATTTGCCCTAGCCGTAACTGCGGAAGGGACCATCTGCATGGCACCATGAAAACAAAATTTTCAGTCTATCTCACCATCGATATTGGCAGTATTGTAAACGCCTCCAGAAATATGCGTCTTGTATCTATGGCGTCTCAAAGCACATGCATGAGTGTGCCCAAGCTAGCAATGGACCTGTTGAAGAAATCTAGGGTCATTATAAGCAGATATCAAGCAACTTGCACAACTGTATATTTAGTCCAGTGTGTTGGGGGAAGCCTCAAGGCGCAGTTTTAAATTAAAGTAATTTGTCCCTAACTTAAGCCAGGCACTAATTAGTAATTGCTCCTTTATTTCATTCTCTTTCTAGGCGTTCTTTGAGACATGCAATTTTCTCAAAATTCCACTTTAATGTTGAGACACACAATAGCCTCAACACTCATGAGCAAATGTAGCGTTTTCCTATTGACACAAGGTAGTGCTGAACAAGACTATCTCCACCGTGCACAGCCTATAACCCTAATTAAATACTGAAACATACAGACTAGGCAGAAAACACGTTAGCGCCACAGACATAAATTGAGATATTTTTTGAGAGTTGTCGAGAATTTTCTCATTTTCAATCTGACGCCCCGAGCAGAAAATTTTCTTTGCTAGTTTGGTTCCTATATGCAATAGCTGGCGACAATGGAGAGGACGGTTTCTAATAAAAAAGAAAAAATAAAGCATTTGCTTGTCATTTTGTAGGCAAGCGCTTGAGCTTAATTGTCAGCAATGGATGAGGAAAAGTGCATTTCCTCGCATGATATTTCCAGTTGACGTACAAAGAAGTTTAATAAAGAGTCATGCTCTCTTGCGCCGACATTTTTTTTTTCTTTTACCAAAGTTTATAGGTTGATGGAGCATGCGGCAGCTGTTTTTCTTTCTTTAGGGGAGGAATTATAACGACAAATTGCGACAGTGTGCCCTAAAATGTTTAACGTTATATGCTAAGCTATTTCCCAGAGGAAGGTTTTTCAATAAATATGTTTTAGGGGAGCCATTTTAAATGGTAATATTTAAATTACAAACCTTTACCCCACTAAAGTCATAGCAATCTCATTATGAATTCTGTTGAGCTAATAACTATTCATGATTATGTTTGTGCCCGCACTAAGATACACATTTGTTCGACGTGATGTCCCCTCGTAAAAACCATACATGTCTGCAACGCCGTCTACGTCATTCTGCTAGAGTGTGTTCCTGAAATTCGTAAAATAAATAGAAAAGCGGTAGCGAACTATAGGAGAGTTCATATTGTTGGCTAGCTCACTCAGACATCAGTAGGTTTCTTAGCTAGGCGGACGTGCCTTGAAACTAGTCTTCATTAATTTTTCAAGATCGGTTGTACAGATGGTATATCTGATTGGTTGCATAGCGCTGTAATGTGCTTGCCATCCATGTGGACACCGTGCTCAGTGCTCCTAGACGCTGTCCCACTTAACCTGCTAGCTTGCGCAAACGTTTACCTTTTTGGCATCAGACAGTGCAATCAGCTTCCCTACCAGGTTTGGCTGTTTTACGATCCATACTCCTCAGGAGCTCTAGTTCGCCCTACTCGACGCGTTAGAACGTCTGTACCTCCTTGTGACATTCTTGCGCGGCTATTTATTTCTGCAGTTGACTAAATAAGGTATCCTCAATGTCTTCTAACTCATCCGGCTTGAATGGATAGAGTATGCGATCGAACAAAGCGCTTATAAACCTAAACTTGAACAACGCATGGTCTTCCAATGGGAATGTCAGCCGTAGTTCTTTATTGTAGGATCCGCTTATCGGATACTTCAAAAAATTATTAATAAACAGCGCAAACAAACACTATGACGAGGAGGAGCACAAAGCAGAGCTGGGGTCGGTATTCACGCTCTCTTTTCTCGCACGTACGCCGTCTTTTATAAACGCGTAATCCAGTCCCAATCCACCATCGTCATTTTTTTCTGCCTTGTATCCACTCCTGCATGGGCCCGCGAAGGGCCTGCAGTATTTGTAAATAAATAAATAAATAAATAAATAAATAAATAAATAAATAAATAAATAAATAAATAAATAAATAAATAAATAAATCTTAACTGAAGACGGCTGCCGGGTGCTCGAGGACAGTCTCTGTTACTATGTATGTTCACTCAAATCCTTCACTTCTTGCCCAGTGTCTCCTGTTTGAAGACGGCTACCATTGCTCAAGTATGAAAAACAAACGTTTATTTACGATGTACAGGTAAATATTTTTAAAAGTACAAATTGAAGCTTCTGCAAGTACAGATTCATGGTCCACAGCAATTAATTGTTCGAAGATTATCTACAGGCAATCTAAGCTGAAAAGAAGCCACAAAAAAAAACTTGAAGCACGCGGAATTATGTAAACTGTATTTGAGCATGTTCTTTCAGCCGTTTAATAAAACAACTGTAATTTTTGTCTTATGTGTTATATGAAACGCCAAATAAAGCATTCGTTCAGTTGCACAAATAAATGAATGAATGAGCTGTTAAGTAATTAAGGCTGTAGGCCGCTTTTCTGGGTATTTGTTTTTTAAGGAAGGAAAAAATAGGGGTCTATTGATGAATGAAGGGACAGCATGGATGGTCTAGCCACGCTCTACACTGCTTTGTAGAGGCCACTTATCTTAGCATATTTGCCAATATCTTCCAAGATGCCGTTCGCTCCGGCTCTTGTCAATGCACGAAATTCTTAGACATCGGTAGGAAAACCATGCTTAGCGACCAGGTTGTCGCGTCCCTTGCGGATCTCTAAACAATGCCAAACAAGGTGGTACAAATCAACAGATCACATACAACCGCAGCACGGGCACTTCATGACGTCTACATTGCTCCCATGATGCCAGCAAAGACCAGTAAGCCCTTTATAAACTATTACCTCAGTTTAAGCATACAGTAAAATTAATTACGCCCTCAGTGTCAGTTCTGTGTTTTTTTTTTTATATTGGCAAGTGGTAATGCTACACACAACTTCGTTTCCGGACACAATGATCTGTAACATTATTAAAAATGCCAAAAAAAACAGGAGACAAAACGCATCAGCACAGAACAACGTAGTCTAGTGTTTAAAGGTCATGCTGAGCATTCTGGCTAATTTGATCATATTTCACTGTCGCGCAGAGCGAACCGACTTTTTTCTTTCTTAAATCAGCTCTGGCATGCAATCACTTGTTGAAATACAGAAGCCTTCAGTTAACTAAAAGCAGAAAAGTGGCTCATGAATGTTCACCAGAAGCGCTTGAGTTTGTAGCGATGGGTGAAAAAAGATCCGTCATTCGGCTTGACATTTGCTGGGGACGTAGAAATCTATTAAAATTTATGCTTCGATCGTTTCCACGAGGCTTCTGCTATTGCAAAATTTTATCGCCAATAGAGCATGTCTCGCAAGTGCTTTCCTTAAAGAGAAAAGAAACAGAGAATATGTCTGTTCTTTACCAAGCTTTAATGTTGGACGCTCCCACTTTTCCCACTTAGCAAAGTTCTTCATAAAATTTATTTTACGGCCTTATTTTTGCATAGCGCAGCTCCGATTACGGGCACATTGGCTGCAGACTCCCCGGCAGATTCGTTATTAGAAGTTTTTTTTACCGCAAAGAATGATTTCCTGATATCTTTATATAAAAACGCACTATTTCTTCGAGTTTAAGTTGCCTACCAATATTTACCATGGAGGGCGTTCCTATATTGCAATGGAAACGATGTTTGTTCTTTGCATCATGGTGCAGAGTAAGTGGGAGCAATAAAAGCAATTCAAGACATACGGCATACAATGATACATAAAAAAATGAATAAAAGGTGGTGCATCCACACTAGGTTTTGGGTTTGTCATGTCTATTGGTTACTATAGATGCAGCTTCCAGCTTTTCGACAAGGGAAGTCCGTATAATCTGTCATTCCTGCCTTTACCCTATTAGGACACGCTATCATTAGCTGCTTCTCTTTCAATTGGACAGCGGCTCTATCTTCCTTTAGATAACTTTTCTTTACGTGCCGGGACATCAAGGCTCGCGTTCTTCTCTGCTTTATCTGCTTGACAAAACAAAGCAATCACCCCCCACCACTTCGGCCTTCAAATGCATTAAATTGTATCGGCTACCTTCACACCTTCCTGAGCGCCTACATAATGCTGCCGTTAGTGATATAAGCGAGTGCTTTTCTCTCTTGACTATCGGCTTCTTTTCACTGTCATTACTGCTGCCTGGAATTTGGAAGCACATTACTAAAAGATAAAAGTTAGGAAGATGAAGATTTTTAACACCTCATCATCATCATCATTTATTTATTTATTTACCCTTAAAGGCCCTTAGTATAGGGCATTACGTAAGGGGGAGAGCAGCGAAGACAATTATACATTGGTGAAATACCTGGAGCCAAAAGCTCTGACTGTCGCTCGTTTGTCTAACGAGTGGGCAGAACGAAAGTGCTCTGTTTGCGGCAGTTTTGGTTCGGATCCTAATTTTGACTTCCGTATCGAAAATGTTTCGCACGTGAGTACGATTTGAACGGAAAACTTCTGCATATTGTGCCTTATGTTTGCGTGATTTCTGAAAGATATTCCGCTGAATTTGCGTACAACTACTGCTTTAAAAAATTTATGCTGAAAAAGAATGCAAGATAAATTATTGATGTCGCATACACAAAACACTCGCACGTTAGTGGTACGGAGTTCGACATCCGGCATTACTCACAATAAATATGGCACTAGGCAGTGCGATTGAAGTCAGTTCCTGCAAAGAACTCTTAAACAACTGATAATCACTGACCCTTTCCTTACAAGCCATTTTAAAGAGGTAAATAATTTCCTACAGTCCAACCATAACATTAGCTTTGCGTTGTCCGTAGGCGCGAAAGTCCTTTTATATTCCAAACTTCACCAGGATCTGTTTACATGCCTGAAATTGTGGCATCACAAGTGGGGTGCCGTTCATTTTCAGAATTGAGACGGTAGGTCAGATGACAAGAATTCAACTGTTTTAGAATATTTACCATAGAGGCTCTTTATCGGTTTTCACAACCAGCACACTTTACAAACTGAAGAAAAATGCGATAGCTCCGGCGCCACGCATATTTTAAGTGCTATTTTTTGAGCGGGTGTTGTTTTCTGAGAAAGCGTAGTGTAAATTTACGTGAGGAATGACAAAAATAGTTGGTCATGTTCGTCTAATGCAGGGAAGGCAAATTCTAAAGTTGTCTTGATGAGAAGCTTTGTTATGATTGCGGACTTTTCATTTTATTTTATGACGCGAGATGCAACCACGTTTGTCGAGGTAGACTGCAGCTGCGGGCGACTGGTTCTGCGCACGTTTCCGCTCTTGGCCTACAAAGTTCTTCCTCAGGTATAAACTGAGCGCAATCAAGATCGCTTCGGGTTTTGCTCTTCGACGACCACCGAGAAGGCTTGTTGGTGTTCCGCCGCTGCACTGTTCATTTCTTTCCGAGCTCAAGCCAGCAGAATAAAGAGTTCGTTTCAGTGCCCAGTTTATCTGCACTTGTATTATTCACTGACGTTGTTACCACCACGTGACCTTTTCTTGAGGAGCTGAATCGTTCCTTTACAGTGTCACTGAGGACGTAACCTCGCATCCAGCCATCCCCGTTGGATTCAGAGCAGCTCTGAGGCCCACCAAAACTCCAAGGCCAACCTCATAAGGACGCTAAAATGTGGTTGAGTCCATTTGACTGATTGCCGAAACCGAATTTCTGGCACAACACCTCGCCGGTAAGGAACGTCTCCTTCTAACTGGAGGGCCCAGCACGTAAGTGGTTATATCCGCGAGACGTCTCAGTATACATGAGAGGCCTTCAAGAAAGGGCTCCTGAAGACGTTCACGCACATCCTTCGCCAGCAGAGAGAACTCTTCCTAGAGCCAATCTCGTGCTTAATCAGCATGGTAAGACCTCAATATCTGCTTGCACAAGGCAGACCTCTCCTGTTTCATTAAAGTCTCTGCACCTCCTGTTTGCACAAGACATTCTTGTCTAGCAGAAAACTATGTCCCGAACCGCTTCGCCACTGTTCCTTAAAATTGGGCCAGTCCTGGTTGAGTTCCAAGTAGACGAATACATATCAGGGCGGTCCAATTCTAGTTCCAGGAAAGAAGTCAGGTTCACTACAAATTTCGGGTTCGATTCCGTTCCGAGGGAAGCCGTAGTACAGCATAGTCTCATTATGCATTTCTGCATTAGGTCATGCCTAAACAGTCAATCGAACGACTTGACATTCATGTGTCTTTTTTGTGACTTACCATGAACATTCTTCTTGTCAGAGAGTTTTCTACCGGACGCACGTTTCTCTACAGCTCCTTGTCCAGTTTCATTTTTTGCGAAGAATCGCACATTCGCAGCCCTCTCTTCGCAGTACTGCCACTGTTCTGAGCATAAAGTTCTCGTTGATAGCAATCAAGCGACACCCAACCTAATTATTCGACAGCTTTAGTTCGGCGTATGCAGCGTCCAATGTACAGGGATCGCTGTAAACAGCGCTATCAAGAAACAATTATTTAGCTCTGACACAGTGTCCGAGGTTTAAACCTACACTCCTGTCCCCGTCTATTAACAATACGTTAATGCGTTGAGGGCTACGCTCAGAAACGTTTTTTTTTTCTGGCAATTAATAAAGACAGTAGTGAGTGCATTATAAGCCCATGTTTTTTGGGGGAGAAAACTATGAAGGGAGGAAAATAATAAATTTGATCGAAACTTGTCACTTGAAATTTGTCAAGGCAAAAGTTGTGTCCTTTGTATTGTCGTATTGCTTACAGCATTCGAATTAGAATCCATTGCCGAAATGCACAGCAATCTATCGCGTCTAAAACGAAGCGGCGACATTGTACTTGCTCCGAAGAGGGCTATAAGCGCACTATCGTGCTATGAACGCAATTCACAACGTTCCCGCAATGTCCGCACGCTATGGTTAGTAGCCTGCGTTCGCCCGCAGCACACAGATACGTTGCGTTCCGCGCACGCGCGATTGTTTCCCTCAGTTGTGCTGCGTAATGAAGCTCACTCCGTAGGCCAAACCGGAAGCGTCTGTCACTCGAAATTGTTTCAGAATAGACGCAGCTTCTTAAGGCAAAATTTTCCGAAAGACCCTAGAGTTTTTTTCTTTAATTCACTTTTAACTGGGGAAAACTTGACAGTCCTCACGGCCCGAGTGAGATTCGAAAAAGCGCTCAGCCACCAAAGGAAGTTGCATTTACAGACGCCTCCTTGAACGATATTCAAATATTCATCAATAATCTTATCAAAGCTTAAAAAGGCCTTGCATTAGAGGCTATCTTATAAAGCTTGCCACAAACATTTCTCGCAGAGTGCACTAATTTCAATGTCTGCGTATTGTTTTTGATGATCCGACTGTAAGCGCATTGTCGTATGCTTCATTTCTGTATTAATTCTTGGTAAATCAAAGTGGAACGACAGTTCGGAAATTATGTCGTTGTCGTGAGTAATGAAGACAACTCCTCTTGTGAAAACCTTTCCTAACTTACTGACGTGTCCCTATCGTCCCTCGTTCAGTTTGTGTTGCTGGAAGAATCCTACCTGTCACGGCCTCTGTTTGCCATACTGCTGTAGTGAATCATGGTTTGTTCTTGTTTGAGGATGAACTGCTTTTCGATACCAATGTCGTGAAATTCAGGCAAACATTCGACAAATTTAATTCATGGCACGCAGCGCTGAATGTGTTCCAAACTCTGCAAAGTGCGCCTTCATGAAACTTTTAGTTAGCCGTGCCGCAGCGTCTGTGGTGTTGACCTGGGCTATGTGCGCCATCTTGTAAAAATTGGTGAACTTGATTCAGCGGCAAGGAGCGGAATCTTTTTTTCCTTGAATTATTGATGACAGTGGTGAGTGCATTAGGCGCTCATGTTTTCTTAAGATTCAGACTACTAAAGAGCAAAATGCTGAAGGTGACCGAAACACTTTCGCCGAGCGTCGTAACTGTGAAAACAATTTCGCCGTAAACAGCTCAGCTTAACACCTTGAAAATGTGGCAGATGGTCAGAAAAACTACGATTGGTTTTTCACTTTTCTTCGTGGTAAAGGTCAGATTTCAAATAATACCACTGCCACAGTTAACGGTGGGTGAGTTATAACATGTTGAAAGCAGCGGTGACATGCGCAACGTTCCCGTTGTGTGCGCATGTTATGAAGCGTACATTGTGCTCGCCCGCAAGGCATGGTTTGATACGTTCCACTCGGCGCCTGCGCAGTCCTTACCACCACTGCTACTCGGTACGCCCAGCTCAATGTGCGGGATTTTAAATTTTTATGGCGCAAGGGCATCTGTGATCAAAGAGCGCCATGCCACAAGGTATTTTCGACTTCTCAAGGTGGGGTCTGAGACACATTTCGCAAGCATTTCGCCGTAAATATGCTGAGCACAAGACTAGGGGAAAGCTGGTACCCATTGTATCACCGGTGGGTACCCGGTGGCACTGGGGATTGAGCCCCGCACCTACCGCATGCGAGGCGGATGCTCAACCACTAGGCCGCCGCTGCGATCAACTAAATGTGTCTATCGCCTGAAACCGTTTCAAAGCAGAAGCTGCATCTTAACACAAAACTTTACAATAGAGTTCGAGCCTTTTTGTCTGAATTACATGCAGATATTAACAGTAATAAGGGAGTAATTACTCATTAGCATCCACCCAAGCGCAATAGCGGTTCCGAGTTCGAACTCCGGACCAGGACGAATTTTTCTTTTAAGTGCCAAATTTCTGCGAAATCTGCATAGTTTTCCTTCGAAGCCGTATAGTTGCGCTTGGGTGGATACCACTGAGTAATTGCTCCCTCATTAAAAATCTACTCCACCTTGGGGGATTCCCCCTAAACATTTGACCAGATATGAACAGCTCGTCCTTTCCAACGGCTCGAGTAATATTCAAAATTGCGCTCGCGCACATAGCGAAGATACGTTTACAGCCGCCTCATACCCCTCGACCAGCACCGCAACGACTAAAACTATGCGTTGTAATTAAGTATAGCTCTTGTTAGCGATGGAACTTCCCTTTTCGTCAGCTTTAATTTATTATTTTAGCATTTCGAACCGCTCGGCGACCGCAGTGCAACAAACGAAGCTCTGCTATTGTGCTGGAGGAATCAATATGTAGGAATGCTTGCCTATGCTGCCAATGGCAGGCTTTTGTAGCCACACACTAACTCTAGAAGGCAGATGCACATGCCGCTAAGAGCGAAGAACAGTGGTAGCTGACTACGGCGCGTCAGGTTTCAAAAGGAGCCAGCGAAGCTGACAGTGCTGCTCAGGATGAAAACGAGCAAGTGCCAAACTGTGCGTTCCACACAGCGCTGAACATCAGCCGAGTATACATGAGCATGCTGCCCAGTTATAATACAGGCGACTAATGGCCCCTGTGGAGCCGCGCATGCGCTCAGGGTGGCTAAGCGCGGTGCTTAGCTCGAAGAAGTTAAGTGGCGAATTTGACGACACATCCTGCAGCGAAGGAACTTTCGCATGCAAGGTTGCAGCAAGACTTTCTTGAATGTGGTGCTCCCTTCCTCCTGTGCATGTAATCCTTCCAAGTACACTCGGTGATGAATAGAGCTACTACAATATTTTACAGGGAGAGATGTTAAGCGCCTGTTCCTGTGTTTTGTGTCACCGTCGTCATAGCAGTTGTAGTAGTAATCCGTAATATACAGGAGCCGTCGGCGTAATATACAACGCAGTTAAGAGTTCTAGAGCGCAGACCAAAAGAAAGAAAAATGACTGATGACAAATCTGCCCCCTTCTTCCTCCCACTGAGGAACACACGAAATTCAATGCAGAGAACAAACAATTGGAAATCAGAATGATTGGTTAACAATGTATTGTTTTATATTTAATGTCCGTATGGCGTTAAACAAAAGTACAGAATCAGAGAACAATGAACAGAGTTGTTATGCCTGGAGTGACAATAGTTGCAAAGCGATGTTCTTTTTGAAAGCTTTCCATGACTTGTTTTCTTGAATATAGTTCGCAGCAGGAAGAAAAACCTGGAAATTCTGTCAGTTATTCTCAAAGTTCCCTAGTTTGAGCGCATTTTTTTTCTTTTTATATTTTGTCTGTCGTGTTTTCTGGTTGTGTTTTTTCACAAGGTAATTGTGGTAAAATGCGACAGGATTAGAATGCATATTTAGGTAAGTGGCTAACATCAAATATCTTATAACATTCCATACAGTAAGCAACTGGTGCTTTCAAAACAATGGGGCAGTGCGGCCTAGATAACGTGCATATTCTATTACCCTAGAAATTTTTTTTAAGTAAGTATATGTTATCTATGCTTATTTTAGGTGATGTGCCCTAAACAAGATGACAATAGTGAAAATGCAAATCTATCAATGTGCAATATAGTTGCTTTTTCAGCGAGGTAGGCAATAGGTCTTTACTCTATATATACCGGTGGTCGAGAACGGAGATATGCGTAACCGATGGGCGGTTCGCATAGAAAGCATCCGGAAGGAGGGTACCGTGAGTTACCGTCGAAGGACCAGGGTTTCGGGAGAGCGGAGGAATCTCCAATCTGGGGATGGTTACTGTCGAATCAGGAGAGCATGGCGAAAGTGTAAGAAGGAGCTACCGGTCGGTGGTGGCCACGGAAACCAGCCGGAGGGCAGTTACCTTGGAAGGACGAGTAGAGTTGCTATGAAAGGAGGCTTTTTGACCAGAGCGCAGAAAGCGTTTCTGGAGGCAGGTTACCACGGGAACCGACCGAACCGAAGAGGAGGGTGTGGCGAGAGCGTACGAAAGCGTAGCCCGAGGGTAGAGATACTTTGGGAACCGTCCGCAAAGTACTTTTTGCAAAAGGACGGGGTAGCGAGAGCAAAGAAATCTTCATCCGGAGAGTGGTTAACCTGGAAGGGGGAGGTTATCACGGGAGCCTAGGGGTAACCACCGCAGGGTGGTTACCCAGGAATCTGTCAGGAAATTGGTTTTCGGCGAACGAAAGATGGTTTGCAGAGAGGGAAGGAATCTCCAACCAGAGAATGGTCATTTTCGAAGGGAGAGGGTATGGCGAACGCATAACAAGACGCAAGTGCTCTGTGAAGGCCATGGAAACCACACTGAGGGTAGCTGCCCTGGAAGGAAGACGAGGGTTACTGCACGCGCAAGGAGAGGGTGGTTAATTGTTACCGTCCGGAAAATGGTTGCCATGGAAGGAGGAGGGTGTGGTGAGAGCAAAGAAATCCTCAACTGAAGGATGGATACCGTAGAAGAAGAAGGGTATTGCGACAGCTTGAGAAAACGCAACCGGTACGTGACTGTCTTGGGAATCTACCGGAGTGTACTTGCCCTAGAAGAAGGAGGAAAATTACCGTTGAAGTAGGACGGCACGGCGAGAGGAGGAGGTTAAGGCGAGAGTGTAGAAGGCGTACCACGGTAACCATACGAGGAGTGGTTACCTTTTATGGAGAAGGCAGGGTATGACGAGAGCGTAGGACTGTAGCGTGGTCTATTTGCGGCAGCTGCTGTGAAACGCGCTGCCGCAGGAGAGGAGAGAAAGAGGAGAGGAGGCATATATTTCTGGGGATGTTGTTTCTCACTTTTGTAAACTTGTATAGAATCTGTTTCTGAAAACTGCCTGATTTCCTGAGTTTCTCCGCGATCAAGTCAAGGTGACAAATTGTTTAACAACCATGCTGCTGTTTAAACGCACTCGCCATTCCGATCTTCTTTTAGATATAAATGCTTGATTATGTCCTTAAGCAATATACTAAAAAGAGGAAGAATTAGTACATGATGTCTAGACTTGACTCGGCTTTCTAAAAAAAACTAACAGGGGCCTTACTTTTATTTTAACATTTCGGAAGGGTTCGCCATTTTCATAAACTTCTTTTTCGTCCTTGTTTTCTTTTAATATTATACTCCCTGAATAGGCCGCTGAACGCCGCGGACTTGAGGCATCCTATAGTAAAGAACAATCTTGGAAATCCATCTCTGTAGTTGGCGCTTGATGCAAATCGAGCCAAGTCTTAAGGGGGCACACTGGAGATGAGTCAAATGAATACCTATTGTTTATCCTTGTGACGTACAACTCAGGGCCTTTTTCTTAATTCACTCAATTATTCTTTACGAATACTGACTCAATCTGTGTCAATTTATCAATTGTTTCTTTTTCTTTTTTCTTTAGCGACCTTAGCCCGTTTTGTAAAGCTATAGAAGCAGCTGAGAGCCGATTCCTGTTACTGAACTAATATATGTTCCAAATGATCCTCCTTCGTGGTATTTAATGTAATTGAAGAGAAAGTACGAAACGTAGACGCGCATAGCAAGACGAGGGAAGTGTACGCAAGTGCTGCCTGAAAAAACTATTGGTGGTCTACACAAAGATAACTGCTATATATTGATGACTTTCAAAACATATACCCAGGAAACAGATAGAAAATTTTAAGATGCCTACAACCCTCCTACGTTCTAAAATACCGTAGAGGAAATAACTGCAGCATAAAGCTCATCACTTCCACTTGCTAACTTTGGCGATGCTAATAAGATTTATAAACCTCTTACTGCTCAGCGTCACCGTCACATAGCAATTTCTCACCGCACAGAGCTGAAACATTTCCATTGTCGCAGCAGACATTGCAGAGTCTGGTGGGGACCGATTCGCGCTGCGGAATAGGAAGACACCCGGAAACCACCACAATTTTCGGTTTTTGAGCAAATTAAAGGCGCAGTAACTCTCTCTTGTAAGTAGACACCTCAACCGAGCAGTAAGGGAATGTAGGAAGGTGGGAATGGAAGAAGAAATTAAACGATAAAGGGGCGCCGTATTGAAACGTTCTGCAACAATTTAGACCTGCTGCGGATAATTAACGTGCAGTCACATCGCGCTGCATAAAGGGAGCCGTTTAGAGCGAAAGCTGTATTACATGTCTCCCAAGCTCAATCTTGATGCGCGTTTGACCTTGATAATCCGGAGCGCAGGCAAACCACGTGACTCTCTGAGCAGACGCGCACCTGCGCGCGCTCGGAGGCTGCGCCTCTGTCATACCGCGTGATTAGGAGAGGGCAGGCTGGGAGAGACGCAGCTGCGCGGACTAGCCGGCTTCGTTGTTGAGATACCACGTGACTAGGAGAGACTGTACTGCAGAGGACGCGAGCTAAACGAGCCGCTGAAATCGAGAAGCTAGACTTGCGAAAAACAGAAGTATGACCAAGAAATGAAGGCCAAACGGTTACAGGCGGAGGCTGCCGCTGCTGTGTCTTCGACTAGCGTTTGACCGGCCCCACCATCTGTTTGGCGGAAAGTTCACCTGCGACAAACAATTATCACCGTGACTTCACCCAAAATGTACTTAGTGATTTCTAAGCAAAGCTAAACAATGCCAACCTATGCTTAACAACTAAGCTGCACGGAAGCATAACCAAGCAAACAAAGCCAAACACAGCTTTCGCACTGTAAAACTTAGTTTAGTAGAGTTAAACCTCAGCGAATTTTCGCGTTCCGCCTCCATTGAAACCCGCCCGCAGCGTTCGGATTCGAACCCGAGTACTCCGGCTCAGCAGCCGAGCGCCCTTACCACTGAGCCATCGGGGCGGGTAAATCAACCATGAAATTATAAAAGAAAAGACGGTTGGCAGTTAGGTGGCTGAAGGACACAAGTAAAATCGAGAGATATACCTTTCCTGAAGCACAAACACGAGCCTCAACAGTGCTGCCAACAGCGTAAAACGGTGGAAGTGCTTCAGTGCATTTAATCCATCACGTTTGCAACGAAACCACTGAGATGATTTTGGTGTAGCGGCAACTGTTCGGCACGCCCGTCCTCCATAGATTTAGTTTGCCACATCTTCTCTGAGGCGGACCAGGAGGTCATTGTTTTGCGCGACGCGCTCCTTCTGTAGTGATCTTAATTTCGCAAAATAAATTTTACGAAATCTATGTGCGTTAAAGCTTTCCCTTCAAGAATCCTATTGATAAGATTTAATTGCTGTGACCCGCGTTGTTCGTATTGTTCTGCAATCTTACGTGCTCACTGCAAAATTTGAGTATTTGAAACTTTTCCTTGGGCTAAGAAGGATTAGGTATCTCTAGGTGTTGAATTATACTCCTCTCCTTCCGCTCCCCCTCCCTCCACTTTACCCCTCTTTGCCGCACATGCTCCGAAAAAAACCCCACATCTTTGTGAGCTCAGCACTTTTTAGACGCTTCCAATTTTACCCATTGGCAGTAAAAGCATTTTGAACTGAGTGACTAGTTAGCCGCTCAGAATGCATCTGCTTTGATACGTGACACAATCGCTATTATGCAGAGCCTGAGGTGTCCGGCATAAGCTTCATATTTTTCATATGCATATTAAAAACGTCCACCAAACGAAGGGAAAACTTAATTGAAGGAACACAATTTATTATTTCGCCAGTGTTCCAACTCCGCCAGGTTCAGGTGATCACAATCATTTTTGTATTTTTTCAGCATAAGGAATAATATCCCTGCGTTCTCTTCTGTTCCTCCTATTCTTGTTCTTCCGTTTTTCGCCGCCCTTTCCTGGAAATAATATAAAGCACGCTTAGAACAAGCTTCATGTGGCCAACATTTTTCGTTCGCCAAAACACATTAAGTTCATTATTCACTTTTTCATCGCGGCCATTACATGAAGTACTTGAGTAGGTCTGTTCCCGCTAAAAACGCAATTGATTTTTTGTCTTCGAGGCATAAATTTTTATTTCTTGCATCACTGCACATTTATGACGCTCTATAGTATTTCAGAAGTGTTTTTCTGAGGGCTAGTTGTTCATATTTTCAAGGAGGAATGCTTTTAAGCACAACTCATTAAAGAGACAGGATAGGTGCTTCTGAAATACTTTGCTTCTACAGTGGGCTCTTTTCAATGCGACCCTTTGGACCTCTTTGCGGTCCCCTTCATGTGTTGTGCAAAAACGTATTCCGCCATGAGACGCTCTATAGTACGGACTTTGATTATTGGGCGTTGCGATAAAACAGTATAAATTGTCCACTACTAATTGAAACCAAGATATCGCGGGAAATGTAGTGCCGCAGTCCAGTGAGTATCAAAGCCATTTTCATGACCCAATGATGGGATTAGATATCTATACAATTTAAAACATACTGCTGCGCATACCCTCAGTAGACAAGAGGCACAAGCGACTCACATCCAAGAAAAAGAGGAACAGACTGTGTGCGATAAAACCAACAGTTGGAAAAGGAATACATTTGGAAGCTACTCCTTCGCTCGTGCAATGTTCTTGTCTTCATTGACGTAACCGTGAAATTAAAAGTTTCACAAAGCGGAAACAACTCAGATGTATAGTACGGCTGCCTAAAATGATAATTGGCTATCTACCAATTTCCATGAAAACTTGCCGCTATTAATAGAATAGGTAGAGGGCTTCCACCAGACAACAAAAAATGAAGGTATTAAAAAGACTATAGATGTGTTAGTACAAGATGAGAACTTCTAGCCGCCGCTCCTCAGGTATCGAATTTAACCAACTTGACCCTAATCAATGAGATAATATAAATAAGTGTGAGAAGAAAGGAAAAGTTTTAGTACTCTACAAACGAAGCCGCTGACTCTTTCAAGGAAACATCTAACCGCATGATAGAGGACCCGAAGAGATGTAGAGCTGTGTGCAGAGCGACGTTTAGGGGTCCGCCAACACAACCATGAAATAGTAAAACAAATCTTTTGTAAAGCGTCAACTTCTGAAGCTATCGCATCACCAACACATAATGTAACTAGGTGCACCTGTCAAATGTTTCTCTTGCGCTATGGAAAGATGAAATAAAATATTTGATATACGGGGTTTAACGTCCCAAAACGATTCAGGCCATGAGGGACACCGCAGTGAAGGGCTCCGGATAATTTCGACCACCTGTGGTTCTTTAACGTTGCACTGACATCGCACAGCACACAGGCATCTAGCATTTCGCCTCCATCGAAATTAGACTGCAGCGGCCGGGATATAACCCGCGTCTTTCGGGGGAATAGCCGAGCATTGAACACATACAGCCACCGCAGGAAATGGTACTTTTGGTATGGCATCAAGGGCACTCTAAGTGAGATATAGGTATATGAGCCGTTATACGGTGGTCAGCCAAGCTCAGAATCTGTTAGACAACATCTGCTTTTGATTAAGAAAGCAAAATATAAACATCTAATTCAATTGATCAACATCAAAAATAGAAACAAGTATTTTCTGTGAAAGATAATAAAAAGAGCGGGTGGATACCAACCAGAATCACCAGGAAGGTCAGATCTCTCTGAAGCGAATGGATGAGGTTCTAACCCTGTAAAAAGAAAAAAATACAAGAGGCAGATTCAAGTCATTCTGAGAACTCTTTTTCTACCTACGAAACTGGGCAACCATCCTGGGAGTCGGTCGCTCTCTCGAAATGTCCAGTGACTTGGCGGTATTTCGCTCTTTGTCCCAACTGAACAAAATCAGAGCCAGAGCTACGTACGCATGTTCACGTTTCTACGTTTGCAGGTTGGTTCCTCTGCTATTTTTGAACGCAGACTTCCTGCATATGTTCTCCGTCGCTGCTGTCACAGCTTGCTCATGCTATTCTGCCGGTTTTGTAGCGCTGTACAAAAATGCCTGATAATTCGGACGATGCTCCCCATCGTGTCAAGAGCCTATCAGTAATGAGAAGTATTTGTGTTGTGTACTGAGTGCTACTATGTGAGCGTCAGTGGTGGTTGCGCGCTCGGCGTGGGGCTTCCCGGCTGCGTCAGTGCGTGCTTTGTAAGCCCCCGCACTGAACACTCCTTTTTGTTTCAACGCGCTCTGTCTGCGAACTCGGCGTGTCATCGTTGCCAACGTTTCAATGCTGGCTCAAGTCCATGTCGGTGCCTTTCTGACGCTACACTAGAGATGCTCGTGAGGCTGGTTTATGGGGGTTTAACGTCCCAAAGCGACTCAGGCTGTGAGAGACGCCGTAGTGAAGGGATCCGGAAATTTCGACCACCTCGCGTTCTTTAACGTGCACTGACATCGTGCAGTACACGGGCCTCTACAATTTCGCCTCCATCGAAATTCGACCGCTGCGGCCGAGATCGAACCCGCGTCTTTCGGGCCAGCAGCCGAGCGCCATAACCACTCGGCCACCGCGGCGGCCCCGCTCGTGAGGCGTAGACTGGGTCAGGCGATATCGATAATATCGATGTACCAAGCCGCCTTTTTTGTGATGCCGATGACACTGCGGCGTTTGCTGGCGTAGTTTCATTTTCGTGCTCGATTTTAACGCGCACGCTATATTTAGGTGATTTTATCCAAAAAAAAGTGCGCCTTTTAATCTAATAAATGCGGTACTTACCACGTCGCGAACCGCCCCACAATCCGGGAAATGGAAGAGGGACTCTTCCTGCAATACCCAAGACAAAGGCAAATCTCTAGCGCTGAAACTATTGCGGGAAGTCCGAAACGCGGGCGCCTAAACGGCTGTATTGCCTACACTTTCTATCCTAACAAGTTTTTGTTTCTACTGTTGCAAATGCAATGGCTTCCATTGCCTCAAACAATGCATTCCCTTCGTCATAATGATGGAATGTGCAGTCATAGAGTAGCGCATTGTAATACAGTGTTCAATGACGATATACCAGGCAGTTCAATATTAAGAACTGTCAACGTGACCACGCACTCCCGATAACTTTTTCAAGCGCAGTAGATGACTGTTTAGCTGATTTATGTTCTGATAAAGAAGTGAATGCACTTGAAGAAATAATATGCAAAGAAGCTTTGAGAAACTGCTCGATCAATGGAGGCTCGTGCAGATTAACCAATTATAACTGGACATATGGTATGCGATTTACACTTCTCTAATTAAATACAATTTTTTGAAAATGTTCACGAAAAGCATTCAGAGTCCAGATATTTCACAACATCACTTCAGATTGATTCCTCAAAAATAATTTCTTCTCGCTCATCATTCTGGGTTAAAGACATTTGTGAAAAAAAAAATCGCAACAATACCTAGTCACAATTTATCTGACAATGATATAGTATTAGGAGAGGTTGATGCTTATACGCGAAGCTTTGTGTCATTATTGCATGCTTGCCTTGGTTGACTGCTACACGTTTGTTTGCACGCATCCACACATTTATTGGTGTCGTTTAGCTGGTTGTTCTACTTTATAAGTAAGATTCTGCAGGCTGTTAAAAGACATAGAATTAATTGTTTGCCCATTGTTGTCACAGAAACTGTTCATAAAGATCTTCACGCCGGGAAGCTGAACGGCTGTTGTTCCTTGGCCCAAAATGGGCGGAAAACTTGCGCGCACTAAACTCGCCAGGGATTGACGGGCATCACCGGTTGTTATTCACTAATCATTATTAATTCTCTCACTACTACTACTAATTCGGTAGGCACTTTACTTCTGGCGTCATTTAAGCTCTTTCCTGAACAAGTACATACGTAGTTATATTTTGCAATCGTACCACTCATTTTTATTGCAGGATGTAGAGACGTTTTGAAAAGTCCGGACGTATTAACATCATTAGATGCCGATACACAGATTGACTCAATGCAGATCTTCTACCCCCCCCCCCCCCCCCTTCGCACACACACAAACAAAATTTATTAACCTACATGTTTCTAATCCTCTCTGCTAAGTTCAACACTACAGGGGCAAAAACATTTTTTCCAAATATGTTTCCTATATTATTTCAGGCCATTCTTCAACAATTACTTGAGAACAGTGCCCCGCGTCACACCCACAAGAATGGTGAGCTTAAAAACCAGCGATGAAAAGAAGAGCCTTACTCACCAGGATGCAGTGAAGGAAAACCTCGGGGTGGATGCCAGGGCGGCAGCTTAGTGGACCCTGTGGAAACCAGAAAACAAACAGGTTCCATTCCCTCAAATTTATTAGGTCTCAGCGACTGCTGCTGCTACCAAAACCTGTGCACGTCGGCAGAGGCTTTGGAAACTCTTTGCGTGCGCTTTGGTCCGGAAGCGTCCGGTGGTTGTTTTCTTTAAAGAAGCCGTCAACTGACAAAAGGTTCTTTGAGGTTCTGTGCAAATGATATGATTCTGTTTTTTACTGACAGACTACAGTGCTTATACAACACAGAAATCGTACTTTATTGTTTATTTCCGAACTTATACCTTAAAATACTCAGAAGCGTTCCTCTGTGTTGCAGCTTCGATATTGTCGGGAAATATTTGGTATGTTTTACTGTTCACCACTCTTCCATCAAATGCGACATCATCATCATCAGCAGCAGCAGCAGCAGCCTGACTACACCCTCTGCAGAACAAAGGCCTTTCCTGTGTCCCTCCAATTAACCCTGTCCTTTTCAAGCTGCGCCCACCCTATGCCTGTAAACTTCCTAATCTCATCCGCCCACCTAAACTTCTGCCGCCCCTTGCTACGCTTGCCTTCTCTTGGAATCCACTCCTTACCCTTAAAAAGCGACATATATTTTGTCAAATGTTTACCTTTCTTTTCAATGGCTGCCAGGACCCTGCGGAGTCAAAGGAAACTAAAACGCGGACGAGGCTACCCGATATGCCCGTAATCACGGACTTAAGTCTGTATTCGTACATCGACCTCACGCAGCGTGTCAGTTAGGCAGGTTTGCGCTGGAGCTCACACTTTCTGCGTGGAACACTGTCCAATTTTACAACTGTCGCCTCAGGGCATTTGACCCTGCACTGCGCCCTTGCCTTCCTCATAATATACCCCGTCGCGAAGTAACATTTCTGTGCCGTCTATGGCTCGGTGTTGCATTTGCAAAGCAGTACACGTTCCGGATTGGGATGGCCGACAGCCCTGCTTGTGAAAGGTTTGGCTGCGAAGAGACAGTTGCACATCTCCTCTGTGAGTGCCCTGATTTTGTGACCGAAAGACATGCATTGTGTAGTAGTGCTCTGGACAGCCTCGATCCTCACACAGATAGAGAGGTTCCTGGGATAGTGGCCGCAAAAATCGACTGCACTTAAGGCCTACAGGCACTGTTTTCTTTCTTCCTCAGAGTGACTGGCTTGAGGGACCAATTGTGACTGTGCCCTCGCCTCTTCCCTCTTTCCTTTCTCAATCCCATCATCCTTCCCTAGTGCAGCGTAGCCAACCAGAACACCTTTGTGCCTTCCCTCTACCTGTTTACATCTCTCTCTGTCTCTCCTGGAAAAGCATTTAGCGCAATTTATTCTTTTCGCTCTCTTATTCCGTGCTTCCATGCAAGAAGACCCATCTTTCGCATCGCCAATGAGATGGATTCGATTACTGCTCCTCGAAAATTAACTTATTCCTTCTCTCCTGGCGTTCCATGCTGGTTTTTTCAGCTCTGTGCGGTTAATCGGCCTTGATACTGCAAGCGTGCGACCTCCATGATGTTCAGTTCTCTACCCAAATATCTTTTGTTACTGTTTCTACTACTGCTGCCGGGTGGCCTTTAAGTGTTGCCATTTCTTTGTCGAACACGTAACCGCTTTCCGACTAAACAATTAGCAACTATTCAGTACACTCACTATTTCAGAAAAGGGCAGGACAGGGACTCTCATTGTCAAACAATTTCTTTCTAGATTAATGGTCCATCCTATACCACAGGAGACTCAATGAACCATAAATAATTTCTCCTATCATTTCGCCTCCAACGCTTTAAATTCTCACTCCTCCGCCTCATCATCCTTTGTTAGAGTTCACTTTAATTAGATACGTGAGCCAAGCAAAAATCATCGAAACACTTGTTCCCGTTCTATAAAAATAACTGCCCGTAATAAGTGTCCTTCCATTACCTGCGCCTGTAATAGAAGTTGTGCATTTCTTATTTTTTATTTCTTTTGTATTCAGTCTGCTACATTCCGTTTTACGACCAAGTTGATGTTTATTTTTCATCGTACTTTTTTTTAATTACTTCAATCAAAGTACTCGGTAGCTGCGATCTACATAGGCGGCCGTCCACGAGCCTCGCGTTGCGTGCCGCGACCTTTTTGCGTATGGGAAAGAATACATTACCCACCCTACACTAATGCTTCACCATACTCTCTGGCGGCTACGATAAAATTACGAATTTTTGCCTCGCCTTTCACGGCATGCATTTGCTCTCGCACTCAATAAGCATTTTATGGAGCATCGGGACACAGAAAACAAACGCGTCTATTCAATGCAAAATTACTGTTAAAAATTTACGACATGTCTAATTGGAGGATTGCGCGCGCTGACACCAAGTGTTCATTCAGTTGGTGCAATCAACTTCTGGCCCTCAAAATTCGCTTGTTGATCCGTTTAAATTCGGGTGCATTTTGTCGCACTAGGACAAACAAAATATTTGTCTTCGGCAACATGCGGCCCTAATCTAAGCGTGACCGCGATGAAGCGCATTGCAGTCCCAACGACTCCAAATAATTACAACCGAGAGGGCGGCGAAAATGTGCACAATATCGGCCGATTCCGATATAAAACGCGTCTTTTCCATGCACTTGTTGTCGACGGGACCCATTCACCGCTTATAGATATCAGAAGTTTCAAATAGCCACAACGTAGTGTACAATGTGCGGAACTGTGAGCTATGTCACTTCACCAGAGCTGTCGGGCTTTAACATAACGACGTCGACCTTCTGTGTCATGCAGGGAGCCAACCGTATTATTTGATTGATAAACCAGTTGCTCTTTGATCAGAGGGCATTATAAATTCTTTATTAAAGCCGTTGTTGCGGCCCAGCGGTTATAGTGCTCTGCTGCTGACACGAAAGACCCGGTTTCGATCCCGGCCACGGCGGTCCCATTTCTATGGTGAAATGCTAGAGGGCCGTGTGCTGTGCGATGTCAGTGCGCGTTAAATAATTGCACGTGGTCAAAATTATATGGAGCCCACCACTATGGTTTCCCACAGAGCCTGAGTCGCGTTGGGACGTTGAACCACAATAACCTTAAGCGAAACTTGTAAATTCTTTATTCTGTAAGGGATTTCTCAGCGCGAGCTGATATGTCCGAAACAGCTTGTTATCTATTCTACAACACAAGCTAACGTAAAGTCATGACGGCTTCCTTATGCTTATAAAAGGCGGTATTAGTACCTCCAGTAGGGATCCAGTGGGCATGATTACACTAAGAACATTCTGTCCCACTTTTTCTTGCTGTCCACCTTACCAACAAGATTAAGGACTAAAGAAAGGGCATACGCCGCAGTTAAATATCACAATAAAAATTTCGGATTTTTGATTCAAGTCTGAAGAGATCCCTTGATGGCATGGCTTCCTTTCACTCTGAGGATAATGACTCCTATCCCCTTCTTTTTCTTGTTAGTTGAAAGGATATTTATAGCAATTCATCATTTTTTTCTCCGTAAATTGTAGTTATATTTTTTAAGAACACCATTTCACTGAAGCATTCTTGTTACTCGCTGTGGGGGACCAAAGTTCGAATTCGGAAGCAGGAACGAGTAATAAATAAACAGAACATAAAAACTAAAAACAAAATATGGGTATATAGAGATTGAGCTTCAAACAAATCAGTTTAATTTCTTTTCTAAATGGCTTTTTTTTTTGGATGAGACCTAGGACAGTCTTATATATTTTGGATCATAAATTTTAATAAACAAACTAGTGTCTTCTTAAAAATTTCCCAGGCTAGAGGGTCTGGTTTTGAATTATTTTGAACCATTTATTGGAGCATTGCCGGCACCTACGATTCTAAAAATCACTAGAGAGGGCATAAGTGTCGTCGTTATCAGTGGGACTCTTTTGAAATTATTTTCACCGCAAGTGCCAGACTGCAAAGTTCAAATATTGGCACTGCTTCTGGGCAACGTTTCTTCTACCCTGTTCATATATCGCACTAACCTTCTTGGACATAAAAATGGCCCATGTAGTGCAATTTTCGGGCCCACAGTCTTTGCGCCGAAAACGCCTCACCGGGCAAGATAATGTGTCGTCTTTCAGGAGGTATATACAAGGCGAGCTAACTGTGGCGCTTTTCGGAGCACTTCCTGTTTTCTGACATCACTTTCTGTTAGAATTTGCTTTGTGGGGACATCTTTCTCGTTAAAGTTGCGTCGCGTGACCTTGCAAAATGATGAACCTCTCATTGATGACAACGGCACATTTTCTCATGAATGGGCTAATTTGCTTATTGCCGGGACAATCATTAGGTCTGCTGTGGACAACTTTAATCAGTCTCGTCCAGTAAAGCCGATTAGTAGACCTTTTTTAAGCCGAAGCGAATGATTTTGATGTGTTAAATGTACATTTTTAGTGTATTTTACGTCTCCTGGCTGTTTCAAGGCATGCGTTGGATGCCCTTCAAAGTCGTATTCAATGTGTGCCTCTGCCTTTAGGGTTTATGGGAGTCATTAAACGAAATGCATCCCCTTCTGAAAGGATGAAGTCTTATGAGAAGACGGCAGATTTTTTTAGTATGAATACGTCATTCCCAGTCAGGCTTTAAAGGTGCAGAAAGAGGGTGGGTGCTCTTTCCGCCCATGGAGCTGTAAGTTTGAGCAATCTATCTGTAAGTCTGTTATTAATAATAATAATTGGTTTTTTGGGGAAAGGAAATGGCGCAGTATCTGTCTCATATATCGTTGCACACCTGAACCGCGCCGTAAGGGAAGGGATAAAGGAGGGAGTGAAAGAAGAAAGGAAGAAAGAGGTGCCGTAGTGGAGGGCTCCGGAATAATTTCGACCCCCTGGGGATCTTTAACATGCACTGACATCGCACAGCATGAATGAGCAGTCAGGATGAACTCATTTTCGTCACTGCCGTTCGATCAAAGCGTTCTAATGGGAAATAGGCAATCTTAAATCAAAATGCAGGTTTTGTGCGCGCAAACAAAACAAATAATTGATGCGGACAAATTCGAATTTTTCTACGAACAAATTTCTGTGGTGTAACATAGTTATCACGCCAATCTATGAAGCTAGCGTTCGCTTCCAAACAATTCCTCAGTTCTTGACGCTGTTTACTTCACAGTTTCAGCGTAGAGGCTTAAAAGTAGTTTTTTGGTTAAGTCCACCAATGTCACCACTAGATGCGTGTTTTGCTAACAAAAGAAATATCTAATGGTATTGCCAACATTGTTCTTTTGAAGAGAGTAAATGTCTGCCTTCGCTTTTTGCATTATCCCGGATATTATACACCGGCCGACGTCAATCGGCTACTGCGCTCAATGAAAGTTGCAACCGTCTGTAAAGAGCGCCTGAAGCTTTCTACTTCCCCCGTGACACAGAAATAACTGCGGGAGATGCAACTGCTGAGGTATATCATGTGTAGTTATAATTCGTGCCCTCACTCATTCGATATCTCTAGCATAGCCGGTAATTTTGTTTGGAGGGAGGGATGAATTGATGGATTTATATTATTAGTTTCTTTAATAAATGGGGTAGTTGCACAGGTCGGGAGCAAATTAATTAAAAAGGCGTGGCGATGCATTCTACAGTGCCCCAACTATCCGACCGCGATTGGCCCTCATAAAGGCAAGCGACCGCTGTGCTACCACAAGGCTCAAAGCGACACTTCTCTACTGTGAGTGTTTTTAACGAATATTGCGGCCCTGCACGAGGGGCTGTGACGTAGAGGGATAGCTCCGTGCTTTCGATGTAGATGTTAAGCATGATGTTTTAGTCGGAAGCCCGATCTAGGGGGTCAGCTAATAACGTGCAAAGATTGCAGTGCAAATTGAATGGTGTAGGAGAAAGAACTGCCATGGCTAGCAGCGCGTTGTGAACTTAGCATACCCATGCAAAAATATCTCTTTTGCACGCGGTTAGAACGGCTGCGGTTTCTCTGAATATATGTTAACGCTAATGTTGTGCTTTACCTGAGAGATGTCCCCAACAACTTTTCTTGCAATAGTACTGAACACTATAACATGAATCGCGTGAACGAAATCACAAAACATAACGAACATTTCAAACTAGTTTAATGGACTAAATTTAATGACGCAGCATAAATCTTTCTCATTGCGAACATTCTCGAACTTCACAATTTCTCTTCTAAGTCATATGAATTACAGAGAAAATGCTTACCTATCGTCGTCGCGGTGGCCAAGCCAGCCAGCATGCAAAAAGCAATCGAGAAGACAGCAAAACGCATCTTCACCATCTCTTCTGTGAGGAGGTGTAGAACCACAGTTTTCAGTACACTTAGGCATGCCATATATATGACAAGGGAACCAGGCATAACTTTTTGTAATTTTAGTTGTTTTTCCCGTCCTGTCTTGGGAAATTCGAACCAAAATCGAGTAATGAGGCAGTGTGTGGAATAAACGCCCCTCAATAAATACTAATTGGCACGTAGAATGTAATGACCAATTATTGTATTCAGTTGGAAAAACATTAGCTACATCGACGAGCAAGTGCCTTGCCATTCAACTGGATATCGGACAACTTGATGGATTGCATTATACAGAACGTACACGAGAAAGAAACTATGGAGCACAAATGACAAAACTTGTCTCCAGGGCATTTTTTTTAATTAAACTTCTGCTATAATGCCTACGTGTTTCTGTGGAACCAGGTTTATTCGAAAACGAAGCCCATTACTGCTTTCAGTGTTACTAAGGCAAATGTTCTTAGCATTCGAATTACATGTGTTCTCAAATGAAAGATAAATTTTTTTTTTTCATTAGACTGGCAGTTGCATTGGCATTTTTTGTTCGTGGACTCTCGATGCTCTATTTTATTATTGCGAAGGAACGCCGACTGCTTTTTATCATTTATGTTGAAGACTACTGTTTTTTATGATAGTTGCAGCAGAAACTTTCCACCAAGAACAAACACTTCACACTGCTTTTTCTCTCTGAAATGTATCGCACTTTTTTTTGGCAGGTAGTATCATTTGTGGGGTGTTTACAGACCACGCAATTCTGTCCATAACACGAGCACTTAAAATCAGACCCGCTGATGTATCAGTAGCAGGTGCACGGTATTTGTTCCGTTGGCGTACAAGTTTGGTCCGATCTGGTATCCCCAAAAGTTCTATAAGACGTTGATTTTGGAAGACAGCTCGAAGCCCACCGTCATACATAGGTCGCCACCCCCGTCCGTTCTGATGCAAAAATCTACACCGGGAAAAGGCCAGCCATCGATATTACAAGCGCACTGACTCACCCTATGCGCGGACATGGCAGCTCTGGATCCTGTTTACAATATTTCCTCAGACCACAAATTGTCGGGTCGCTGTTCACTTAACACAAAAAATCCAACTGTGCGCGTGTTTTATGGACACGCGTGAAGATTTTGTTGTCGCGTAATGACCGGTCTGTGTTTCGCGTCCAGCTGCAGTATCCATTTTAGTTTTCAGACGTGAGGAGAGGGAGAATCTATGGGGCTTCAGCACTTTAAAGATAGGTGTTGCTCTCATTCAAAGCGGAACTAACAGAAGTAAGGGAAATACTAATTACGATACCTGCCTGCTACTTCAGGGGAAATCACAGTACGCAGCAGAACACAGACCATGCCGTCATGTAATCTGGCCGAACCAGTAAAATAGGCTTTATATAGTACTAACGCACTTCAAATATTCTGGGCACGCTCGAGGCATTGAGAAATTGTGCATATACGCTGGAAAAGTTTTGCTGCCGTTTCCCAACCATCAGATAACATATCCACAGTTATCTGTCTCTCAGCTGCCGCTTTCCTGTTTCAAAGTGCATTCTAACAGCTTCTTTACTTTGTTTCGGGAATAGCGGGATATTCATATCCTCGGCAGTACTACTTCCGCCATTTGCGTCCAGATCTTTTCCACTACAGTATGCACCTGTGCTAACGTGTTTGGCTACTATAGTTGTCTTATTCATACTTGTGAATGTATTGTCATTCTTGCCTCTGAGTGCGTAAATCAAATTTCCGATAATGGCCAGTTTTTTGGAGAGCAGGTTATGTCTACTTCTGTTCTTTAGAAGATGCTCGATTCCCAAAACATTCGAATACCTTATGTAGGCTATATTACGCTTACAGATGAGGTTTGAAGTTGCGCCAGTTGTTATATTTGTGGACATAGAGGCTTTGATGTTTTAACGTTCCTTAATCAGATCTTTCATCTCCACAGCGAGGTTGCCAATATTCTGTATGTTGTCACGTAGTTGTTACGGCAGTCGAAGCAGCGATGAAGGCGGAAAAAAGAGTCTTCTTATAGAAAACTGTTTATTGGGCTGATTGGCACCCAAAAAGAAATGAATCACTCGGTGGCGGCGAAGCGACAAGCGTGCTCGGTGGTCGTCGGACACAATGCCCGCCGCTGTCAGCCGTGCTCAATTTAAAGCTGAGAACGAACTTCCGAGATAAAGCGTGCAATGTTACTAGAATATTCCGGAAAACGTAGAATCCGCTCTGCCTGCCTGCGATCAATCGAGAAAATTCTAGTCGCATTTTGCGTCGTAAACAAAGCAATAAAGTTGTGTGGCGGCAGATTTGTAGAAAGAACAAACGTTGCAAATGTTCGCGGCATTACTCCCCTCTCAAAGATGCATCGACCCTATTCATTAAAACAAATAACGCGACTAGTAAAAGATAAAACGGATCTTGCAAAAACAGAGTATGAAAATGCAGCGTCCTATAGCGTGCACAATACGGCTTCAGACGGACTACATGGACAACATCTGGTCGTACGCGGCGTCGCTAGGATGCAGTCATTGCTTTAGGGATGACTTCATAATCCAGTTCAGCTAGCCTTTGAAGAACCTTGCACTGGCCGAAATAGCGGCACAAAAGCTTTTCGATCAATCCACGGCGGCGAATGGGAGTCCAAACCCAGACTTGGTCTCCTGGCTTGTATTCCGCGTTGCGTCTTCGTAGGTTGTAGCGTCAGGCATCGGACCGCTGCTGATCTTTGATCCTTAATCGAGCAAGCCTTCGAGCTTCTTTTGCGCGTTGAAGGTAGGCGGCGACGTCGACGTTCTCTTCTTCTGTAACGTTGGGCAGCATGGCGTCTAGCGTGGTCGTGGCCTCCCTGCCATGGACGACCCTAAAAGGCGTCATCTGCATGTGTGGTCTCCTGCCCTGCGGTGTTATAGGCGAAGACGACGTAATTACAACAGGATGACATCCCAGGTTTTGTGTTCGGCACCGACATACATGGCGAGCATATTGGCGATAGTTTTGTTCAGGCGCTCGGTCCGTCCGTTGGTCTGCGGATGGTATGCAGTTCTCCTCCGGTGTCTGGTTGGGCTGTAACGCAGGATGGCTTGCGTTAGTTCCGCCGTGAATACTTTTCCTCTGTCCGTGATGAGCGCATCGGGGGCGGCGTGTCGCAGAGGAATGCACTCCACGAAAAATTTGGCGACTTCTGTTGCTGTTCCGTTCGGTAGGGCTTTCGCCTCGGCGTAGCAGGTCAGGTAGTCTGTAGCTATGATGATCCACTTATTTCCAGACGTTGACGTTGGAAAAGGGCCAAGAAAGTCCATGCCGATCTGCCGAAAGTTCCTTGAGGGAGGTTCAACGGGGTTTAGAAATACTGCTGGTCGTGTGGGAGGGGTCTTTCGTCGCTGACAATCTCGGCAGGTTTTCACATAATGTGCGACATCGGCAGAGAGTCAGGGCCAGTAACACTTGTCTTGAATGCGTCGGAGGGTCCGAGTAAACTCGAGATGTCCAGCTGTCGGCTCGTCGTGTGAAGTGTGTAGAACTTCGCGGAAACAAGCAGGTACAACATGAAGGTAGGCTGTTTTGATCGCTGCAAGGTGTACGGCGCGTCTGCTTTCGTCAGTTGGGTCAGGGACTCGGCGATGCGCGAAAAGTTTTTTTACAAACCGTCGGTAATATGCGCACAGTCCGAGAAATCTGCGCACTGCTTTCTTATCGGCCGGCGGTGGAAACTGTTCAATAACAGCTGTTTTCTGCGGGTACGGGAGTACTCCCTCCTTGCTAATGATGTGGTCTAGAAACAGCAGCTCTTCGCAGGCAAAGTGGCACTTCTCTGCTTTCAAAGTTAGGCCAGACGACTTGATGGCGTCTAGTACCGTTCGAAGTCTTTTGAGGTGCCGCATCATTCCACTTGTTGAATGACGCCACGCGCTCGAATTGGTCCAACCATTCTTCAGGGTCTTCGCCTAGGGATACATTGAAAGTTGGCGGAACCCGCGGCGGCTGCAGTATGATCGGTGTCGACATCTTCGGCGAGGTTGCGGTGCTCGTAGCGGTGTCTTTTCGCTGTCTGGTGCGGTCCGGCAGGGTCGCGAACTCAGGCTCCTCTCCCTGGAAACGTCGGCTGGCTCGCTGAGCTGCTGGCTGGCCCTCGGGTACGAAGCGCTCAGAACTGGCTTCACGACTTAAAGGGGGCGTCCGGAACATGAAAGGCTACCCAGCAACCCCACCAGATGTCACGTAGTGGTGACGACAGTCGAAGCAGCGATGAAGACGGAAAAAAGTGTGTTCTAAAAGAACTGCTTATTGGGCTGACTTGCACCCAAAATGGACTTAATCACTCGCTGGCGGCGAAGCGACAAGCGTCCTCGGCGGTCGTCGAACAGAATGCCCGCCGCTCTCGGCCATGCTCAATTTAAAGCTGATAGCGAACTATCGACATAAAGCGTGAGAAGTAACTAGGACATTCCGGAACAACGTAGGAATAACTCAGCCTGGCTGCGATCAATCGAGATAAATTAAGTTGCGTCTTGCGTCGCAAACAAAGCGATAAGGTTGTGTGGCGGCAGATTTGAAGAATGAACAAACACTGCAAATGTTCGCGGCAATATCAACGCTGCTCTATTTTTTTATTGCGATGTCAGTAATGATACTGGCGAGATTATCATCCATCTCTTAGACACTCGGAAGTTAGTTCTTAGTTGCACCGGACTGCATCTTATGGTTGAAATTATGACTGTCTCTGCATTGAAACTTACAGCTAACTCCTTGAAACGCTTCTTCGTTACTAGTTTTTTCGTTGCCTATTCTAACCGAGGCTAATTCGGTACATCAACGTCATATTTTCGCTTCATACCTTCTTGCCAAAGCTTGCTACATATCTTCTCTACATATCTTTTTGCGATACTAGATTTTGCGCCAAAGTTCTAAGGATGTTTCAGTGTTACTCTCGCAATTTGGCCTCTTCCAGCTTCACAACCGTTTCTCCCATTTGCGGAAGAAGGTATTCATGATACACAAGCTACCTTGTTCTGCGAGCTTTAATAAAGACTCCCACCTGCTATCCTGGTACCCCATTTCTTGGTCGGCTATGCGGTTCTTCCCTACCTAGGCATTGATGTTGCCCTTAAGGACAGGCCGCCATGTCTCTTAATTACATGGCAGTCTTTAAATTTGTTGTGTATCTTTTAAACGATGAGTACTTGCTCACTACATTAGCTGAGCTTATACCGTGCCGAAAAGCACGAGACGCGTGTACAGTGGGGAATCAGGGCACGTAAAGAACCGCAGGTGGTCGAAATTATACACAATCCTCCACTACATCGTCCTGCATAGCCTGTGTCCGTTTAGGAATTGAATTGCCACAAAAACAAAAAACAAATATTAGCTGACCGGTCTACCATAATATGGCAGATTGGGCTACTAAAACTGGAACTGTTAAGTAAGTCGCCTGCAGGAAAGTCAAGTAGAAGGAATAAAGCAGGTAAAAAGGCCCTTGGTACCACCAGAAAACGTTCACAACAAATATTTTTAATGAATTAATACTACATTTTAGGGCAAGAAATGACGAGTACGCTGTTCACTTCGCCTCTCCGATTACAGATGTAAACACAAGCATCAGGCAGCAGCAGCCTAATACCACTAAAGAACAAAGTGTGTCGAGCAGTCAAGATGGCACAAAAGGTTGTTCCAGACATTCCATTTGACACGTAACACTTTCGCGCTTTCCTGTTATTTCGCCTCCCTCGAAATACGCCTTCCTTGACCAGGGGATCACTAGCCGTACGCCATGATTGTTGCTTTTGTCCCTTAGGTTGGATGGAGGAGGTACAGAATAGAAATTTGAACGAACATTATTATATAGTCACAGTCTGAGTGCAGAAGGCAACGTTGTGCAGGGCATCAAAATCCTTTGACGAGTATTCCGACAAGGGTGAAATCCATCCTTGATATGCTTGTGTAGCACTCCACTTTGCGATAACGAACATGTGGGATGGGGAAGTGTCGAAGACAATTGTTTGAGAAAGTGTTGTTCTTAAGCATTTCAGCAGACAGCAAAGAAATATGAGACATGCACAAGCCCCTCCGTCTCAGCACTTTCTCTTGCAATCACATAGGCACAAACTTGCATCTCCACCTCCTTCAATGTAACCAATAAAATTGCTCCTGTGCTGGTGGTTTTAACACAATATATGGGATAAATTACAAAGAATATCATGAACATTTGAAATAAGCACAAGCACCAACTCCCGTATGAGTACTTTCTCTTGTAATCACATGGACACGAGCAGGCATCGGCAACTCCTTCAATGATACCAATAAACAATTTTGTACGCTTGTGATTTTAACACCCCATATCTGATAATATATAAGGAATAGTTAAAATTGGAGTTTAGCTTTTCGTTTGCGCTGCTTCGCTGTTAACTTCTTTTTGCATTGAAGTAAATGGAAAGAAGCAGGTGGGATATGTTTCGAATCAGGCTATCAAATCATATTGAAGGAGACAACAATGTCGACTATGGCCGGGCCGAAATGTCAAGGATTATTCTGAAGTAGTTAGCGTTGTAGTTCTTTTTGGGTCTTTTAGCTACGCATTTTTTTAACGCGTTACAAATGCTTCTGAGACAACTAGTCGAGAAACACATGATTAAAAAGTAAGTGTATCCTGCGAAAATTTTACTAAACATAGAGCTTTAATAATGGTAGCGGTGGTGATAAACTTTAATTAAATAGCTTTGCGCCCCATGAACTGAGGCTCCTTTCCTAAACAGGGAGGGGCCATTAGTCAAGGGCTGCTATGGCCTTAGCTGCTTCGCCGCCCGGTGAGCCAGCTGTCGTTCGTCTTCTAGCCTTGAGCTGGACAGCATGGCCTCCCATGGCTGAGGTGTTGCGTTTCGGAGTTTTGGCTCTTCCCACATCTTTGCCAAACCCATGTTCTCTGATACAGTGTAGGGTGTCCCCCACAAAGCAGGAATGCACTTGGGTATAATGTAGGATGTTATGTCTTATAAAAGGCTGATATGTGGATAGACATCCACCTGCAGCCGCCTCCAATCTACGGGTTTTCCCAGTCAGCTTCTTGTGTGGTAAGGAGTGGATTCGTTGATTTAATTTGTGGTAGGTAAGGATCTCACTGTAGGGTTGTGGGACCGGCATTGGGGGCACTGAGCCTTCTGTCGGGGCCCGTGTAAACGCCCTGATGGCCGCTTAGAGATTCGTGGCCTGGTGTCAAGAAGATTACTGTTTCAAGAAGTAGGCGTTTGCGCATTGTTAAAATACGGTGTGCGTTAATCTTCGCAACTTCGGCATGCCACTTGACAGTCACGTGTCTTAAATAACCATGAACCGATATACTGAACAAAGCGATTTTCAACCTACACATAAATACGTTTTTTTAGCATTAGAAAGGTTCATCTACCGAAGTTTAATAAGAGGAAGTCTTAAAGTACAATTAATAAATCGAATTGAAGCAGCACGTAGACAAAAAACAAAAAGAACGAATACCAAACGGAGCTCGGGGGTGATTATAATCTCTCATTCTCTAAGTTATCTGCCTACGTTTATCTGGCAGGGTTCTCTGTTCACAAACTAGCTCAACTAGAGGCAGTTGTGAAGTATTTACTGTTCCATGTTTAAGTCCACACTTAACTGCTGCTGTTCAATGTTGCAACTGACACCTTGGACATTATTCTTAGCGCCATTCTGGAGCAAGAAAGTTGGTCTCCGACGTGAGCACCATTTAGCTAAGACAATAACATCCCGCGTGCTACAAGCACAGCTTCCCAGCTAGCCTCCATATATTGTGTAAATTCTGCGCTCACTTTCAGCGGAAGATAAAGCGCGAAGAAAGCTTAAAATTGCGGAAGCAATTAAGCGGCATATCCTCCATATCCTCCACCCCTTTATTTCTATAAATGCTAATTTGTACCACAGTGTTAGTGCAATGCACAAGGCGCTGAAGATTTGGACAATAGCCGTCAGAATCCCTAACAGAGTGTTGCCAGTAAATGATTAGATCATTCTTAATTCTAGTTTAAATTCAGCGTTTCTCTTCCAGGATAAGTTAGCACTGTGCACAACTTCATCAGTGGTCACGAACTGCGCGTCTTTTTACAAGAATGTAGACTCTCAGGAGCAAGTGCGTCACTGCAATAACATTATCCAAAGGCCTTGCTAAGCACTCTGGAAATTTTTCTTCTATTGGCGTTGTCATGCTCAGCGAGTAAAATGTTACTTGCTAATTTAGCTCTATATGTGGTTGACGCTGAAACACATATTTACATATCCATTGCGACAAGCTCAAAATCAGCTCATGGGTTTCGTTGGCAAGAGCTCCAATCTCTAAGAGAAGGAAGAGCAGACATCCATTCCTTGACATTTCCAGAGTACGACCGATCGAACACTCATCAAAATTCATGCTCTGTTTCCACGGGATATTGATGTGCGAAATGTGTATTGGTTGATTGCGCATTCCTAAACTGTATTTTATTTTCCCTGGGAAAGGACTGAAAACGAGAATAATCTGAAAGTATTTATTCTAAACTTTTAATCGTGCCGCATAACGTCCGTTCTTTTGAAGATGGTTTTTCAATAAATTATCATTTCTTAACGCCTTTTTATCTCACACTGCTTTGTATAAAGGCTCATCTCCCACTAATGTAAAAGCAGTCACATTATTACATTTTCAGTTTCACCAAGGACCTAGACTTCCCATTTTTTGTATGCGTATGCACTAAATTATACCTTTTTTCTAGGTTATGTTTCTCACTGTAATTGCAAAAGAGATCGCCTGCATAGTACAATGAAAACAAAGTTTGTAGTCTGTGTCACCACCCAGATTAGGAGGCTTAAACTCATTCTGAAATATATATCCGCTATAAATCGTAATGAGAAGAAGCATTTTAGTGTCCCGAATAATTTTGTTCAGTGGAAAAGCATCCACCAATGCACGACATAAAAAAGCAACTTAAGCCGTGTTGCTGACCAGCCTAAGTAGCGAGCCAGAGAAATTCCATCTTTATTCATTTCTAGAGTTTAATGTACAGTAACAAATATTACTATTTAGCTATTTCGCTTTCGACGATAAGTCCAGTGGCAAATTTCGAAATGTTCTAAAGAAAACGTCCAATGAGGGCAATCTATTTTCACATGCTTAGTAAATTAGTTCTTTTTGCGTTTATACGGAAGCCCGCGAAACATGAAAAATACCCTGTGATAATGCACTCGGGCGCCTCGGCTGCATTGCGTTTTTAAGCGAATTTTGTAAGCCTAGGCGTGCTCGATGGTACCGCCCATGTGGTTTATCGTTTAATGAGGGCTTAACGTCCCAAAGCGACTCAGGCTATGAGGGACGCCGTAGTGGAGGAGTTTTATTAGGGCTCCGGCATTTCGACCACCTGGAGTCCTTTAACGTGCACTGATATCGCACAGTACACGGGCCTCTAGAACTCCGCCCATGTGACCTGATGAAAACAATATGTGGGCGCTGGGAACATACTGAAAGTAAAAGACATGTAGCCTTTCATTTTACTAGAAGCGCCTTGCTGCTTATTTTGACACAGACCTCTACGCCAAACACTTTTTGCGCCCCTGGTAGTCGCCGCCTGCGTTTTGTCCTAGCCCGCGTAACGCGCATGCACCCTTTATCTATTGAGGAAAGCAACAACAACATATTGTGATCTGGCCACCTTTAGTGAAGAAAGCAGCACACGCGCTGGTGCGACCGACCTGAAACGTCTTCCGGCGACCAATATCGGTGCTTTGGGTTTCGGCTTGCCTATCGCTTCCAGGAACATGCCTGCCTGCTACTTCCACGCTGAACACAGCCAGGCAACTAGCGTTACTTTGAGTTACGCAGCCAGTGCTCACTGCATTGTTTTTGCTCTTCAAATCTGTGGCCACATTGAGCGTGGCTACGTTTACTGCGGCTTTTTTTTTTACCTACGCTGGCTGCGCTCTATTTTATTTGCCAGTGCATAAAAAGCATACCTCCGCCCTCCTACACAAACACATTTCTTTACCGCCCTCTGTATCTTATGACCTCCACTCTCCACACCGCCTTTGTAGAGGCGCAGGCTAGATGAAGACAAAAAAAAAGGGGGGGGGGGGGGGCGTATCAAACAAGCAATTTGAGCTTCTGGTGGCAGACGTCGTGAATGCGTCGAGCGCAGCCTGAAACGTCTGCAAGTATTCGTCAGCCTAGAGGACGACAACGACGCGGCGGTCCAGTTTCGCGTTAAGTACCGCACAGTCCTCACTTTTTACACAGATAACATTGTGCACAAGGTGATATTGCGTACTTCTCGCTGAAGAACGCTACTTAACGAATTAACGATCAGGCGTTGAATAGCGAAAGCTCTACCTCACGGGCAAAGCTTCAAAAGCCGGGCCATCGCTGAAGCCTTGACCTTCGCCTTAACCTTGAATAATATATATATATATATATATATATATATATATATATATATATATATATATATACATATATATATATATATATATATATATATATATATATATATATATATATATATATATATATATATATATATATATATATATATATATATATATATATATATATATATAAAGGGAGCCAACAGTCACCGAAACCAAGGTGCATAGGGGAACGTTATTTTTTTTAATGTGTTGTGCTTATCAGTGGGATAATATTACTTAGATTGATAAATCGCTTAAAGAAAATCACTTATAAAGCAGCAGAAAAAACAACCATGCCGCCAGGGGGATCCGAACCCACGACCTCCGAATAACGCGTCCGGTACTCTTACCAAATGAGCTACGGCGACGGCTGTCCACTCTGCTGCTCTCGTGGGTATTTATATTTATTTGGTGTACGCGAACCTTGAGAGTGTTCACCAGCGCCACCCTCGACCATAGCGGCGGACGTAGCACGTCCTGTAATACCGCGAGCGTGACGTGAAACGTCATCTAACGGCGAGGGCGGAAACTGTACGAGAGCCCTCTTAAGCAACCTGTGGGATCAAGACTGCCAGAACCAAGACCCTCGTTAAGCTATTAGCAGACAAGGTAACGTAAATGAGGGGCCCGGTTGACAAACTTATAAAGGGAGCCAACAGTCACCGAAACCAAGGTGGATAGGGGGACGTTATTTTTTATTTGTTGTGCTTATCAGTGGGATAATATTATTTACAATAATAGATCGCTTAAAGCAAATTACTTATAAAGCGGTTCGGATCCCACCGGTGGCATGGTTGTTTTTTTCTGCTGCTGCGTTTCGGATTTTTGGCTCTTCCCACATCTTTGCCAAACCCATGTTCTCTGATACAGTGTAGGGTGTCCCCCACAAAGCAGGAATGCACTTGGGTATAATGTAGGGTGTTATGTCTTATAAAAGGCTGATATGTGGATAGACATCCACCTGCAGCCGCCTCCAATCTACGGGTTTTTCCCTGTCAGCTTCTTGTGTGGTAAGGAGTGGATTCGTTGATTTACTTTGTGGTAGGTAAGGATCTCACTGTAGGGTTGTGGGACCGGCATTGGGGGCACTGAGCCTTCTGTCGGGGCCCGTGTAAACGCGCTGATGGCCGCTTAGAGATTCGTGGCCTGGTGTCAAGATGATTACTGTTTCAAGAAGTAGGCGTTTGCTCATTGTTAAAATACGGCGTGCGTTAATCTTCGCAACATCGGCATGCCACTTGACAGTCACGTGTCTTAAATAACCATGAACCGATATACTGAACAAAGTGATTTTCAACCTACACATTAAATACGTTTTTTTAGCATTAGAAAGGTTCATCTACCGAAGTTTATTAAGAGGAAGTCTTAAAGTACAATTAATTAATTGAATTGAAGCAGCACGTAGACAAAAAACAAAAAGAACGAATACCAAACGGAGCTCTGGGTGATTATATTCTCTCATTCTTTCCTTTATCTGCCTACGTTTTTCTGGCAAGGTTCTCCGTTCACAAACTAGCTCAACTAGAGGCAGCTGTGAAGTACTTAGGGTTCCATCTTTAAGTCCACACTTAATTGCTGCTGTTCAATGTTGCACCTGACACCTTGGACATTATTCATAGCGCCATTCTGGACCAAGGAAGTTGGTCTCCGACGTGAAGCACCATTTAGCTAAGACAATAACATCCCGCATGCTACAATCGCAGCTTCCCAGCTAGCCTCTATATATTGTATAAATTCTGCGCTCACTTTTAGCAGAAGGTAAAGCGCGAAGGAAGCTTAAAATTGCGGAAGCAATTAAGCGGCATATCCTCCTTATCCTACAGCCCTTTATTTCTACAAATGCTAATTTATACCACAGTGTTAGGGCAATGCACAAGGCGCTGAAGATTTGGACTATAGCCGTCAGAATCCCTGACAGTTGGTTGCCAGTAAATGATTAGATCATTCTTAATTCTAGTTTAAATTCAGCGTTTCTCTTCCAGGATAAGTTAGCGCTGTGCACAACTTCATCAGTGGTCACGAACTGCGCGTCTTTTTACAAGATTGTAGACTCTCAGGAGCAAATGCGTCACTGCAGTAACAGTATCTAAAGGCCTTGCTAAGCACTCTGGAGATTGTTCTCCTATTGGCGTTGTCATGCTCAGCGAGTAAAATGTTATTTGCTAATTTAGCTCTATATGCGGTTGACGCTGAAACACATATTTACATATCCATTGCGACAAGCTCAAAATCAGCTCATGGGTTTCGTTGGCAAGAGCTCCAATCTCTAAGAGAAGGAAGAGCAGACATCAATTCCTTGACATTTGCAGAGTACGACCGATCGAACACTCATCAAAATTCATGCTCTGTTTCCACGGGATATAAATGTGCCAAATGTGTATTTGTTGATTGCGCATGCCTTAACTGTATTTTATTTTCCCTAGGAAAGGAATGAAAACGAGAATAATCTGAAAGTAATTATTCTAAAATTTTAATCGTGCCGCATAACGCCCGTTCTTTTGAAGATGGTTTTTCAATAAATTATCATTTCTGAACGCCTTTTAATCTCACACTGCTTTGTATAAAGGCTCATCCCCCACTAATGTAAAAGCAGTCACATTATTACATTTTCAGTTTCACCAAGGACCTAGACTCCCCATTTTTTGTATGCGTATTCACTAAATTATACCTTTGTTCTAGGTTATGTTTTTCACTGTAATTGCAAAAAAGATCGCCTGCATAGTACAATGAAAACAAAGTTTGTAGTCTGTGTCACCACCCAGATAAGGAGTCAAACTCCTCCTGAAATATATATCCGCTATAAATCGTAATGAGAAGAAGCATTTTAGTGTCCCGAATAATTTTATTCAATGGAAAAGCATCCACCAATGCACGACATATAGAGGCAACTTAAGCTGTGTTGCTGACCAGCCTAAGTAGCGAGCCAGAGACATTCCATCTTTATTCATTTCTAGATTTTATTGTACAGTAACAAAATTACTATTTAGCTATTTCGCTTTCGACGATAAGTCCAGTGGCGAATTTCGAAATGTCCGAAGGAAAACTTCCAATGAGGGCAATCTATTTTCACATGCTTAGTAAATTAGTTCTTTTTGCGTTTATACGGAAGCCCGCGAAACATGAAAAATACCCTGTGATAATGCACTCGGGCGCCTCGGCTGCATTGCCTTTTTACGCGAATTTTGTAAGCCTAGGCGTGCTCGATGGTACCGCCCACGTGGTTTATCGTTTAATGGGGGCTTAACGTCCCAAAGCGACTCAGGCTATGAGGGACGCCGTAGTGGAGGGCTCCGGAAATTTCGACCACCTGGAGTTCTTTAACGTGCACTGACATCGCACAGTACACGGGCATCTAGAACTCCGCCCATGTGATCTGATGAAAACAATATTTGGGCGCTGGGAACATACTGAAAGTAAAAGATATGTAGCCTTTCATTTTACTAGAACCGCCTTGCTGCTTATTTTGACACAGACCTCTACGCCAAACACTTTTTGCGAACCTGCTAGTCGCCGCCTGCGTTTTGTCCTAGTCCGCGCAACGCGCATGCACCCTTTATCTATTGAGGAAAGCCACAACATATTGTGATCTGGCCACCTTTAGTGAAAAAAGCTGCACACGCGCTGGTGCGACCGACCTGAAACGCCTTCCGGCGACCAATATCGGTGCTTTGGGTTTCGGCTTGCCTATCGCTTCCAGGCACATGCCTGCCTGCTACTTCGACGCTGAACACAGCCAGGCAACTAGCGTTACTTTGAGTTACGCAGCCAGTGCCCACTGCATTGTTTTTGCTCTTCAAATCTGTGGCCACATTGAGCGTGGCTACGTTTACTGCGGCTTTTTTTTTTACCTACGCTGGCTACGCTCCATTTTATTTGCCAGTGCATAAAAAGCATACCTCCGCCCTCCTACACAAACGCATTTCTTTACCGCCCTCTGTATCTTATGAACTCCACTCTCCACACCGCCTTTGTAGAGGCGCAGGCTAGATGACGACAAAAAAAAAAGGGGGGGGGGCGTATCAAAAAAGCAATTTGAGCTTCTGGTGGCAGACGTCGTGAATGCGTCGAGCGCAGCCTGAAACGTCTGCAAGTATTCGTCGGCCTAGAGGACGACAACGACGCAGCGGTCCAGTTTCGCGTTAAACACCGCACAGACCTCACTTTCTACAAACATAACATCGTGCACCAGGTGATATTGCGTATTTCTCGCTGAAGAACGCTACTTAACGACTTAACGGTCAGGCGTTGAAGAGGGAAAGCTCTACCTCACGGGCAAAGCTTCAAAAGCCGGGCCATCGCTGAAGCCTTGACCTTCGCCTTAACCTTGAATAATATATATATATATATATATATATATATATATATATATATATATATATATATATATATATATATATATATATATATATATATATATATATATATATATATATATATAAAGGGAGCCAACAGTCACCGAAACCAAGATGCATAGGGGAACGTTATTTTTTTTAATGTGTTGTGCTTCTCAGTGGGATAATATAACTTAGAATAATAAATCGCTTAAAGCAAATCACTTATAAAGCAGCAGAAAAAACAACCATGCCGCCGGGGGGATCCGAACCCACCACCTCCAAATATCGCGTCCTGTACTCTTACCGAATGAGCTACGGCGACGGCTGTCCACTCTGCTGCTCTCGTGGGTATTTATATTTATTTGGTGTAAGCGAACCTTGAGAGTGTTCACCAGCGCCACCCTCGACCATAGCGGCGGACGTAGCACGTCCTGTAATACCGCGAGCGTGACGTGAAACGTCATCTAACGGCGAATGCGGAAACTGTACAAGAGCCCCCTTAAGCAACCTGTGGGATCAAGACTGCCAGAACCAAGACCCTCGTTAAGCTATTAGCAGACAAGGTAACGTAAATGAGGGGCCCGGTTGACAAACTTATAAAGGGAGCCAACCGTCACCGAAACCAAGGTGGATAGGGGAACGTTATTTTTTTATTTGTTGTGCTTATCAGTGGGATAATATTATTTACATTAATAGATCGCTTAAAGCAAATTACTTATAAAGCGGTTCGGATCCCACCGGCGGCATGGTTGTTTTTTCTGCTGCTGCGTTTCGGATTTTTGGCTCTTCCCACATCTTTGCCAAACCCATGTTCTCTGATACAGTGTAGGGTGTCCCCCACAAAGCAGGAATGCACTTGGGTATAATGTAGGGTGTTATGTCTTATAAAAGGCTGGTATGTGGATAGACATCCACCTGCAGCCGCCTCCAATCTACGGGTTTTTCCCCGTCAGCTTCTTGTGTGGTAAGGAGTGGATTCGTTGATTTACTTTGCGGTAGGTAAGGATCTCACTGTAGGGTTGTGGGACCGGCATTGGGGGCACTGAGCCTTCTGTCGGGGCCCGTGTAAACGCGCTGATGGCCGCTTAGAGATTCGTGGCCTGGTGTCAAGATGATTATTGTTTCAAGAAGTAGGCGTTTGCGCATTGTTAAAATACGGCGTGCGTTAATCTTCGCAACTTCGGCATGCCACTTGACAGTCACGTGTCTTAAATAACCATGAACCGATATACTGAACAAAGCGATTTTCAACCTACACATTAAATACGTTTTTTTAGCATTAGAAAGGTTCATCTACCGAAGTTTATTAAGAGAAAGTCTTAAAGTACAAATAATTATTTGAATTGAAGCAGCACGTAGACAAAAAACAAAAAGAACGAATACCAAACGGAGCTCTGGGTGATTATATTCTCTCATTCTTTCCTTTATCTGCCTACGTTTTTCTGGCAAGGTTCTCCGTTCACAAACTAGCTCAACTAGAGGCAGTTGTAAAGTACTTAGGGTTTCATCTTTAAGTCCACACTTAATTGCTGCTGTTCAATGTTGCACCTGACACCTTGGACATTATTCTTAGCGCCATTCTGGAGCAAGAAAGTTGGTCTCCGACGTGAGCACCATTTAGCTAAGACAATAACATCCCGCGTGCTACAAGCACAGCTTCCCAGCTAGCCTCCATATATTGTGTAAATTCTGCGCTCACTTTCAGCGGAAGATAAAGCGCGAAGAAAGCTTAAAATTGCGGAAGCAATTAAGCGGCATATCCTCCATATCCTCCACCCCTTTATTTCTATAAATGCTAATTTGTACCACAGTGTTAGTGCAATGCACAAGGCGCTGAAGATTTGGACAATAGCCGTCAGAATCCCTAACAGAGTGTTGCCAGTAAATGATTAGATCATTCTTAATTCTAGTTTAAATTCAGCGTTTCTCTTCCAGGATAAGTTAGCACTGTGCACAACTTCATCAGTGGTCACGAACTGCGCGTCTTTTTACAAGAATGTAGACTCTCAGGAGCAAGTGCGTCACTGCAATAACATTATCCAAAGGCCTTGCTAAGCACTCTGGAAATTTTTCTTCTATTGGCGTTGTCATGCTCAGCGAGTAAAATGTTACTTGCTAATTTAGCTCTATATGCGGTTGACGCTGAAACACATATTTACATATCCATTGCGACAAGCTCAAAATCAGCTCATCGGTTTCGTTGGCAAGAGCTCCAATCTCTAAGAGAAGGAAGAGCAGACATCAATTCCTTGACATTTCCAGAGTACGACCGATCGAACACTCATCAAAATTCATGCTTTGTTTCTACGGGATATTGATGTGCCAAATGTGTATTTGTTGATTGCGCATGCCTAAACTGTATTTTATTTTCCCTAGAAAGGGAATGAAAACGAGATTAATCTGAAAGTATTTATTCTAAAATTTTAATCGTGCCGCATAACGCCCGTTCATTTGAAGATTGTTTTTCAATAAATTATCATTTCTGAACGCCTTTTAATTTCACACTGCTTTGTATAAAGGCTCATCTCCTACTAATGTAAAAGCAGTCACATTATTACATTTTCAGTTTCACCAAGGACCTAGACTCCCCATTTTTTGTATGCGTATGCACTAAATTATACCTTTCTTCTAGGTTATGTTTCTTATTGTAATTGCAAAGGAGATCGCCTGGACAGTACAATGAAAACAAAGTTTGTAGTCTGTGTCACCACCTGGATAAGGAGTCTTAAACTCCTCCTGAAATATATATCGGCTATAAATCGTAATGAGAAGAAGCATTTTAGTGTCCCGAATAATTTTGTTCAGTGGAAAAGCATCCACCAATGCACGACATAAAAAAGCAACTTAAGCCGTGTTGCTGACCAGCCTAAGTAGCGAGCCAGAGAAATTCCATCTTTATTCATTTCTAGAGTTTAATGTACAGTAACAAACTTACTACTTAGCTATTTCGCTTTCGACGAGAAGTCCAGTGGCAAATTTTGAAATTTCCGAAAGAAAACGTCTAATGAGGGCAATCTATTTTCACATGCTTAGTAAATTAGTTCATTTTAAGTTTATACGGAAGCCCGCGAAACATGAAAAATAGACTGTGATAATGCACTCGGGCACCTCGGCTGCATTGCCTTTATATGCGAATTTTGTAAGCATAGGCGTGCTCGATGGTACCGCCCATGTGGTTTAGTGGTTTAGTGGGCTTTAACGTCACAAAGCGACTCAGGCTATGAGGGACGCCGTAGAAATATGTATATATATATATATATATATATATATATATATATATATATATATATATATATATATATATATATATATATATATATATATATATATATATATATATATATATATTGCCGCAAGTGGGATTCAAACCCGTGGCGGCGCGAACAGATTGTCTTCAGTGGCAACAAGGCAGAAAACTGAGCTGGTTGGTATATGTTTTTTATTAAAAAAAACCAGGCGCAAACAAACAACGACACAGAAGGCACACAGCGCTTACTCGCAACTACAAAAATTTTTATTCATAGGCTTCTATATATGCAACAAAAACCGAAACAAACCTGGAGTAATCGCACTCCACGCACCGACCGATGTGCAGGAAAAGATTAACACGCGGTTTTCAATCGCTCTTTCAAAAAACTTATCGCTCCACCGGACAAGCACACTGAAGGGTCACTAAAATATGTATGCCCCGTTTTCAAGATATGATAGGCTTCAACTATCTCCCGTGTTACATGATCTGGTGACGAAAAAGAACACGTTTTGGAAAAGAGGGAACATTTCCTCTTGCGCTTGCTGCAGTCACGACAATGAAGCACCATATTGTTTGAAGTGTTACCTCTTCCCAAATCTCCGCCATGCCCCATCAGTTCAAACATCGCACATTCAAACATCGACCACTCTGGCCTATGTATACTTTTCCGCAAGACAGTGGCATATTGTACACTGTGCCCACTTTGCACGCGACATACAGTGACACATGTCTGACAGCACATCCTAATTTTCTTTTCTTCGCCCCCACCTCCGCCTTAGCTTGAATCGCAGGGCATAACGTTGACTGTTTTCGACAGCCGAAAACATGACACGAATGCCATGCCTGCCAGCAACTTTCTTAATCCCGTTTGAAAGTCGATGCACATACAGTACTGCCACGGGTTTGCTGTGTTCTTTTTTGTCGAAAAGGGCCAGGGGGAAAACGGGTAAAGGGCCAGGGGAAAAACGACAAAAAGAACACACCATTGCCACCAAAATATGCCAACGGGACGACGGTCCCGCCCAAAGGAAACCACACCAGGTCGGAGAGAGCCGAATTAACAGCTCCGGCGGCCCCCAATCTTTATCTTCGTCTGCGCGCGCTCGCTCTTCCGCGCGCCTCCTCTTCTTCCGCGCAGGGCACTTGGTCGGCGTACGCCGTGCCCGGGGCGTTTATTCCCGTAACAATATATAGCAGCCTCTGAATAAAAATTATTGTAGTTGCAGGAAAGCGCTCTGTGCCTTCTGTGTCGTTGTTTGTTAGCGCCTGGTTTTTTCGTAATGGCTTCAGTGGCCACTGCACGAAAGCATTGTGCTATCTTGTGCCATATGTTCTCTTCATGTTGCTGTGACTCTGGAAGGCCCGCATGATTGACAGCCTTAAAGAGTAGACAGAAAACGCGTCAGCCCCACCTACATAAATGAAATCTTTTCTGAGAATTTTCTTATCTTTCGCTGTGAGGCTCAGGGAGCAAAATTTTTTCTCTAGCATAGTTGTTATATGCAGTCGCTGGCGGCAATAAAAAAGCCGTTTTCCACTGGCAAAAGAATTGAAAAATTTCCTCATCACTTTTTAGGCAATCTGTTGAGCTTGTCAGCAATGGATGAGCAGAAGTGCATTTCTTCACATGACCTTTCCAACCTACGTACCAAGATTTTGTTCAAAATAATGCTCTATTGCCTCGACAGTTTTTGGATTACCAAAGGTTATAGGGCGACAAAGCACACTGCAGCTGTTTTTCTTTTTTGAAGGGAGGAGTGAAAACGAGAAAATGTTGATGACAGTGTGCCTTAAAACATTTAACCTTATACACTAAGCTTTTTTCCCAGAGGGAGGGTTTTCATTAAATATATTTTAAGGCAGCCATTTTAAATGGTGCTAATTCAAATATAAGCTGTTACCCCTCCAACAACATAGAAATCTCATTATGAGTTCTGTTGAGCAAGTAACAATTCATGATTATATTTGTGCCCGCACTGAGATGCACATTTGACGTAATGTCCCCTAGTAAAAACCAAAGCAATCTGCAACGCTATCTACTCCTGTCTACTACCGTCTGCTCCTGATATTAAAAAATAAATAACATAAAAATGGTAGGAGATGATAAGAGGGCTCATATCGGTAGCCACCGCACTCGAACGTTAGTAGGTTCCTTAGATGGACGTGCCTTTGTACTGGCATTCATTAATTTTTCAAAATCGATTGTACAGACGGCATATCTGATTGGTTGCATGGCTTGAGAAGCCTGCGTTGTAATGTGCTTGTCATTCATCTGGACAGCGGGCCCAGTGTCCCAAGGCGCTTTTCCACTTAACCTGCCAGCTCCTTCAAACTCTTGCCTTTTTGGCACGGACAGTGCAATCAGCTTCCCTACCAGCTTTGGCTGTTTTACGAGCCATACCCCTCAGGAGCTCTTGTTCGCCCTTCTGGACGCGTTAGACCACATGTGCCACCTTGTGGCATTCATGCGTGGGTATTTAGTACTGCAGTTGACTAAATAGGCGAACTTCAAGATCTCCAAACTCATCCGGCATGATTGGATAGCGGACGCGCTCGAACAAAGCGCTAATAAGCCTAAACTTGAACCACGCGTGTTCTTCCAATACGAATGTCATTTACAGAATATCATTTTAGGATACTCTTATCGGATATCACAAAAACATTATCTGTAAATAGCGCGAATAAACACAATAAGCAAGCGAAATACGTAGCGGAGCTGAGGCTGGTGTGCACGCTATCTTTTCTCCTAAGTACGCCCTCTTTTCTAACCGCGCAAGTCCCAAAGTATCGTAACTCAACACTGTTGTCGGGTGTTCAAGGATTGCCTCTGTTACTATGTATGTTCACTCAAATCCTTCAGTTCTTGCCCAGTGTCACTTGTTGCTCGGAGATGGCTACCATTGCTCAAGTAAATTTTTTCTAAAAGTACAAAATGAAGATTCTGCGAGTACAGATTCGCGGCCCACAGCAGTTAATTGTTAGAAGAGTACCTACGAGCAACCTTAGTGAATAGGAAGCCACAAAGAAACCTTCAGGCACGCGGAATCAAGTAATCTTTGTTTGGTCATGTTCTTTAGCCGTTTAATGAAACAAATGTAAGTTTAGTCTTAAGTGTTATATGAAACGCCAAAGGAAGCGTTCTTTAAATTGCACAAATAAATGACGAATGAGCTGTTTATTTAGAAACTTAGGCTTGAGGTACACATTAGAATTTAGTTGTTAAGGAAGAGAAAAGTAGGACACTATTAAATAAAGGGGAGGGGCGGCGGCTTGGGTGCTCAAGCCACGCTCTGCACTGGTTTGTAGAGGCCACTTATTTTAGCATATTTGCCAATATCTTCTCCGATGCCATTAACTCTGACTCTGGTCAATGCACTTAATTCCTAGTCATTGGTTGGAAAACCATGCTTAGCGGCGAGGTAGTGGCGTCTCTTGCGGAACTCTGAGCAATTCCAAACTAGGTGGTACAAATCAGCACGTCACATAGAGCAACAGTACGCGCACTTCATGACGTCTACATAGCTCCCATGATGGCAGCAAAGGCCAGTAAGCTATATATAAATTATTACCTTAGATTAGGTATATTGTAAATTTAATTACACCCTCAGTGTCAGTTCCGTGTTTTTTTTCTATTGGGACGTGGTAATGCTACACACAACTCTGTTTCTGGACACCATAATCTGTAACTTTATTAAAAATGCAAACAAAACAGGAGACCAAAGGCATCAGCACAGAAACACGTAGTTGAGTGTTTAAAGGTCATCACAGCGTTGTGGCTAGTTTGATCATCTGTCACTGTCAAGCAGAGCGAGCAAACTTCTTTTCTTAACTCAGCTCTGAAATTCATTCGCTTGTTGAAATGCAGAAGAAGCTTTCAGTTGACTAAAAGCAGAATATTGGCTGGTGAATGTTCACCAGAACCGCTTGAGCTTGTAGCGATGGGCGAACAAAGATCCGTTATCCGGTGTGACATTTGCAGCGGACGTAGAAATCTATTAAAATTTATGCTTCGATCGTTTCCACGAGGCTTCTGCTTTTGCAAAATTTTATGGCCGATAGAGCATGTCTCGCATGTGCTTTCCTTGAGAGAGAAAAGAAACATGGAATAATCTGGAGCGTTCGCTACCAAGCTTTAATGTTGGGCGCTCCCACTTTTTTCTCTTAGAAAAGTTTTTCAAAAAATTTATTTTATGGCCTTATTTTTGCATAGTACAGCTCCGATTATGGGCCCATTGCCGGCAGATTTACTGACAGATTCGTTATTAGAGGTTTTTTTTTAACGCTAGGAATGATTTCTTGATTTTTTTTATATGAACAAAAACGCACTCTTTCTTCGAGTTTAAGTTGCCTACCAATAACTACACAGGAGGTCGCTCGTATAGTGCTATGAAAACAATGTTTTTTTTTGCTTTTTATTTTGCTGGAGAGTAAGTGGGAGCCATAAAAGCGATTCAATAAAGACTTACGACGTACAGTGATACATAGAAAACTGAATAGTAGGCGGTGCATCCACACTAGGTTTTGGGCTGGTCATGTCTATTGGTTGCTATGCATGCAGCTCGCACTTTTCGACAAGGGCAGGCCTGTAATGTCTGTCATACCTGCTTTGACCCCTTTAGGATACGCTGTCATTAGTTGGTTATCTTTCAATTAGACAGCGGCCCAATGTCCATTGAGATAACTTCGCTTTACGTGCCGGGACATTAACGCTCACATCCTTCTCTGCTTTATCTGCTCGACAAGTCAAAACAATCGTTCTCACCACTTTAGCCTTCCAACGCATTAAATTGTATAGGCTGTCTTCACACCTTCCTGAGCGCCTGCATAATGCTACCGTTAGTGATATAAGCGAGCGCTTCTCTCTCTTGACTAGCAGCTTATTTGTACGGTCATTAGTGCAGCCTAACATTTGGAAGCACGTAACTAAAAGATAAAAGTTAGGAATGTGAAGATTTTGAACACCTCATCACCATCGTCATTTATTTATTTACCCTTCAAGGCCCTTAGTTTAGTGCATTACAACGGGGGAGAGCAGCCGAGACAAAATACATTGGTGAAATACCTGGAGCCAAAAGCTCTGACGGTCGGACGTTCGTCTAACGAGTGGGACGTACGAACGTGCTCTGTTTGCTGCAGCTTTGGCTCGGATCCTACATTCGGCTTCCGTATCGAAAATGTTTCGCAGGTGGGTACGATTTGGCTGGAAAATTTCTGCATATTATCCCTTAGGTTTGCGTGATTTCAGAACGATATTCCGCTGAATATGCGTAAAACAACGGCTTTAATCAATTTATGCTGGAGAAGAGTGCAAAATAAATGACTGATTTCGTATTCACAAAACAGTCGCATGAAAATGGTTTTGAGTTCGACATCCGATATTACTCACTATAGTTACAATAAATATGGCACTAGGTAGTGCGATGTCAGTTCCTGCAAAGAACTCTTTATCAACTGATAATCACTGCCGCTTTTCTTATAAAGAGTTTTAAAGAGGTAAATAATTTTCTACAGTCCAACCATAACATTAGCTTTGCGTTGTCAGTGGCGCGAAATTTCTGTTTCATTCCAAACATTACCAGGAGCTGTTTACATGCCTGAAAGTGTGGCATAACAAATGTGGTGCCGTTCATTTTCAGAATTGAGATGGTAGATCAGTTGACAAGAATTTAAGTCTCTTCGAATTTTTACTAGAAAGGCACTTGACAATAATAATAATAATTCATTTTGGGGGAAAGGAAATGGCGCAGTATCTGTCTCATATATCGTTGGACACCTGAACCGCGCCGTTAGGGAAAGGATAAAGGAGGGAGTTAAAGAAGAAAGGAAGGAGAGGTGGCGTAGTGGAGGGCTCCGGAATAATTTCGACCACCTGGGGATCTTTAACGTGCACTGACATCGCACAGCACACGGGCGCCTTAGCGTTTTTCCTGCATAAAAACGCAGCCGCCGCGGTCGGGTTCGAACCCGGGAACTCCGGATCAGTAGTCGAGCGCCCTAACCACTGAGCCACCGCGGCGGGTAAAGGCACTTGATCTGTTTTCACAACTAGCACACTTTACAAACTAAAGAAATATGCGCTAGCTCCTGCATCGCGCATATTTTAAGCGCTATTTTATGAGCCGATGTTGTTTTCTGAGAAAGCGTTGTGTAAATTTATACGAGGAATGACAGAAAAAAGTTAGTCATGTGCGTCTAATGTAGGGAAGACGAACTCTAAAGTTGTATTGACGAGAAGCTTTGTCATGATTGCGGACTTTTCATTTTTGTTTATGACGTGAGATGCAGCCATGTTTGTCGAGAAAGACTGTAGATGCGCGCGATTGGTTCTGCGCACGTTGCCGCTCTTGGTCTCTAAAGTTCTTCGTCAGGTTTAAATTTAGCACAATCAATATCGCTCCTGATTGTGCTCTTTGACGACCACCGAGAAGGCTAGTTGGTACGCCGCCTCAAGCCAGCAGAATAAAGAGTTCGTGTCAGTGCCCGGTTAATCTGCTCTTGTATTATTCACCGGCGTTGTCACCATCACGTGACCTTTGCTTGAGGTTGCTGAATCGTTCCTTTACCGTGTCGCTGAGGACGGAACCTGGCATCCAGCCATCCCCGTTGGATTCACAGCAGCCCCGAGGCCCACCAAAACTCCAAGGCCTACCTCATATGGACGCTAAAGTGTAATTGAGTCCATTTGACTGATTGAAAACACCGACCACGCCCTGGAGGGTGGAGGGAGGGTATGGCGAGAGCGTAGGACTGTAGCGCGGTCGATTTCCGGCAGCTGGTGGGAAAATCCCCGCCCAAGATCATCGGCGCCGCTGCTCTTCTAGAGCGTCGGAATGGAGACCTAGACAAAAAAGACTATGTATAGAAAAAATAAAGACTGTCCTAATACTACACAGATGTGAGGTCGCCCACATATTCTCTACCTTGTTATATCGTAAGGTAATAGTACCTTAAAAGCTGTCGCTGAATCTCGTGATAACCACTTGTAACTGCCCGGTCAGTTTTTGCCGTTGTTTTAGAGGCCAATTTTTTCTCGACATTTCTGCACGATTCATGGCTTATGATATTTTGTTTTCTAGCCATTTATTTCCTTATATTTTCGCAGACGTTATTTCTGTCATAAACCTTATATGAACTCCATTTGCGACAACTGCGTGCTTTCCAGAATTACTCAGCGATTTAGTCAAGGGTAAATAAATTTCTTAATAACCATGGTGTTGAATAAACCCGTCATTCGGATCTTCTTTTAGACGGAATTGCTTAATAATGTCCTTAACGAATATTTTAAAAACAAGAAGAATTAGGACATGATGTCTAAACTTGACTCGGCTTTCCACGAAAACTGAGATTGGGGGTGTCAGTGCACGTTAAAGATCCCCAGGCGGTCGAAATTATTCCGGGGCCCACCACTACAGCACCTCTTTCTTCCTTTCTTCTTTCACTCCCTCCTTTATCCCTTTCCTTAAAGCGCGGCTCAGGTGTCCGCCGATATATGGGACAGATGCTGCGTCATTTCCTTTCCCCCTCAAAAAAACCAATTATTATTAATATATTATAACAGCTCTGAAGAGTTCACCATTTTCACAAATGTCTTTTTCTGTCTATGTTCCCTTCCCTTTTGTGCGCTCTGAATGGGCCGCTGAACGCTCCGGACGTGAAGCATTCTGTAGTGCAGAACCATATTGGAAATCCTTCTATATTAGGGGCGTTTGATCCAAAATGCTTAAATAAAGGGCCACATCGCAGATGTCTGGCATGAAAAAATTTTGTTTATCCTTGTTGCGTACACTCAAAGCATTTTGTTTTAAATTCAGCGAATTATTCATCAGTGAATACTGACTCACAATCGGTATTAATTTATTATTTTTTCTTTTTTTATTCTCGACCTTCATTTTCGGACCTTACCGCCTTTTGTAAAGCTATAAACGGCAGTGAGAGAGCCGGTTCATTTTACTATGTCCTACATGATCTGTTTTCCTGGCATTCAGTGTAAATGCGCAGAAAGTAGCAAAATTAGGTGCGTAGCATTACCAGAGAACTCTGCTGAGCGCACTTGGAAAAAACTAAATTTGTTATATACTCAGGATGTTGAAAACTCACGTACCCACGGAGCAGGGAGAAAATTTTTATACGCATACAACCCTCTCGCCTTCGAAGATCGCAGTTGATATCGACGTTAAAAACAGGAGGCTGGGTGTTGCGACACCATAACTGTAACCAGAGAAAAATCGCCCCCTACCCCCACGAACCTTACTCCCAGCTCCCTCCGTGGAGCGAAGGAACCAACTCCTCAGAAGGCCAGTCAAGACCATCCAACGGGCACTCGTTTCGTGGGCTCAGGAAGTCGCCCCGACCTGGGGGCCACACCAAGCCCACCTGCGCTAAATTCGACATTCTGTGGCAATAAAGTTGTTTCTCTCACTCTCTCTCTCTCTGCGACATCATAAAAAAATAAATCTACCAAAGCTGATCACTTCCGCTTGCTAACTTTGGCAATACTTACACGAATTTATGATCATCATAGTGCTTAGCATGACTTCACAGAGCTTAAATTTTTCCTTTGTCGCAGCAGACACTGCACAGTTTCCTGGGGACCGATATCACACTTCGGGACAGGAAGACACTCGGAGACCATCATAAGATTGGTTTTTGAGGAAATCAAAGGCGTAATTGTCTCACTTATGGGTGGACACCTCAACCGCGCCGTAACGAAATGGAGGAAGGTGGGAGTGAAAGAAGAAAACGAAAAATTGGCGCCGTAGGGGAACGCTCAACAATAATTTTGACTTCCTGGGATATTTAGAATGCAATCACAACGCACAGCACACGGGCATTTTTTTTTGCGTTCCGCCTCCATCGAAACGCGGCTGCCGAGGCCCGGTTTAAACCCAGGTGCTCCGGCTCACTAGCCGAGCGCCCTAACGACTCAGCCATCAGGCCGTGTAAAACAATCCTAAAATTCCAAAAGCAAGGGCGGTTGGTCGTAAGGTAGGTGAGGGAGTCGAATAAAATTCGAGAGAAATGTCTTCCCTGAACCATAGACACGAGCCTCAGCCACGCTGCCAGCACCGTCAAACGCTTGTTTTAGTCTATATTTCCGTTTCAGTGCTTTTAATCCACCACGTTTGCAAGGAAACAAGTGAGATGATTGCGGAGTAGTAGTGGTAACTCTTCAGCACGCCGCGTCCCCCATAGTCTTGAGTTTGCCGCTATGTCGTTTTAGCAGGCCAGGAGGCCATCGTTATGCGTGATGCACTCCTTGTCTTTCACTTGATTGACATAGCACTGTCTGGGCAGCGCCAACCTTTCGATTTCGGCACTTTTTTAGAAACTTCTACTTTTACCTATTAGCACCAAAAGCGTATTCAACTCAATTACTACTCAACAGTTTCCTGTGCATCTGCTTTCATACCTATTGCTTTCGACATAATTCACAGCCCCTCGAGGTCCGGCATAAGCTTCTTAATTTTCGTATGCATATTACAAAATGACGACCAAAGAAACGAAAATACTATAAAAAGAAAAGATTTATTCTCGGTCAAAGTCTTCCATGACCGCCGATTTCTGATGATCACACTAATTCTTGTGATTTTCTTGTCTGCTTCTTATCACTCCTGCGATTTCTTTTGTTTTTGTTGTTGTTTGCCTTGTGTTTTCTGTTCTCCTTCTTATTCATTTCGCCGTTCTTTCCTGGAAAAAGTATCAAGCACGCTTATAAAAACCTTGATCATGCCAAAATTTTTCTTCACCAAGGTACATGAGGCTCATAAGTGACTTTCGCACTGTGACCATCAATGTAAGTACTGTTGCAGGTCGGCTTCCACTAGGGACGCCATCGCTTTTTGGGTTACGTGGTCCTGGCGTGAATTTTGAATTTTTCATCACTGCACATTTATGACGCTCTTGTATTACAGCAGTGATTGATCTAGGGTTAGTTGGTTCATGTTTTCAAGGCGGAATACCTTTAGCACAGCAAATGGAGAGCACAGGAGAGGCGTTGCTGGAATATCTTTTTTCTACAATGGGTCCTTTTCTATGTAATCCTTCCAGTGCTTCCTCCGTCCCATTTAGGTGCTGTGCTAAAACGTATTCTCTCTTGAAGACACTCTTGTTGTACAGGCTTTAGTTACTAGGGGTGCTGTAAGAAAAAGAGGTTTAATTTCTTTTATGGGGGTTTAACGTCCCAAAGCGACTCAGGCTATGGGGGACGCCGTAGTGAAGGGCTCCAGAAATTTCGACTACCTGGGTTTTTTTAGCGTGCGCTGACATCGCACAGTACACGGGCCTCAAGAATTTCGGCTGCGTCGAAATTCGACCGCCGCGGCTGGGATCGAATTCGCGTGTTTCGGGCCAGCAGCCGAGCGCCGTAACCCCTCAGCCACCGCGGCGGCCTGAGGTTTTGATTGTCAGTAGTATTTTTAAACCAAGATATCGTGGTAAATCGATCGCCGCAGGCCAGTGAGCATCAGACCAATTTTCATGGTCCAATAATAGGAATATATGTTTATTCTCTTTAAAACATATTGGTACACATACCATATGTACAGTAGCACAAGTGGCCCACCTCCAAGAACGACAGGCAAACTCGGTTCAGGAGAGCACCAGCAGTACCAAAAAGATATGTTTGGAAGCTAATCCTTCCTACACGCATTGTTTAGTCTTCATTTCCGTTACCCAGAAATTAGGCGTTCTACTAAGTGTAAACGACTGAAATACTTACATTTATACTACATAAAAAAATCACTGGCTATCTGACATTCCAATCGAATCTTGAGCTAATGAGTAAGCAGAGCGCCTCCACCAGATAACGAACATGACTTGATTTTGAAGAGAATAGATGTGTCACTTGCAGGTGAGAACTTTCAGTCGCCGCTAGCAAGATATCCATATCAACCAACTTTGACCCTAGCCGTTGACGTAATATAAATAAATGTGAGCAAAAGAAACAGTTGGAGAATTTCTCAAACAAATCTCCTGGCTCCTTCGGAGAAATATCTAACCGCCTGCTAGAGGACCCGAAGAGGTGTCTGGTTATCAGCAGAGAGACTTGTAGTGGTCCGGCAACACAACCATGAAAAAATTAAAACAAAGCTTTTGTAAAGGCATCAAAGACTTCTAATGTTATCACCAACACGTAATGTAATGAGTTATACGTGTGAAATGTCTTTCTTACACTATAGGGAGGTGAATTAAAATGGTATCCTTGGTATGGAATCAGGTGCACAGGCCAAAGGAGGTATAGATATTTGAACCGGCTATGCCTGTCGGCCAAAGTCATTTTCTCTTAGACAACACCAGCTTTTGACTAAGTAACATAATATAACCGTCATGATGCAATTCTTCAATATTAATATTTAATTATTGTTTTTGTGCAAGAAAATAAAAGAATGAGTGAATACCAACCAGAAGAACCAGAAGGATTTGATCTCTCTAAAGCATAAGGAGAAGGTCGTGTTTCTGTAAAAAAAAAAGAAGAGGCAGATCGAAACCACCCTGAGAACCCGTTTTCTACCTATAAAACTAGGAAACCCTCGTGGCAGTTGATAGTGATCTTGAAGGGTCCAGTGTATTTGTGGCACTGTGCGTTCAAAGTCACAACTGTGCATAATTAGCATTTGCAATCGCACACTGGAAACTTCATACGCCTACGCAAGCAGCACCAGTCGAAGAAAAGTGGCAGAAAGCACGCTATACAGTGGCGGACTAAGAAGTGACGAGCAATTTTCTCTGAAGGTGCCCATCCTCTCTACTTCTGGGTCTCTTGTTTCTTTTTCGACTTCTTTCTTTAGAGTGGCTTCATACTTCTCAGCCTTTCAGTATTCTAATTGTCTTCTTGGCAGATCATATCTTTGAAGGTCACTGTCGGCACATGCGATATTTGGACAGCCTTCGCCGTTCGCAAGCTTTCTAATGTTCACTTGCAGGCGTGGTGTTGTCACCACGGGTGCGCAGAAAAGATTAGCGCCGACTTTCGCTTGACTTATCCTAAATCGACTTCAAAAGCCAAAACTCTAACTTTAACCCTAGCTAAAGAAGGATGTACAGGGGTTTTGGGAGGTGCGTTAAAAACAAGTTAGCTTAACTGGCGTGTAAATGCTTACTAAGTAAGCGTTATTTGCTACATTCAGACATCGCTGAAACAAATAGTAGCCTTAAAGTTCTTGTTTGCATGAGTAGCCGCCTTTGTAAAGGAATTTGCGAACTTATGCGCACTGTAATTCGCCTCTCGTAAAACCGGACATGATGCTGCGGAATACAGCATGTTTACATTTTACATGCTTTGCGCCGCGTCAGAAACCAGGCAGTGGCGCGTTCTTCGCCAGAATCCATCACTATTTTTGAATACTTAAGGAATTCGTGGATAGTCTGCCTGTAATGCTACTTGGAATTTCGTCGTGTTCTCACAAGGTCCTCATAAGCTCATAAAGTCATGTACTCATAATCACCTCATAACGTCTCCGCAACCTTATTCCTAATTATTCATTACGCACTTTATTTATGATAGGATGGGTCACATCGACCCGCCTGCTTTTATTCCTATTTTAAATTTCTCGGCCATAGCGATGTTGTCGCGATTGTAGGTGACTATAAACAGTTCGCTCGCGGCAATGAAGTTTGTTTTTCAATCACAACAGCACTCGTTTAAGGATTGACTGCAAAGGTTTTAATGCTTTAACTTAGTTTTCTAAACCAAGATGAATGCAGGGCAGAAAAGAATATAGATCAGCCCCAAAGAAGGAGGGCTCCTTCAAGCAGCTGTGCTGAATCCTTCCTGTTACGTCCCACCGTAAATCCCACAGTAAATCATACAGTAAATCAACGCGCTTAATGTTGTTGCCGTCAATGGCTCAAATACGATGTTTCAAGAAATTTAATGTTTCAAGAAAACATTTCCTTCCTTCTTTTTCCTCCGTTTCCTTAATTTTATCTACGCTCTTCTTCGTTGCCTGACCTTATACAGAACATGAGGAGGTCTTAGGCGGATGCAGAAAACTTTCATGCATAACTATGTTTGCTAATTCAAGCGTTCTAGAGATTCTAAAACTTGTTTCTAATTAAGGATTAGCTGTTTATTTCCTGTATATTTCACACAGATTATTGAGAACATAATAAAAGTTGTTTAGCTGATGTATGTCTCTATACCAAGCAACATACTGAAGTGTTGCATACCGTAATAAAAGACTTGCTGGCATTCTGGGACCATATTCCGCAAACTTTCCCGACACGAGTGCTACGCCTAGCTGTGAATAACTTCAAGCTGAACTAACATAACGTATTGTTACGTGTTACGAACTGATATTGGGCATAACAGTGCCCCGGTGTTTGCATGGTACCTCGGCAATGGTTCCAACTGGAGTAGAAGTCGAAGTGCTACAACCAATGACTGCTGTGGTTCTATAGCTAATTTATTGTGCGCGTAATAAATTATTATTTTATCTGGTGTAAATTTTCCGCACTTAGTATTCGTTCTTAGCACATGGAAAATTTTAATAATTAATAATTGTTTTTTTGGGGAAAGGAAATGGCGCAGTATGTCTCATATATCGTTGGACACCTGAATCGCGCCGTAAGGGAAGGAATAAAGGAGGGACTGAAAGAAGAAAGGAATAGGTGCCGTAGTGGAGGACTCCGGAATAGTTTCGACCACCTGGAGATCTTTAACGTGCACTGACATCGCACAGCACACGGGCGCCTTAGCGTTTTTCCTCCATAAAAACGCAGCCGCCGTGGTCGGGTTCGAACCCGGGAACTCCGGATCAGTAGTCGAGCGCCCTAACCACTGAGCCACCGCGGCGGGTGCAAACTTTTCCTGGTTTGGTTTATGGTTTGGTTTGGTTTATATTGGTTTAACGTCCCAAAGCGACTCAGGCTATGAGAGACGCCGCAGCGAAGGGCTCCGGAAATTTCGACCACTGGGGTTCATTAACGCACACTGTCATCGCACAGTACAGGGACCTCTAGAATGTTTTCTCCATCGAAATTCATGGCCGCGGCCGGGCCATGAGAGGCGCCATGAGAGAATCTGTTGAAGAAGGCTCGGAATAATTTCAACCCCGTTGAATTCAGTAGTGTTTGATATAGCACAGGCATGCACGTTTTTACATTTCAGCTGCGCCATCATTCGGCCCCCACCGACCGTATTCGACACCACAGCCTTGACCCAAACAACGAAATGTGTACCTACAATGCTGCAAAGGCCGTTCAAATTCGTCAGAAAGCAATTTAGGACATAACGAAGCATAAAAACGTCATGATGACAGACTTCCTACATCAGTAACTATTTACTGAATCTTAATATGATCCCGGTCCGGAAAAATAATTGTTATCCTACGGTCATGTGCTGAGAAATTTTAATTATTATTATTGTAAGCTGAGCGACCGAGCTATATTGGCACTGCCAATAATGGCATCGAAGAACGAACCAACGAACGAGCGTTGGTGATGATCATTCACAAATGAGGATGAAGTTCAGGTGAAGCGAAAGGTGTTGATGGATAGTCACAGATGTGGATGAAGTTAACGAAAAGTGCTCACAATATACATACCTACGCTATGAGGTGTGGTAAATAAGCTAAGACACGAAGAATGTCCCGAAACACAATCGAACGGAAGAGCACAATACGTAGCATCGGCATTTTAACAAATGTATCTAAGCGGATGGATTTAATTTGTGCAACCCCCTACCTGCTGTACGCGAATGCGAATCCCAATTCTGTACTTTTTTGCTTCCAGTTATTGAAATACTGTTATATTTTACCCATGAGCACAGCAAATGCAAGCATGAACTTAAACAAGAAGAAATTACGATCTACGTCTGATGTACACATACATTCTAAGATATTTAAACTTCCCCTGGGTTAAATAGCAACTGTAAGGCCGCCCCTCTTTTCCAGCTGCATACCTTTGCAGGAAGTCGGACGCCGGCACACGTGGAAACCGCTCCCCAGTATAAGCGAGAGCCCACGAATACATACGGGGAACGAAAATGGTCGCTTGACGCACGGCGCCCCCCCCCCCTAACGACGTGGGCTATCGCCGGGAAGGCACCCACAGCTTCCCGCCGTGCCTCGTGAACAAAAGTGCATTCCCAGAAGGGCCGTGACGGACACCTGTCATGGCGGACAGGCAGTACAAGCCAAGAATGTGGGAAAACAGGGGCGACCCTTAATCTGGTTTCCCGGAGGGACAGACGAACCCCTTCATGCTTATTAGCTGTGTTCCGCCGTCGGTAGCGCGACAGCATTGTGGGCCCTTTCGCCCCCTCCTCTGTTGCTGACAGCCGACGCGGACCGATGGTGGGTGGCGGTATGCATGCCTGAGGCAAGGATTAGCTCCGAAGGGAGAGCCTGTGGATACTCTCACTTGAGAGAGAGTGGTGACGTTTTTGTTCTTTATTTTGTATGTATTGTTAACAAGACTCTGGGTTCGAGGCTAAGCCCAATCCAAGGGGTTGTCCCCATCTCTCATGTTATTTTTGATTGGAGAATTGATGCTTAGGGCGGGCCACTGAAAATGACCGCCCTTAGGCCTTTGTTAATCAAGTGCTTAAAAGCGCATGTAAACGGATGCAGTGGAGTCCAGTCTGAGCTGAGGCTCCATGCTTAGCATGTAATGTGATGCTACTTAGGCTCTAACCTGCCCGGTCGATGAGTAAAGTAGCGCAAAGTTTGTTCTTTTGTAAATTCAGTTCTGCTTTTTCCAGTTTTACTCTCTTTATATGTATGTTGTAAATATATGCTCTGCTGTCATCATCTACAAGCTCGCCTCCTGTTCATCTTCCAAGCCGAACGACACTAGAGGAAGGGATTGTGAACCATCCTCGAAGAAACGGACGACCTTTTGAAATTCTACTGGCGCAGCCGACAGGATTCGGCACGTCTCATCTCAAGGCCAGGCATCGCAGTGACAACCACAGGCCATCCGACACGGAGCAGCAAGGAGCTGTCAAGGGACGACTCCACCTCGGCTGCTACCGAAGCTGGTAGAGCGGACGCATCATCCGGGCTCTGGGCGGCAGACATAAGAAGATCTGCGCCGTGTGAGTGGCATTTGTTGCGTTTTGTCGAGGTTGGCATGGTTGCTACTCAGAAGGCTTAGGTTTAAGGTGTGGAACACGTGACCAGCATGGAAAAAATTTCGGTCTTAAGAACTCATTGAGTTGTAAATTAGGCCTAGAATTTAAAACGCTTCGAGGTGTTCTCTCAAAGGCAGGACAAACGACTATTCGCCGCCTTGAGTTGAAATTTAAGGAGCGGATGAGACAGATAGAAAGGCAGGAGCAGGAAGAGCTCAAAATGCTCGAGCTGATTTATGCGGGCGGCGGCAGCATGGCAATGGGTCCGACGGAAAGCGCAGAGACCATGCAGACCTAGGCCCTGAAGCTCAGAGTATTAGTGAGGTTAATAACGAGCTACCTAAATATTTGGCGGAAGCAGTGAGTCAGAAAGAAGAAAAAGGAACACATTCACAGGTGCAGGTAATATCGACTGCTGTGAACGGACATTTCATTCATGAAAACCCCTTCAGTAATGAGTTTGTCCCCGAATGAAAAACTCTCCGAGGTGTCACCCTATCAGAAGCGGGGCGGGATACTATTCGTCGCCTTGAATTAAATTTCCAGGACCGAATGCGACAGATTGAGCAGAATGAAAAAGAAGAACTAAGAAAGCTTGAGCTGAGGTATATGGGCGGCGGGCAGGATGGCACAAAGTCCGAATTAAAGGACAGCGACCATGCAGACCTAGGCCCCGATGCTCACAGCACTGGAGAGGTTGACATCGACTTCACTGAAAATGTGACAGAGGCACTAGGCCAGAATAACGACGAGGTCAGTGAGATCCAGATAGCGGAAGCCTCAGACGCTCTATCAAGTTCGATTGAAAAACAACTGCCAGGGAACGCAGCGCTCAAGATTGACCTATTGAAGGGCACTAAGACTGAAATGGAGAGAGACCAATGTTGCGAAAACGCGAAAGGTAGATCCAACGCACTTTCAGAGCGGCCAAAAACACAATCGCCGCAGTTGTTTCAAGACAAATCTAATTTTGAGCTGGTACTGGGGACAGAAAATGATCATCAATGGAGTGAGACCAAGTGTGCTCAAGGTGAGGTCCTCATGGAGAGCTTAGGTCACTTATTGCCCGCCAGTAGGGCGTTTGTTCTGAGTCACGGCGGTAGCAATTCTACAGTCAGACGCAATGACCTGGAGGAGTGGGCCGATTCGGCCACAGGGTTTGTAACACAAAGTGTCTCAGAGCAAATGTTGAAATGTGCCGCACAAAAATTCTGCAGTCGCGGCGCGTTTTTTGGTGGTAATCAGGATCACTTGAGGATCACTGCCAAACTGGATCGAATGGGCTTCGTGCCAACTCCGCCTCCTAAGCCGCCATGGAAGGTTAAGGCCGATATCGTTGCAGCGAGAGCCCAACGGTCAGCTTTTGTGGCAAGTCGAGTGGCGCAACCATGCCGGCCTGTACAAGGCGTGAATGTTCCCACTCAGCCGTCGCTCGGTGAGCAGGGTGCCGTGTGTTGAAGTCGGGCACTTACGAAGAGACTTCTGCCTGGCGTCTACATAGAACGGTGCCCGTGAGTGTTGTGCGCAGACTTGTGAACAGTGATGAACAATGCGGCTTTATGTGTGCTTCGAATGTGGACTATGCGCAGTGCATGATGTTTCTGCCCATTCAGTGAAATGTACAGCAGCGTGCACCAATGTTGCGCTTTAGTTTATTTTATGGATTGTTGCTTTGATTGGTTCTCGAAGTGTCGAGTACCCACGAGAAACTGTGCCCCTGGAGATCTGACACTTGTATTGTGAAAGTGTTGCGGCCTTTTTGTTAGTAAGCATAAACGAGCTGAAAGCAAGCTCGGTTTATACTCTTACACGCCCCTCTTTTCCAGCTGCATACCTTTGCAGGAAGTCGGACGCCGGCACACGTGGAAACCGCTCCCCAGTATAAGCGAGAGCCCCCGAATACATACGGGGAACGAAAATGGTCGCTTGGCTCACGGACCCCCCCCCCCCCCCTTTAACGACGTGGGCTATCGCCGCGAAGGCACCCACAGCTTCCCGCCGTGCCTCGTGAACAAAAGCGCATTCCCAGGAGGGCCGTGACGGACACCTGTCTTGGCGGACAGGCAGTACTCGCCAAGAATGTGGGAAAACAGGCGCTAGTGAACAAAAGCGCATTCCCAGGAAGGCCGTGACGGACACCTGTCATGGCGGACAGGCAAGACTCGCCAAGAATGTGGGAAGACAGGGGCGACCCTTAATCTGGTTTCCCGGAGCGACAGACGAACCCCTTCATGCTTATTAGCTGTGTTCCGCCGTCGGTAGCGCGACAGCATTGTGGGCCCTTTCGCCCCTCCTCTGTTGCTGACGGGCGACGCGGACCGATGGTGGGTGGCGGTATGCATGCCTGAGGCAAGGATTAGCTCCGAAGGGAGAGCCTGTGGATACTCTCACTTGAGAGAGAGTGGTGGCGTTTTTGTTGTTTATTTAGTTTGTATTGTTAACAAGACTCTGGTTTCGAGGCTAAGCCCAACCCAAGGGGTTGTCCTCATCTCTCATGTTATTTTTGATTGGAGAATTGATGCTTAGGGCGGGCCACTGAAAATGACCGCCCTTAGTCCTTTGTTAATCAAGTGCTTAAAAGCGCATGTAAACGGATGCAGTGGAGTCCAGTCTGAGCTGGGCCTCCATGCTTAGCATGTAACGTGATGCTACTTAGGCTCTAATCTGCCCGGTCGATGAGTAAAGTAGTGCAAAGTTTGTTCTTTTGTAAATTCAATTCTGCGTTTTCCAGTTTAACTCTGTATATGTATGTTGTAAATATATGCTCTGCTGTCATCATCTATAAGCTTGCCTCCTGTTCATCTTCCAAGCCGAACGACACTAGAGGAAGGGTTTGTGAAGCATCCTCGAAGAAACGAACGACCTTTTGAATTTCTACTGCAACCATTGATATACAGCCTTTGGAAAAGTAAAGACCCAAAGCGGTTTCTTCGTCTCACGCTGCTCTCTGTGTGTAGATGTCCAGCGGGCGAACCTCTAAAATTGTTAAGGAAATCTAGTACACAGAAGATTAAACTGCAGCATTTTCTACAAAAGCCCCACTACAAAGCTTAGCATGAAACTCCTATTTCTATTTATATTTTAAAACGGCTTTAAACGCACATTCCACCCATATACTTTATTCCACTGCCAAACTTCGCGAGCTAAGATGCTACGTGGGTCCTTTCCTTGTTAACATACACACATAAACGCCGAAGCACCATCGCTACTCACCCTCAGTTTTTTTCTCAAGATCACTCACTGTCACAGCGGAAGGTCTCTCAGATGTCGTTCCGGATGGAGCTGAAGATGTATACAAGAGATGTAATTTTAACACAGCGGAAAGTTATAAGTCTAAACTGTAAGGGTACCAAAAACAAGTTTCAATGATGCGCAGTGCTCTCTACTCACTCGCCGACTGAGACTATGTGCTAGTGCACAACGCTTCATGGATAGCAGCATTTGTTTCAAACACATGTGGTCGCTCAGCACCTAGCGAAATGCCTTAGTGCGTCCCAAGCTATGACGCATGTATTTACTTAGTAGACACTAGGGTTATTGTTTGCTCTGTTGCTAAAACAATGTTGTGTGCCCCGAAGGAACCATAGGAAACGGGTGGGGGGGAGGTAAGAGACTAAAGGGGCAGTGTATAAAAACCAGAGCCATGTGACGGTTTCCTCCACGCACTTTCTGAACTGCCGATATCTTGTCTAAGATGATGACAGGGCACGCATCGGAACGCGGCTCACCGTTCGCCACTGCACGGCCAAAACACGTAAAAAATAGATCGATGTTCAATGCGCACCGTCTTTAGTGCAGATTGCGTGTGTTCTATGGTTATCAGTAATTACTCACGAATGTTTTTGTTTCTTCTCTCACTTTTAAAGTGTTAATATTGCTACTGACTTATTCACTAGCCTCAAAGTAGGATCGCTTTTTTGATTGTTGGATGATTTTTGTGTCTCGCACTTCGCGTATTTCTGTTGAAGAAACACCTAGACGCCACAATGTCATTTTTTCATAAATGGTGTTTTGAGAAATGCCCTTACAATGACATAAATTTATACAATCCAAAAAGGTCTTGCCTAAAACTTTTATGAAACAAAATTTCTTGGGTCCACCAGAGAAATTATGAGAGATCCAACCACACCTCTCGACCGTGAGCTTCATCGTGTGCGTGGTATTTTCTCTGCTGACAGCTGCAGGCTATTAAAATAGCATTTCCGAGAATTCGGAAGACTGAATCATTATTTTATAATGTCTGCTACCTTTTCCGTGTAAAGATTCGCATTTTTCTGGATTTCTATTCCATTGCGCCTGATTGTCACTTCATCATGGAAGCTAGCCCCGGTACGCAATTACGTAGTGCGGCATGAGTAGTACAGTCGGAGACAAAAGTATCGGAACCACGTGTTCTTCAAACGAAGCTCATAGCTCTGCTTCTAGCCGGCGGCTAGAGACCCCACTTGGGGAGATGAAACAAGAAAATATTGACTTTCAGCTCCACAAGTGTGGTCTCCAGCTGCAAGCTAATAGCACAGCTATGGGCTGCGTTTGAAGAAGACGTGGTCCCTCCTTTACATGCTTAGTACCTATAAGTGCAGGAATAGCAATGGCTAGCCATTCATGGACATACGAAAGGTGAACCGTGACACGGTGCCATCAAAAGACACACGCGGCCGGCTGTCATAGTTACTGGCCCATGGCCGCCTCAGCCGGGCTGTAGGACGGCCGTTCTTAGGCTCTGCTTCGCCTGACCGGACAGGTCGTCTGTGCAGCCTGTTTGAATTAACCGTCGCCTACGCTGATGTTCATGAACACTAGAGCTCTTTCTTAATAAAATGCATGTGATTTGACAGCAAGAAGACATCTCCTTTTCGAATTAAACAATTTTAAGATGCTCATATTCTAATCTTTTTTGCTTCCGTCTGCAACGCTTGAGTGAAAGTGTTGGCTTAATGTGTGGAGTGACATGCCTGATGTGCTCTTGCGTTGCATTGTGTTCAGTACATTTCGTGTTCTGGTACGCGGACATGTTGTTTTTCTTTTGAATGGTTCCCATGTCTGACTTAGATTCTGAAAGTAATTTCTTTCTGAGTTCGTAATTCAACGGCATTACTTTGAGCAACATTATAGACCAATTTTTATTACGCGGCACATCTTCCGCATGATTTTTAAGACGTTTAATTTATTGCCCTACTTTATATTTCCTTAATACAAGAGCAGCTTTCTTCATTTTTTACGGAAACCGGAAGGCGTAAGGATGTCGTGCCCTATTCAAGGAGAAAGCCTAGTGATTGCAATAAATTACACTTTTTTGGGTGGTTTTTGTTTGGTTTCTGGCGAAAGGAAATGGCGCAGTATCGATCTCACGTATCGGAGGACACCTCAATCGCGCCGTAAGGGAAGGAATAAAGCAGGGACTAAGAGAAGAAAGGAAGAAGAGGTGCCGTAGTGGAGGGCTCCGGAATAATTCCGACCACCTGAGGATCCTTAACGTGCAGTGATATTGCACAGCACACGGGCGCCTTAGCGTTTCGCCTCCATCGAAATGCGACATTGAAACACAAAATTTGCAAACGTTATTTTTTGTAGAACTCTAGCTGATGAGGGACCTTCCTTGGGAAGAAACCGTGTAACTAAGAACGCGCATAAGCAGAAAAATGAGAATGGTAATCAAATTTTTTTGGTTGGTTTAGTTTTTTAATTTTGTTCGTTGTTATAGTTCGAAGCAGGATACAGTAGAGTATAAAATCGGCCCAATTTTCTCGGTAATAAGGCCCTTACTTATCGCGAGCAAAGCATACTTTTTCATTCAAATTATCGCCGAGCGCACAAATGGAATAATTTCACATCAATGAGACTTTCACTTGCCAAAGTAGGAGAAAATAGTGCGAATATCATCTGCTGTGCAAGATGGCAGAACGCTGTTTATTAACAACTGTAGTACTTTCATTTCCACTAAAAAAAACAACACACATAATCAGGCCCCCAAGGTCATAGGGGCTTATGCGGCAGGGTATGGCAGGCAGCTATCTGTACAGGGTATACCGACATAAGAAAATATACACAGAACTCGCGTATATTGGGAATAAAGAACAATATTTTAAATTTACACACCCTCTACGAAGAAAATTCCTCATTGAGAAATAGAAAATGAAACACAGACACAGAGCAGTGAATTTCAGAAAATTGTAATATGAACACTAGCCACATGCACACCAATCAGACTGCCAGTGGCGCAAAATGGATTGCACACGCAGCTAGAAAAGTTATACAAGAAACAAAAAGATAATGCCAAAAATAAGTCAATGCAAGCAGATTCGGCTCAGCAGCCTCCATAACATGTATTCAAAAGTTGTACGGATGGTGCTGGGGTTATATGTGCATGTAAAATGAAAAATGAAAATTGGTTTTGAGGAAAGGAAGTGGCGCAGTAACTGTCTCGCATATCTCGGTAAACATCCGAACCGTGCCGTAAGGGTAGGAAGGAAGGTGGGAGTTGAAGAAAGAAAGAGGTGCCGTAGTTGAGGGCTCCAGAATAATTTCGACCACCTGGGAATCTTAGGTAGACACGTAATCAGTGCGTGATCTTCTGGCTTCCAAAAGCGGACATTGGGCTTTAGCCCACAGGATGATGCAAAGTAAAACAATGAATTCATCGAAACAGCAGTTTGTTAAAACAACCGTCTGCATCAAAGGATATTTGAAATTGGGCCTGAAAGTGACCTTAAAACGACCGACGCCAGCTTTTGAGCTCAATACAAATAGTATGTTCTTAAACGAGAATTGCAATAAACAATTTACTATACTGCTCCATTGAGCTGAACTGTGACATTCTATACACCAGGTTACTGTGGCCTAAATAACACGTAATCGTTTTCCTTACCGGCAAGATAGTTTAATGTCTTATATTGTTACGTCATGGCAAGCAGGTTAAGGCTGGACTACATGACAGATGACTATGGAAGGATTTAATGACGATGGAATGATTTAATCGCGGTGAGCCTAGCGCGAGCGCTCCGTGCCGCGCCACTGCCCACTTCGTCGTCTTCTAGTTCATGACAGTATTGTAGAGATTACACGATACGGCAGAAGTTTCTCACAATCTAAGGGTGGCTATTCAAAAAAGCTGGCTGTGAAGTTACAAACTTAGATACTTTACTTGAGATGAATACTGCATTCGCTAAAACAGCAAGGCAGACTTTTTGTGACCGTTAAAAAGGAGTTCTCCCGTACCAGAGGTTTATGACGCGTGAGTAAATGACCCCATAGTAAAAGAAAATAGATTAATACCAAGTAGCGTTTTTCTAAGAACGACCGGAGCAGTAAGGTGGAGGCGGATTACAAAGGCAATATGAACGAAGCGAGCGTTAACCAGCCCCAGCAGTGCCAGCCAAACAAATGTGGAGACGCTAAGAGGGGTTTTGTTGAAGCACCTTTTTTTTATCCCATATTCCATCTTCTTCTGCTGTCCTTTCTTCTATTTGTTTTGCACTTTGACAACGATAGGCGGGCTTGGGCTAGATTTACCTTGGGTTGTCATACGATGCACCAAGGAAATTTCGTGTTTTCGGAAGTTTGTTGCGTTTCGTCGTCCAGCTAAGTCACACACGAAAGATATAAAATCTTCGTCTCGCTCTAAAAAGAGGGCTAACATTTCAAGAATCCAGTCTTCAAAATTGTTCACGATCATTTATTCCCCAGGCGTTATGTCTAGAATTTCAGCCGGATGTGTTACTAAAGCGACAAGTGATTTTGCCTGAGCCAGTAGCAGAGACACCTCATGATGATGAGCTTGTGACTATTCTGTTTGCATCGCGAAATCGACGGGGTCACAGGATCCGAGCAAAAAGTTTAAATTGAAAGCAAGCTAAAAAAAACCTTCCGAAATGCTAATATAGATAACTGTGCTCCCGGAGCTCACGCGGTATGTTCGCGTGTCGACCACCAAAGCTTTTTCTCCTTCTTCTTCTTCTCTTTAGTAAGCATGGCACATACTCACGCAGGGGGATTGGCCAAGGTTCAGTAGATAATCCCATTGAGGTATTTGCGCGAAGAAAATTAGGCATGAGAAGACTAAATCAATATAAAAATTGGAACAGTCAAATGAATAAAAGAAATATGAATTACCAGGAATAGAATCAAGCATTTTTGGACATGCGACAAAATTTTGTATACAGCTAACAAGGTAATCGATCAGTTGCACTTTAGTAATCATGAAGGTAGCCGCAGACACTGCTTAATGGGAATCCCTTTGCGCTCGCACCGAACGATGAATAACCGGAAGAGCCAGTGGGAGTCCTAACCTCGAAAGAGGAACATCCAAATACTGTTTTCTCTGAACTGCAAACCACCGGCAAGAGAGGAGAAAATGATCTATTGTCTCAACTTGCCCATATGATACACAAAGGTTTGTCGCAGGGAACCCACATCTGCATAAGTACAAATTTAAGTGAGGGATTCTGCCTCGCAGAAGCGTCATTGACACCTCACGAAGCCTTGATTTACACCACCGGATATTCCGTGGGAACTTTAAGTGGCTAAATTCCACGGCATTGAGCAATGGATCACTACGGTTGGCTGAAATATGTTGGAAGCGCTGGAAACGGGAAGTTTCTAACAGAATGAGGTGAGGGATGGTATAGATTACAGGAGCGCTGAGAGCTCACCTTGCCAATAAGTCAGCCACCTCGTTAAAATAGACGCACGAATGCCCAGGTACCCAGACAAAGCGGATCTCACGCACTCTGCGCGGAACAAAAAACCGAAGCGAACGATTGAATAATGATTTTCCCGAATTTTGGAGAGAGGCTAAAACTGAAAGGCAATCTGCAAGAATAAGAACTCGTGCTACATGCCTAGGAAGTTTTCGAAGAGCCAAACCAATGGCCAGAAACTCTGCGAAGAATATAGGAGTATAATCTGGGATACGAACGGAATAGCTCTAAGCCAGCTCCTGCGAATATATCCCAACCGCCGCCTTCTCACAGCTGCCGTAGGCATCAGTGGAAATAACAGTATGAAGAGGAAAATTCTGTAGGTGTTCAGAAAGGAGACCATTTAGGATATTTGCGGGCATATGTTTCGCATGGGACGGGAAAATATGGTCATAATAGAAGATGGGGTCCACCTGCGTATCTGCAACTTGTTGCAAGGAGACCAGATTAACCTGAAGCGGGGCTAACAGATTCTGCGTGAGCCTAAGTTGCGGAAGCTGATAACTTGGCCAATGATTAGTGAAAAACAGGTGTGGTTGGGATAGAAAAATGGCACTACAAACGCCGGGGGCCGGGTCAAAGGACGTGAGGAAAGTACGCGCTGTTAGAAGTTGGATGCGGGAAAAGAGATCGGGGATGCGGGCTTCCAGATAAAGGAAAGCGTTTGAAGCTGATATTGGGAGCCCGATGCATAGCCGTAGGGTGCGCCTTTCCAGTAAAGCTAATGTCTGCAGCTTGTAGTTTGCACTACCAGAGAACAAGACACAACCAAATTCCAGAATCGGTCTCATTTAAGCCTTATAGAGCAACAGTAACGTGTCACGACGCATGCCAAACTTTTTATTGGCAACTCGTGTCAACCTGGCCAGAGCACGTTCCCCTTTAATAACATTATTCTTAATGTGGTGTCATCAGTCCAAGCTTTCATCATAAGTAACGCCTAGGTATTTAACCGACTCCACCTGCGGTATTGGAGTGGAGCGGTATACTAGCGAGATGTACAAAGGAGCGTCGGGCCGAAATACCAGCACGCCACATTTGCTGACATTAAGTGATAAATTAATTTGGTTCAACCAGACTTCAATAGCATTCAGGTATGCCTGCAAACACTCGTGTAGTGCATGAATATCCTTTGCTGATGCGATAAAAGCTATATCAAAAGCTATATCACCAAAGCTCCAACCGCCTCTTCGTCGCCTTCACTTCTTTTTAGTATGGCTGCCCGTTTAACCTGCTGAAGTAAGGTGCATTCGTCAGCCTGTCCGCAGTGGTGCCTAGCCGGCCGTGGCATTGTCTGAGTCGGAGAGACGCAGTAGGCGTAAGTGCACAGTGCCGCAGATTGAAGATATGGGCGTGACATGAGGAAATGCTCGATATTTTCTACAGCGGCTTTGCACCCGGACAGGTGGTATCGAGGCTTGCCGTATATTTCGCCCTGAACACACGTGTGCGAAGCACCCTGTAGCGGACCTCGCAGAATAGCCCGCTTCAACCGGTGTTGTCATAGAAGGGCTCTTTCCCGATGTCGGGCTTGCGGGTGCTATTTAGAATGTCAGCGCCGTCTTCGTCTATGCTGCGTTCAACCACCTTTGCCGCTCGACTCCCTGAATCGCGGCAAACAACTTCTGCAGTTGATTCGGACAGTGAGCGACTTTCAGGTGAACCTCGTCAGCTGCTTAGGTCCCGGTAAAGTTTTTTTTTTCGGGTCACCAACTGAGAGCACTGAATACCACTTTTCCCAAAACAAATCGCCAGAAGTTTCAAAGTCGGTGACAATGTGGACCGTCTTTTCACATGTTGCCTTGAAAGAAAGCAGTTCCTCCACCTACATTACTAGCGTCCTGAAAGGTGACGCTAAGTTGGTCTATTCTAGCGTTAACAGGAATTCAAGCATGCAGTGCGCGTTGGGTAAATTGCCTGCAGAAAGGTGAATGCGCAGCCTGACCAGCAACCGAAAGAAAGCGTTGATTTCATCTGTAGCATTGAAATATGAAACACCAAGGTTGACAGAGATTGTTGCCCATGGGTTCCTTGGTACTGGGCCAAGTAAACGATTAACATCACACGAATTCAGAGGACGGATTTTACTGCGAAAGCAGTACTTCATGAGGTCTAACCGGCTTACCGAGTTTGTGTAAAGCTTGACCTTATGGGCCACCATGGCCGTACTATAATTATTTAAATAAATAAAATATATATTGCCACAACTGGGATTCGAAATCCGGGCGGCGTGAACGTTTAGCTTCGCTGGCCAGTGCACGACAGCATTATGCTATCGCTGCAGTCGATCTCGCCTCCTTGAACTGCAACACACTCCCGCGTTGTGAATTGCACATCGTCGTGTTCATCAACTAATACTGCTATTGAACTAATATCAACGCCACACGTGCCGACGACCCAGCAATGCAAAATCGTGAAAACACCTTTCCGATTTGAGCAATGCGTTGGATGTGTTCCGGGGCAATTTGGAAATTACCCTGAATTCAGTATCACCAGAAAAGCAGCTGCAGCGAACCCAAGCTAAAACTCTGCCTGCAACAGCCGAGAACAGTGTTAAAATCTACGGACAGCAAACTTTTTTCTACTATAATTGGAGCTTTTTTTTTGTTTAGCAGGAAGCTAACTGCGTGATGATTTTCACACATCAAAAGTAAAGAGACCTTTCAGAAGCATGTGTTGCAAACATAACCCAATCGTATTTTTACTCTCAGAGTCAGAGCGATGAAACCAATATTTGTGAATAAATTTTTATTCTTCTTTTAGCTGTTGCCATTAGTCCAGTCCTGTGCTTTGGATAAACACAGCCGTTGACTACCAAACGATTTGACATTGTTATTCAGGGAAAAAAGAAGCGGATTCGTGCTGCTCTATAGCGGATGTTCACGTGTTTGAGGCATGATGGTACAAATTTATACCCGAAAATTTTAGGAAATGTAGAGTGATTGATAGCGGCGTCCATGCCACCATCGACAAGGATGTTTAAATATTCAACAACCAACTGTCGGTTTCTTTTTCTTTTAGAAGGTCAACATCCACGTCACCAATCAATAAAATGTGACCATGAGGAAATTCAGCCTCGCTGAGTCCTTCGATAAAATATCTCTCACTTTGCTTCAGCGGCCATTTGACAGTATTTAAAATTATGTCAAAAATTACACTTTCAATGCCTACAACTAGTGAGTCAGTGGTCGTGAATGCGGTGAAGCCTATAGGAGGGTTCGATTTTTCGATTGCGCGGCCTCCTTGTATGACCTCAAGAGGTTTATGATGAACCGTTTTGCTACCCTCCGTTTCCTGCCACTACCAGCATGCCACTCCATGTGGGCTTGAAACGTTTAGTCATACCATTTTTTTTAGTGTGCTGGCCATTGTAGAGTGGTGAATAATGCGGCATTGATAATAGAATGCTTCCACTGTGTCCTAGAAGAGAACACAGGCCCGTTAATTCAGAAGTTGCTTGAATCAGCCATGGCTCAGAACTAAATGATGAAGTATGAACGATGCAACGTTTTGCACAGACGCGGATGACAATGACGAGGTTTCTGCTTAGTGTGTGAAATGGCCGGGCTGCTGCCGCTATTAGCCAGCGCTTGCCGTCCGGAGTCATGTGAGGTGGTGGTGGTGATGGTGAAGGACTTCTATTGGCTCAAAAACAGTAAGCACAGGGAGGTATGACTGAACCGACTCTTAAGAGGAAGGCCCTCACAATTACTAGGTGGGGCCCCTATTACGGTACCTCAGTGGCGTCGGCCACTGCATGGGCGCGCTCAACGAGGGCCTTTTTGGCCTGTAGGTCAAAGCAGCCGAGCATGGTCGCCTTCCAGTCCTCTCAGGGGCGGTTAGGGTGAGGGGGAATAGCAGGGTTGGAGGGGCAGGCCCACACTATGTGATGCATGTCCGAAGACTTCTCCGCACAGTGCGGGCAGCTTCCCGAGAGAGAAGGGTCGAAGTGCTTGAGAGCTGACGGCACAGCAACGTATTAGTATACAGGCGAAGCATAAGCCGCTCTTCGGCCTTTGAAAGGCATTTACACGAGCGGGGATAAAAACCGTGACCAGATTTATAGAGTAAAACAATGTCTTTGAAGGAGTAAGCAGGAGTAAATTCCAGTTCATGATCGTCTGGGTCGGAGGGAAATGCCAGGTGAGAGAGCGCGCGAGCGGCGGCGTCAGCTGCCGAATTTCCCTCAAGGCCCATGGGAGCAGGAGCCCAAATGGTATTCCGGTGAACGGGGTCCCCGGTTTAGACGCTGCTTTGGAGGATGCGGTAGGCTAGATACGGTACCCACCTCTTCTCGACGTTCCGACAGACCCCTCGCGAGTCAAAAATAATTATATTGGAAGTGGGATGAGATGGAGCCAACACAATGACGACCACCTCCGCGTGTGTTATATCACGGGCTCGTATAGTAAGGCCGTTCACTGTTTTGGATTGGTGGACGACTGCGGCCGTGTACAATCTCCCATGATGGGGCCGGAGGCATCCACGTAGAATACGCCGGGTTTCTATCCATGGTGGCAGGCCGGGGCTTCCACCAGCGCCAGGCACCGGCGATTATGCTCCTCACGGGTCATGTTCGCAGGAAAAGGGCGCACGTGGAGTGTTGTTAGAAACCCGCGCTTGTTAGAAACCTGGCAGACCATACGACCCACCTGGTTCCCCATCTAACGGAGTTTGGCCAATGTCGTTTCTGACCATCTCTGTTGATGTATAAAGAGCCCCATTATCCGGAATTTCATTCATTCATTCATTCATTCATTCATTTATCTATTTATTTATTTATTTTCAAAAGCCCCAATAAATTGGTATTGCATGAGGGCGTGGAGTTCAGGGCACATGAATGATTCAATTGATGATCTGAGCGATGATAGGTCGGAATGAAGTACGACGGCGTTGGGCAAGTCATTTTAGTTCTTTGCAGTGCGAACAAAAAATGATGACCGATGAGCACTACTCCGGGCAGGGGGAGGGTAAGTGGCATTGTGGTGGTTCGTGCGGCTGGAGATGCAGTGGGCAGGGTTGATAAGAGACTTGATCATGGGGTGATAGTAAAACTTATGAAAAAGGCATAGTCTTGCAATGGTACGGTGGTCTGCTAAGTTCGTAAGATGAGCATCACGTTTTAGTTCAGTTAGACTTATATGATAGAAATAGGCTGAGTGGATGAACCTTGCTGCGCGGTTTTGTGTTGCTTCCAGTAAGTTAGAAAGGTTAGTTTGATAGGGGTCCTAAACCACGCAGGTGTGTTCCAATTTGGGACGTATGAATGTAAAATAAGTTAATACCTCTACTGAGGGGGTGCTAGGCAAAGGGTTCCGCGAAAATAACCAAGAAGCCGATTAGTATGGTTAATAATCTGCGTTTGTGAATTGACTAATTCCGATTGTGGGTAAAATTAACACCCAAGTATTCATATTCTGTTACAGCACAAATTTCGGAGTTGGAGATGAAGTAGTTTGAAGTTGGTGGGAGTGACGTCGATGAGAGCCCCGAGGGAGAAGAGAAAGAAAAAAGCTCGCCGAGTTAAAGAAGAAGAAGTAGTACGCCGTGCCTTGAACAATTGTCCAGCCCAGAAGCGTACCGGTAAGTGAGCGGCATTCAACGTCGTCATGTCATATCACGGTGTTCCTCTTTCCGCATGAACTCTGTTTGTCATGTTAGACGTGACAGACCTCGGGTCGTGAGCACGGTCAACAGCAAACGGCAGGTAAACCCCGCACCTCACTGGTTCCGCTCGGGGCAGGCTATCTGGGAGACTAAAAGCAAGTCACGGCTTCCAATCGACGGAGGTTATTCACAAGTAACCATGCTTTAGAGTGAAATCTAAAGTAGCTGGTTTCTCATGCCGATCTCTCTTACGAAGATATCATCGCCTGTGCCAATCACCACAAGCGACGGATCGAATTGAGTTCAGCTTGCAAAACGCCACGCAGCGCGAAATGCATTGCCCGTTCACGAAATTCGATGAGCCTGCATATTTGTGGACAAGCACAGCCTACCCACAACCGTCTGGACCGGCTCTGACTTGACATAGATGTTTAGGTAGATGTTACAGGACGCGTCAAAAAAAATTATTCAAGGCGGCCAGCACCAAGGCCTAGTGACATAGACCACTTTCTACACTATAGCCCGCTCATGATCTGCCGAGCCTGAGCGAAGCCAAGCACTCCAGAAAGGAGGGGGAGGGTAAGCAAAATAATGCTCGAGCGCGCCAGCTCGCTCACTCCGGTAGTCTGCTACCTTGGAAGTGAAGGGCGTCCTTTTGTGGCTTTGTGTACAGCTCAAATGCGTGGGCGAAGAGGCCAGAACAAATTGGCGAGTCACTTAAGCTCCGCCTTAAGTATGACACGATAGCGTTAATTCGTCTCTTCAGCGGTATGGAATCCTCTTTGCGTATTACTTTGCAGATACCGATTCTGTTCTTTCTTTCGCCATCACATAATGCATTCATAAATTGCGCGGAGCCCTGACACCAATATTACCGACGTGGTGCGGCGGTTAAGCGATACGCAACTTCCCTGGCAGGTCGCTGTTTCAAGCACAGCCATCGGCGGTGCTTGTGAGGCCTAGGTGGCCGTTCCCGCCCTTCTCAATGTTTCATGCGCATTGTCGCACTGTGCAGTTGGCAATTGCACTGAACTGATTTTAATTAGTTTTATTGCCGCCTGCCCCGGGGCTAGGTGGGCCACCTGTCTTTCTGGAAACGCCGACACCATGTTCTCCGCAGAACAGGGCCCTTAGCGCTGTCGCGTTAGTATGACGGAGAGAGCACGGCACGTATCTCGACAACTGGCACGCACGCTCAGATAGCGATGCGCAGCAGTTTTGCCTCCTTGTCTGTGGTGTCTGCACTTTTGCTCATGACTCTAAATCTGATAGCTAAGTTTTACCTCTATAAATGCATTGCCAATATGGAGCATATTAACCGCCGATGTCAAACCTTTACTATTGGCCCCGCCACTTTCGTGGGGTTAAATTTTCAGATCCTCGCTGAAAAGACAGGCGCCAGCTGGAAAACACTACCATCCCTGTGGCCAAGATATCCAGCGAACAGACTCCTGGCCGAGCCTTACCATGGGTGGGTACATTCCTGATGCCGATTTGACGGCCAACTTTGCCTCCTTAGTTTTGCAATCGTTTTCATTATATACTGCGCGACTAACACCTGGCCTTTGTCAGGACACTTGGACCAGATTATGCAGAGTGCATTGAACTCTACTGGCTCTTTGTTACTCCTGTTAGGCGATGGATCGCGCTACCCGTCCGGGATAAATTACGAAGACCAAGACCGTAAAGTTTACGGTGAGTTATCGAACGCATGAACCAAGGTATGAAAATTGACCAAGTGACGAAATATGAAGCCAGGAGAATCGATAGACTTAACTGTGTCAGCGGTCTTTGAAAGGGAATTTGCAAGTGCACATGCTTAATGCTGATTGCAACTGCAGCAGGCATGCATTCCTAGCGATTGGCCACATAGAAGTCCTTCAGGCTGGTCAGTCGAGGTTATCTTCTGCCGTAGCGGTTACTCTAGTTCTTTGCCGTTTTTGTGTTCTCCTTTCCTGAAGCTGACCTGGATAACACGGTATAACCTTCCGTTTTGCTCATTGTATATTTGTGCACTGATGCCCCGCAAACGCCCTCTCTGGTCACGCATTGCCGCTTGAGTAGTGTGAATTTAAAAGTCATCTGGCACCCATTAACCGCCATTCTTGGCACCTCGGAATAGACTGAAATCATGGCAACCACTTTCATAGAGACACAAATAAGAGCATAATTCTGGTGTGAGAGCTCTGTAATTCATCACTCAAATTAAAAGAAAAAGGGCCAAAATATTTAAGGTGTGACGCTCTGGAAGGAATACTTCCTGTGAGGACTCATGTTGTCTGCATCCCGGAGCACAGAGAACATCGACGTGTCCCCACCTAGCTTCTCGATGACTAGGTCTTCTTTGCAAGTATTGAGAGCGGGTAGGTGCCATTTAGATATACTGCTCCTCTACATCCGAGATGGAGGAGAAACAAACGGTGTTTGGACGCACGAATGACAGCCAAGGCCTCTTAAAGAAGGTTGTTACCGACTCTTCTATAGTTTTTTACAAGTCCACTGATGCACCTTTAGCGATACCAAATTGGAAATTAGGATGTTATGCTTTTCCTTATTGGGCAATAAGGGGGCGACATTATTTTTGAACATTGCAGCCAATTTATGGCCACTGTTACGGCAACCAGTCTTGGGATCGGAACTTCGATCTCATCTCCAGACATATAATGCTTGAAGGCCTAATGCTTCTCTTTCCGCATTTCAGCCTATGGACCAGAGTAAGTCTGATCAACAGCGTGCTTTCGCGCCGCGAACAGCGTGATTTGCCGCCAAAAAAATGCACTACAAAATAACAGGTTATGTATAACATTTCTTGTTTCTGTGCTCGCTCCTGACCACGTTACATAGCGATATCATTCGCTGTACGCCTACTGTGCAGCGGTTCACCAATGCTGCTCAGATTCAGCCGCTCGACTGCCATCACCACCAGGGCACAGAAGGTCCTGGTAGAACGTCGAAGAATTGAGTGCACAACGTTGCGCAAACGCCGGTAACAGCCGACGAGTAGCTCGGCAGGTCGTCTCGTTCACAAAACCTTATCTGTCGAGAAAGGTCTTAGACGGGGGCCTCAAATCTACTTCAGCTTTGTATCCATTAAGCTGCTAGATAATTGCATAGAAGAACCGAAATCTGAGCGAGTTGGTGCATATTGATGTAGTAAAAAACAGCGCAGCGACTTCTTTCTTTGATTGTCCGTCGTCGCGGCGCTGTTTTTTTTTACTTCTTCAAAATCACATAGTGTACAAGTAGGAGCGACCTGGACCCGTAGTCTAAAAGAGTCAATTTTGAATGGATATCCATTTTTCATTCGATATCGACTCATGTCACCGCGCCGGCAGCATCAAACGAAAGCAGCATGTGACCATTCGCACAAATCACAAGTTAGTGCGTCCCCACGTCGACCATAGCCTTCGGAACTTCCAGCAGGCAGCGGTTAATTATTGACTGCAATAGTCAGCCAATCGGATGTTTGCTCGCCAGTAGACCAATAGTGCAGTCGCTTTCCGTGCACGGATGCTTGAAAGCCGTAACTCGAAAGCCGTAAGAGCTAATGGATCAGGAACATGAAATCGATGCTAGACATTTGGGTAAGTTAGATAGACTAAAGAAGCAAGACAAGAGATCTCGAGCTATGAGCTTCAAGAATGTACACAAAAGCGCTCCTGAGTCAACGGCGCCAACTGTCAAGCCCTTCGAGCAAAAACACAGTGCCGAAGGAAGGCTCCTTACATCACGTTAATACCTCCTGTAAGCGAAACGAGAAGCTAGTGCCGGACAGCGGAAGCGATAATGCAAAGTGGAATAGCTGTCCAGCATCATGCACGAGAGAATTGGACACACCATGGATTTCGCGTGGTAGCGCTATTGGATAGTGCCATAGTGAAACGGTCTTGAGAGAATTAATTTCGGCCAGTGTTTTCGGAACACAGCGGCGTTCTTTAAAAGAATTGTCAATAACCGTTAAGAAAAGTCGCTCAGAGGTCGATGTTATGCCGTTGGAACCGATAGCCTTTTGTGAATAGCGGTGTCGACGGTCCCTGTGTGTGCCATTTATTTTGCCTTATCGACTAACTATGAATGAGCACTCACAGACTGTCTAGAGACTGCTTAATGAAGTTTTCGTGCAACAAGTTCTCCATCCTCGCAAAAAGAGACGCGGCTTGCGCGTGAAACATTAGGATAAAAAAAGGAAATTTCATCCACAAGTTTCTTGCAGTTTTTCTAAGTATGTATCTATTTGCAAAAAAAAACATAATAATAATTACGCTATGAAACCAAACTCTTTTTAGTCATTTATCCACAACTTTCTTGCACAGTTTTACTAAGTATGCATATATTTGCAAAAAGACAACATAATAACGCTATGAAACCAAACTCTTTTTTGTCATCTTCTCTAATAACTAGTTGATTTTCTCTCTGTGTTTTCTTTATCTTTACCAGCTTCCCTGGCGACCAGTCAATACTGTACGGGGGGTTTGAATCTAAGCTTGACATCGACGGGTAAGGAAACCGCCATAGGTTTTTGCGGCTTGCCTACGGCATGACCCCGGCATGACCCCCGCATAGCTCCATCGATTAAGAGGTAACGCTGGAGAGGAAGGGTAGAAGCGGCGAAGAATTACACACACGCACGTCCTGAAGCACCAGGACGAAAGGAACTAGCAGGAAGAATTGAAATAGCGCTGCGCTTTCTTTATGGAGCCGCCGTGGTGGCTCACTGGTTATGGTGCTCGACTGCTGACCGGAAAGACGCGGGTTCGATCCCGGCCATGGCGGTCGCATTTCGATGGCCGCACTCGGTGATGTCATAAAAAAACCCAGCTGATTCAAATTTTTTGGAGCCTTCCAGTACGGCGTCCTTTGTAGCCTGAGTCGCTCTAATCCAAACCAAACCAAAACCAACCAAACCAAGTCTTTGTTTTGTGTCGGCATGCTTGAAGGCTGCACAGCAGTGATAAAAAGCTGCACACCTCAAAGTTGTGAGAGAGTCACGAAGGGGCCCGGCCACCAGGCGTGTTTGTTGGCATCCATGTGCACCGCTTAAGACTCCCGCTCCGGACATGATTACGACGGTTTCTGTCTGCGGACTGCCTGGATACGTGGCGTTTATATTGTGTGACCGCCAGTAATAGCGGCCTGCCGTGGGTGCCAAAGATCGCTTCAGTATCTTCCTTTTGAAAGCTATGTCGTTTTTCTTTACAGCTGTATCTTGAACGTCGAGTCTAAGGACTATTTACTTCATCAATTAAAAGGCTTGGGGGCACAAAATTTTAGCCCCGTGAGAAACCTGTAGTACTGCTCCTAGAAATACAAATATTAGTTGCACAGTGTATGTAGCAGTTGTGGTTTATGGTGTTTATCGTCTCAAGGCGGCTCAGGCTATGAGGGACGCCGCGGTGAAGGGCTCCGGAAATTTCGACCACCCGGGGTTCTTTAACCTGCACTGACGTGGCACCTTTCGCAGGCCTCTAGAATTTCGCCTCTATCGAAATTTTACCGCCGCGGCCGGGATCAAACCCGCCTGTTTCGGGTCAGTAGCCGATCGCCATAACCACTGAGCAACCACAGCGGCTATATGTGTGGAGCAGTTACTGCTAAGAAGTAGGATAGGTTTAAAAATGACGTTAAAATTTGAAAACACGCTGGACGAGAGATATCGACAATAGTGTTACGCAGATATGCAGCCTCGAACCGCTTTGCATAAACTTTTTTAAGACCAGGAACACTGAGGTCATGGAATCTCCGCGGTAGTTTTTTCGATTCCAGAAGTTACGATACTACATACACAAATGCGGCCGGAACCAGCGCTTGGTTTCTTGAGATTACCATATTGGAGCGCCTCCTATGATCGAAAGAACAAGTTGATGGTCGTTGTACAACTGTTTTCAGTACCAGAAGGCAGTACGTGTGAATGCCGCAAGTGGCCTAGCAACGCGGGTAAGGAAGAAGTTACGTGGTCCTCACGGGAATTTTAGTGTCTAGTATTTTCAAAGAGCCCGAAAACACAGCGAGTGGTTCTTGTGGTCTTTCCGTGTGCCTCATTGGGCCTGTGTGCTTATGTTTTTTAGTTCTCCAGTTGTCTGAATTTCTAAACTGTCTGAGCCAGGTGGTCAAGATGCCAGGCGCGTTTGACGTTCCGTGCGCCGAAGCGGCGAGCGAACGCCAGAGAATTGGTACTGCTGTCAACTTTATGCAATGGAACGCTCGAGCGAACGGCATATCGTCTAAAATTCTACTTGTGGTGATACGCAGTGGCCACTTCCTGAAACAAAGTAGAAAGGCAGGGGTGATCCTTCATTGACAGAAGCAGACAAGGCAGCAGAACCCCTAGGTTATGAAAAAGTGGCCTCCGCATATCACCACAAGTTGTTTTCGAGCCTATTAATCACTTCGCTTTCGCTTTAATAGACGCGACGAAAGTAATGTCAAGACAGTCGCAGCACTCTACAAGCCACGGCAATGTTGCATACTAATGTTTTAGGCTTTCAATAAGGAACCCAAGCTCCTCAGGCAGCGTTGTTAGTGCTCTACAGCTCAAGCAAAATCTAACGCCGACAACCAATTTGGTCTCAACAAAAGCCTAGCTTTATTTTGTATACTGAGAGCCGAGCGCCTGACTTAGTTTTTCTCGTTTTGGTGGCCTCTACTTAGCCGTGTCGGCCTTATCAAGCAGACGCAGGCTGCGTGTGTCTTCGGCAAAGCATGTATCGTAGTACGTCCAAAAACTTTCGTAGATTGGCGTTCGTAAGAGCGCTGCAAAGCGCAGTGTCCCCACCCATAAGGCAGTGTGTTACGGCTCTGTGATCGACATCCAACACCTCAGAGTGAATTCATTATATCGGGAGTGAGCAGGCGAGGAGGACCACGCAGATGCCGCGTTCATGGCTAAGCTCTTTGCAGCAGACCACATACACCGAACACACCATTTCTTTGTGATCTTACGTGCCTTCCAGCGCTTATTTATGGGCGCTATGTCTACTTCTCCTGCTGTGAAAGCGCCTCCAAAACTTAAGGCGGCGAAACTATGTGTTTAAATTTTTGTTAATCATCCGCGGTTCTTGTATTCCTCGGGCAGTCCACGCTGTTATAACTAAAAAAAATTACCCGAAATTTTCGTGTCCGTACTACTCTAAACCAATGCCACGGTGATTAATTCGCCCCAACCCTCAGTGAAAAGAACGTAACTATAACTAGTCCTGATTGCGTCAAAGTCCACGACAATGACGGCAGTGCCCTGGAGTCTCACCGTGGCTATTGCGCTTTTGCACAAGCGCCTAGATGCCTAGCCCATCGTTGTAAGTGTGTCATTGCGTTGTCTTTGAATACCTGTGTACTAAGTCCATAATTTATCACCTCAAACGAATTCAACAGGGGCGCTAGCACGAAGTCAAAGCTCGCGGTCATGACCTTCTGCCTGGTGTTCATGGGCCTCTTCGGGCTGGTCGTATTCGTCCTGCTTGGAACGATCGGAATAGGTGAGGATCACGTAGCAAGCGTTCTCATTCCATACTGATCAATCACAGCGGCGTGGGGTTACACCAACGCCAACGCTACAGATTTGGGAGGCGTGCCATCAGCGGCCTTCCATGAATAGACCTTTTCGCAAATGGCTTTTTTGGTGAAGCCATATCGAACGGGGCAGTGGCAGCAGCGTTCTGATACGCACGCGAGCCTAATTAGGCGGTAAACAGTGAAAAGATCTACGGGAGGCAGGTTATGCGGTGTGTGGATGCCGCTATGGCTTAGTGGCAACGACGTTCTGCATATTCTGTGAGGGTATTTTCGCTACCAGATTTTGATCGCCTTTTGATGGAAACAACTGTCCTGAAACATTTTTGGTGTAGTGACTATATGATTCTGTATGTTCCCACACGGTCTCTTCGACCGAAGGAACCTTTTTGTATTCCCCGACGGTCTACAAGATACGGAAAGCGAGTAAGAGACTATTACGTTTCCTTTTACTTTAACAGGTTACTCTAAGTATTCGCCGGGCAAAACCTAAATATCTAAATATAAACTAAAAAAGATGCTGCGATACACTAATTAGTGGTTTTTGAAGATGTACGTATGTTTACCACCAGTCAAGTAAATCATGATTTCACATGTAACTGCTGTATTTTTTGCACGGATTTCAGGTATCTTTATACCATTTTGGTTTCCTGTCTATTTTTATTTGCCTCTGTACTAATTTTATATTCTGTCATTTTTATTGGGCGTTTATGCCTGTGGGTATGTTTGCGCGCTTCCGCTGCCTGTCGGGTTCTGCCACTCAAGCCCTATGAGGCTTTGGAAGGCCGGATTTTCTGTACCTTTTTTAAACATTTTGAGCACTAAAGTATTATTATTATTATTATTATTAGTATTATTATTATTATTATTATTATTATTATTATTATTATTATTATTATTATTATTATTATTATTATTATTATTATTATTATTATTATTATTATTATTATTATTACTACTACTACTACTAATACTTATATAGGTTCGATGCCGTATAGAATTACTCTGAACCTAGAATGACGACATTCCCCGATAACTTCTTTCTATCCTTTAGCACATCAAATTAAATATTGCGGTCGTCATCATAGACTGATAGGCCAATTATTTTGCACCCGCCAAAAAATATATGATTCTCATAGAACATTAGCGTGGTCCGAAGCCCTGCTCCATGTAAAGGTAAGTGGGGGACCACGTGGTAGAATCTGAAATGTGCACCACATTCTCAGCGCAGCAGCTCGTTTGGAATTCGCAGTCATCGAGACGCAATAATCGCTGTTATCGAAACTGGTCTGCTGCAGTAGAACGCCGTAGACACTCGTGCAATTGCGAGATGCTTTTTTTGCAAGGAGCAAGCCCTAGCAATGTATTTAACACATTTTTAAGATGGGAACTTCCCCGATCTGCTTACCCCACGCAAGAGAGTGGTGATAGGTGCTGCGAAGTGTTGATGCCCCGTACCAGACGTCGCATATAGGCGAAAAAAAACGAGCCGTTGAAAAGGGTCACCGCTATTAGCCCACACTGCACAAAAAAAGTTAGAATCCACGATAAAACACGAAAGCATGAAGTATAGGTTTCTGAACGAAGTTTTTGCACACGATTCAGAGCCCTTCATTTTTGAGGTCCTAAAATCAAATCAAAGTGAAAAAAACAAACAGCTAAACTATCCTAGAGCTTAACACAACCTGTGATAGCCGTCATGCCCAGTTGTTCACGAAGACTTTCTTTAATTTTTCTTCTCTTCCTCTTCTTGCATTTATTTTTTTCTTTCTATTTTCTCGCATCATCTTCTACTCCTTTTTGTACTACTACTCTTTCCTCTCTCTTGGCTTCGATTGCCTTGGCTTGGCTCTCATCAGTTTCTTTCCCATCATCGCACGTTAAAAAAACCCCAGGTGCCGATATTTGATCAAAACACCAGAACTACGGCAACCCACAATGCCCATATGATGCTTCGGGGCACTAAGCCACAGAATTCGCATTTCTTTTACTGACCAATTATCCATTTCATAATGAGTCAACACATATCCGTACGCATGCATGGCTATGTAAATGCCTGAGACAATAGTCATTAACCGCAAATGGAGCCTATAGGTGAGTGTCACCTTTTATGGTGATGTTGAATACAGTTCGAAATTATTGGGCAGATATTTTAACAGAGAGTTAGGGGAACAGTTGCGTATGGTTGTAGTTAAGCATGTTTCTTCACAATATGGTTAGTTACGATGGGTCTACCAACCCTCCGTAACTGACCATTTCCATGGCAACGGGCCACTCCTCACTGGCACTGTGCGGCACAGATATCGACGTTGTTGACGAGAGCACCACAGACACCATCACGGCTCTCGGTGATTCTACGACGTCCATCGGTCGAACACGGGGTAACAAATACCGACCAGCCACCACTCCGCGCCCTGCTCCACGCCAGCCGCCGGCGCCCCCAGCGCCTGTCACCCCAGATGTAGTAACCGGTGAGTAACTATGCGGCTTTGCTTGCCTAATCAATGGGGCTGAGAGGGAGTCTCTTCTCAGTAAAGAGCTTATGCACCGTTCACGTAACATATGACGCAGGCTTAAGTCTCACTTGCCTAGGAGGCCAAGAATCTAACTTTTAAGTCAGAAGTTAGTAGCGCAGCAAGGTCGAGAACGACGACAAAAGGAACAAGCAGGAAGCGCTATGAATGGGAGAGACTGGACGTCTGTACGGAAGAGGTGCACCGCCAGTCTCGTTTCGTCCCAAAGAAATATGGATCGAGCTACCCCTAATTTCACTACTTGCCACGTTCCAGGGTGAGTATAGTTGGTGACATGGCATATCAAGAATTCGCTCATCCGGTCGATGCCAATAGGCCATGTGACCTTGCCATTTTATGACGTGACTTCAAACGAACCGTTAACAGGAAACTAGGTGGAGCCTAGCTAGAACACCTAGCTACAGAAGGAAGTTATGGAGCAGTTACACTGCAGTGTGAGGTGTATAAATGCGTCATCGGTATTGTGTCGCTGATGAACCACGCTTTTTAATGCAGCGCTATATGCCTCTCTAGGAAGAAAGAAAGATACATCTAGGAAGTCTGTATGGGTCGAAAATGGCAAGCGAGTTCTAGACAATTACATGGCAAATTATTGACGAAAATGTCGTTGAAGCTGCAAAAGGCATGCTTAATTTTTACCGGATAAGCCATAGTGGCGACAAGCGTGTTACGATAGCTAAAATATGTCGGAAGAGGGGCTCGTTTTGCATGTCATGTTTTGAGCGACTTGGATGACACAAGCCAGCGCTGCTGCAACCTACAGTATCTTGCTCGCCACATGACTGCACAGCTGGTAGCATAAGCTTTTGCCTAGCTATGAAAATATCGTATCACGTCAGGTAAATTTATGACAGCGCCGCCAGCTATGGACAGGTAAATAGGCTTAGTGTAACTGTCCTTAGTGTAACTGATTGCAATGCAAGAGAATATAACCCTCACCGAATGGGGCAACGAGACGAATAGGTGTTTGATATTGCACAAATTCGTTTGAGATAGATGGTTCTGGGCACGATTAATATGAAGTCAACAAGAAAAACCGTTCTTCTACAGCGGACGTTGTAGTGTTGAGAAGGATGATGGTGACATTTGTCGCTGTGCTCTCTTTCGACGGCCATTCCTAACGTCGCAGTGTGTTAGCCGAAGAAACAGAGAGAAGGGGACAACGAAAAAAGTTTTATGAAGTGAACTCAATGTCGGGGAGACGGCAAATAGCAGCCCGCTTGCTCAGTGGCATATCAGCAGCTCTTTCGGTGGGGGTCTGCTTGTCGTTATATATTTTCACTAGGCGATTATTCATTCTCGCAGATCCCAGCATCGTCTACTACGGCGTATCCTGGCATAATCAGAAGGCATGTGGCCATCGTCTTACGAAATCGCTACACGCCGTTGTTGGGGAGCGTTTTTGATTTTGTGACTCTGTTGCGCTGCGTACGGTGTTGCCAAACTAAGGGCTGCTTAGCTGCTTAGCTTTAGCGGGTCCCTCCATGCAGCAGTTTCTTTCGGCGCATTGTCAGCCGCTTACGCATGCCCTAGGTGCCTATGAGCGATAATGCGCGGCGCTAGTGGAATCCTGCGGAGCTAAGGTGTAACCGTCAAATGAGAATCTGTGCGCGTGCTATATTCACTAGCCTTCAGTGTCTATGCGTGCTCG